>NC_079190.1:245648921-245978088 GCF_029499605.1 Hyla sarda | reverse complement strand
TTCATGCTTGAAAACAATTTGTTTATCATATACAATAGCCAGGAGTGGACGGTGAAGATCACTTATTTCCATTAGGTTAGGGGGGTATTACAGGCACTGTTCCTAGGAAAGTATGAAAATTTGATGTATTCCTTTTAAAGGGGTACTCCACTGCCCCAGCATCTGGACTATTTTGTTCCGAACGCTGGGTGCGGGCTGTGGGGGTTGTGACATCACGGCCATGCCCCCTCGTGATGTCATGTCACGCCCCCTCAATGCAAGTCTATGGGAGGGGGCAGCTGCCACGCCCCCTCCCATAAATTTGCGTTGAGGGGCGTGGCCATGACGTCACAAGCCCGCACCCAGCGTTCGGAACAAAATGTTCTGGATGCTGGGACAGTGGAGTACTCCTTTATGGATAGAGCTCTCTCTCTCTAATGCCACTTATAGGTCGATTAGCCTGTGAGTCGTCATGTATGGGCACCCCATGCATAGATGTTCATAGGAACGTAATCTAAATGTACTGTTTTAAATTTGGTTATAAAAATATACTTTCACAACTTCTTCTGTTGTATTTTTATACCTATATTTTTATTGCATGTTATGCCAAGAATAGAATGTGTCGGCAGATAAGAACCATTTGGCCCATCTAGTCTGCCCAATAATCTGAATCCTAGTGATAGTCCCTGACCCTATCTTATATGAAGGATAGCCTTATGCTTATCCCATGCATGTGTAAACTCCTTCACTGTATTTGCAGCGACCACTTCTGCAGGAAGACTATTCCATGCATCCACTACTCTCTCAGTAAAGTAATACTTCCTGATATTACTGCAGAAACCTTTGCCCCTCTAATTTAAAACTATGTCCTAGTGCAGGGGCAGGCAACCTTTTGGTAGTGCTGTGCCCAAATTTTTTTCGAAGTTGCTTGCTGTGCCAGCAATGTGGGTGTGGCTTGCTGTGGCTGTAGCTTGTTGTGGGGGTGGTTTGTCACAGGGTGGGTTTTTCACAGAATTGTCCCTATATATTGTTCTCGCTGTAAGGACCTTACAGTGAGAACAACCATTTTAACTCAGACCTGTATAATACAAACCCCTGAATCAGTCCCCACCATATACAGACCCCTGAATCAGTCCCCACCATATAAAGACCCCTGAATCAGTCCTCACCATATACAGACCCCTGAATCAGTCCCCACCATATACAGACCCCTGAATCAGTCCCCACCATATACAGACCCCTGAATCAGTCCCCACCATATACAGACCCCTGAATCAGTCCCCACCATATACAGACCCCTCAATCAGTCCCCACCATATACAGACCCCTGAATCAGTCCCCACCATATACAGACCCCAGAATCACCCCCACCATAATACAGACCCCTGAATCAGTCCCCACCATAATACAGACCCCTGAATCAGTCCCCACCATAATACAGACCCCTGAATCCGCCCCCACCATAATACAGACCCCAGAATTACCACCCACCATAATACAGACCCCAGAATCAGTCCCCACCACAATACAGACCCCAGAATCATCACCCACCATAATATCGACCCCAGAATCACCACCCACCATAATGCAGACCCCTGAATCACCACCCACCATAATACAGACCCCAGAATCAGTCCGCACCATAGTACAGACCCCACCACAATACAGCCCCCCTCCCCCCCGCCCTTACATAATACTGACCCCAGTTGTGTTGCACAATAATATACATACAGTTACATTAACTGACTCACACTTCACGGCTTTTAAAATTGGCGGCGTCCTCTTTCCATCTGTTCTCCATCTGGCTCAGACCGACATGATAACTTCTTCCAGCAAAAACCCATCACTGCAGCATCTGCAAGACAAACATCTTAGTCTCCAGTGCACTCTTTTTCCAGTGCACTCCCCAGAAGTGCAAAATTCACTGGAGTTTATTCCATTCAAACAGCATTATAGAGCAAGCAACGTTTCAGCGACCTGTCTTCGTCTTTGTCAAGCATGAGAGGCGATGGAACGTAGCCTGCTCTGTAACACTGTTTGAAATGGAATAAACTGTACAGAATTCTGCACTTTATACTTTGGTGAGCTACGATTTTCCTTCGATATAAGTAGGTAGGTAGCTATGCAGGTAGGTAAGTAGATATGGAGGTAAGTTCATAGGTAGGTAGCAAGGTAGGTAAATGGAATGCTATGTATATAGGTAGGTACCTGGGTAGATAGGTAGGTAGGTAGGTAGGTAGTTAGCTAGCAAGTAAGTAGTTAGGTAATTAGGTTGCTATGTAGGTAGGTAGCTATGTAGGTAGGTAGCCAGGTGGCTAAGTAGGTGGGTAGCCAGGTGGATAAGTAAGTGGGTATGTAGCCAGAAAATTAATAAGGTAGGTAGCCAGGCAGGTAATTGTGTAGGTAGCCAGGTAGGGAAGTAGCCAGTGCTCCTTAACATCCAAATCATCATCCCCCTCCCTGTCACCTGCACCCCCCTTCCCCCCCATCACTTGCGCCCCCTTCCCCCCCATCACTTGCAACCATGAGTGGCACGCGTGCTGGGGGTTGCCGACCAATGTCCTAGTGGATTAAGAGATATACAATTTAATACCATACTGATAATGTAAATGTATTTCTCTGTTACATTTGCTGTGTTTCTACAGTTCTTTACTATCAATCTCCTGATTGCTGATGACAAAGCGTTGACGACCAGCAATGACAGTATTTAAGAGAATATTTCACACAATTGCAATATATCGCCGTTGCAGCAGTTGTAAGCAGCTCAGATAGCAAAGTAATATTTCCCAATAATAAGTGGTTTAAGGAGAGCAAGCTTCCCCCTGCCAGTGTGTGTGGGCTGTAGGCTATGTAATTAAGAGTTTTCAGAGGAAAAAGCACTGCTAAAGATTACGTTTCCTAATACCACCATATAAAGTGCTGCAGATATCTCCATAAACAGCCAGTACCGTTCCTACTAATAAAGAGTATTTCCAGTGAACTGGACAAAACATGCTGGGTATATGTCATATGGTCTACAATTAAATAGCAAGAGTGTTTCTAGAAATTCCATGTATCACACATTCCCAACACAGAAAATAATGGCATATCGCTGCCTTATACCTTACAATTGGATTGACATGGGTCTAACTACAGAGATTCCCATTGTCCCTGGAATTGCTGGAACCAAAGCTCTGGCTTCGTCAAAGGTTTTCCCTGAAAAATGGCAATTCCAGCCACCAGCTGTGCCGGAGTCTACAGTACAACACCATTTACATGAATGGAGCGGTCTTGCACTTCCCTACACAGTTGGTGGCTGAGGCTTGTTGATGTACATAAAGCATATATTTCTGTGTTGTATTCTCGCACTGACACACGTTGCGTCTGTAACTGTTAGCTAGCCCACTAAGTTCTGCACCAAGATACATGGAGAAGAAAGACTATTCTCTCTATGATGGCCAACAAAAAGGAGTTGAAAGAAAGTCTTGTAAGATCTGTATTTAAGCAGCATTGTTCTTGAGATAGGTGTGGGTGAAAGAGGTGGGACCCGCATCTATCAGACATTTATAGAATATCCTGTGGATTTGCCATGAATGGGTAACATTTTCACTAGATGGGCAGGCTGTGACTGACACTATGGGGGAGATTTATCAAAACCTGTGCAATGGAAAGTGGTGCCCATAGCAACCAATCAGATGCATTTTTTTTAAGGGCCTTTTTTTTTTTTTTTTTTTATAAAATAAAGAAGTGATGGTTGTTATGGGCAACTGCTCTCATTTTCCTCTAAACAGGTTTTGCTAAATCTTTCCATATATGTTGTAGCTTTGTGTCTGGCACTGCAAGTAATGCTGAGACTGGCACCATACGGAGGTTGGTGTTGTATTGGGGCATGCTTTGTCCGGTTATATACAGAGCCCCACAGTGCGCTTTCCCTATAGTGACCAATAGGTTTTGCAGCAACTGAAGAGTGGTTATTATAAGGAATATTTACCCTCCACTATATGTTCTTAAGAAATGTACTTGTACCTCCTTAGCAAATTGTGATTTTATATATATATATATATATATATATATATATATATGTGTATGTATATGTATCTATTACATTCTGCATTGCTACAAAACACAAACATTTATTGGTGTGTGTAAATACTTACTGTATGTGTGTTTCAGGGGCTCTGTTGGATGTCTGACAGAGGTTCCCTTCAGTTTAATGGGAAGAATAGTCTATCAGGCAGCGCTGATTATGATCCTGATCCAACCCCAATAGAGGTCAATCGGTGTCATTGTTGTCATCAGGCTAGGTTTCCACACAGGTTTTTCCTGGCATCCTGTGGAAAAGCGATAGAAAACAGCAGCCATCTCACCACTATATGATCATCAGGGTTTCAAGCATGCAGACATAATTGTTTAAAACACAGGACCAGTAGCCAAGCCGTTCCTTGGTTGAAAATGCAGCATGAAAAACATAAATGTGATGTCAGCTCCCAATCCAAAAAATGGTTAAATGTCCAAAATGTAATAAGTCATCTTAAAATACAAGAAAAACTTCCAAAGTGAATGTAAAAAATCACAAACGCCAACACGTTTTGAAACGTCCAGTTCTTAATCATGGCCATGATTTAAGTACCGGAAGTTTTGTGAAACTACCGCTGCAGTTTGAAAGTGAATTCAGTAGAAAGGAGAAATATAAATCCTTTCTTTATATTTCCCATTCCTTTTGAATACACTTCTGGTTTTGGCTCAAAATCTGCAGCGGTAGTTTCACAAAACATCCGGTTCTTAATCATGGCCATGATTAAGAACTGGACGGTTCGAAAAGTGTTGGCGTTTGTGATTTGTTACATTCACTATGGATGTTTTTAAGTAAAAAAAAAACCAAACAAACAGGAAAAAACCCTGTGTGTAAACTTAGCCTCATGGTTTCCATTCTACCGAATGAGCCTAAATTAGATAAAATTCCACCCACAAAAGAAGGAAATCTGTTACTGTAATAAAGCTTAGATCTGCTGGAATGTGTGGCATTAATCTCCAACTGTTTCAATCTGCAGTAAAATATTAATGTGTAGAATATAAAATAATAAAATAAAGTGAAAAATATTGTAAGATGTCACTGTTAGCCCATTGGAGATGTGCGGTTCATTCACAATCAATCCATAACGTTTATGTGCGCACGCGACCTAAATATAGCAACACACTGCAGGCAAGATAAACGCTGCTGTGGGTCTGGGAGGCTCAAACTGCTTAGAAATTCATTTTCAGAATAGGAGTGTGGAGAGTAGAAATTAACCCCTTAGTGAGGGGCTTTATTGCAGCTTCTGAACTTCCAGTGTAAAGTAATTTTGAACGAATGTACAAGATACACATGACATTTCAGTCACCGAGCGATTGACTCTCTTACCTTTTTTTTTGTTTAGTGTGCTGTTCTTACATCGATCATAAATAGAAATGATTATTTTATAAGGTTCACGAATTGTGTTGGCTGTCATAGGTTCTTCTCCATTAGTGTGCTTATGTACTAATAGGCTGTACTGGATTGTGCCGTAGGTAGAATTTGTCTTTTTTTTTTCTAATTATGTGAATGTTATTATTGTAGGAGTTTGTTCACGCTCAAGCTTTTAATTGCAGTTATTGAATACAGAGCTAGGAGTGTATTTGAATAGAGAAGTCTGTCTTTCCTTTATATGTGTCCTCCATTTTTGATCATGGCTTTGTATTTCATAATTGCAATTAAAAGCCTGAATGTGTGAACACCCCCTAAGCCTATGCTGGTAACATCCTACATGAGAACCTCTAATTTCCACCATTAAAGGGAACCTGTCATTACATTTATGCTGTCTGAACCACGAGTCATCAGGTGGTCCCCGGTGGTTTCTTCCTACCCCATCAGCCATGACTGGAGCTTTCCCTATTTGGGTGAAGGCAGATGCCACCACAGACTGCCCTGACGATTACTGGTAAGAGACCACTTAGGGCTGGGCGGTATACCTGTTCATACTGAATACTGAAATTTTTGTGCTGCACGATATGAATTTTAACCCATACCGCAATACCAGTTTGGCCCCCCGGGAATGAATGAATCAGCCCAGCGCTGCGCTGTCCCCACATCGGGGAACTAATCCTATGTGACCCGCGAGCACTGTTCTGCCACCCCAATTAATTATCAGCACAGCACTGTCCCCATCAGGGTACTACTCACATGTCACCCGCATGCGCTGCCCTCCTCGTCCTGTCTGCTGCAGCCGCCGGCTCGGACACTCTATACCAGTGGTCTCCAACCTGCGGACCTCCAGATGTTGCAAAACTACAACTCCCAGCATGCCCGGACAGCCAACGGCTGGGAGTTGTAGTTTTGCGGTTTCTGGAGGTCCGCAGGTTGGAGACCACTGCTCTATACTGTGCGGTATCCCTATACCTGGGCTGCAAAAAATAAACAAAATAAACTTTAACTCACCTCCCGTTGGTCCGGTACCGGCCTCACTTGTTTCCTGGGGACGGGAACGTCGGACAGCCGTCAGCCTATCACCAGCCGCAGCGATGTTCCGCCTCGGCCGGTGATAGGCTGAGCCCACTGTCATGTAAGAAGCCGGCTTCTTACATGACAGTGGGCTCAGCCTATCACCGGCCAAGGCGGAACATCGCTGTGGCCAGTGATAGGCTGACAGCTCTCCGATGTTCCCGTCCCCAGCGTAAGGCCGACGTAGGTGCGTTAAAGTTTATTTTGTTTACCTTTTGCAGCCCGGGCATAGGGATACCGCACAGTATAGAGTGCCAGCGCCGGCGGCCGCAACAAACAGGACGAGGAGGTCAGTGCATGCGGGTGATATGTGAGTATTTACCCCGATGGGGATGTGGGCTGATAATTAATATGGGGGGGGAGGGGGCTAGGAAATACCGTTATATACCGTGGAACCGCCAAAAGTATAAAAAAAAGTGCTACACACATTTGGTCATACCGCCCAGCCCTAAGACCACTATTATAATTGGCACATGGAGCCCTCCTGTAGATTTTGCATCAGAGCTCAGAAGCTACTCAGGATAAACAGTGATATAGTCCTCTCCTAGCTTCTGCTGTGCATGCGGCACTATCATCTATTCAGTCCGTTTTAATCAGGACATAAGTCAATGAATCACCCGCGGTATTCTTGCTCTGTATTACTCATACCGGTATTTGCTCGCAGTCACTACATCCACCTTAGACACCACAGGTTGAGCTGAAAAGTATGATTTGTCATGATCTGTACAAATCCACAAAGACTTCTACAGAATAATCCTTTGTGGGTGGGTTTGCCAGCCAAGGAAGATTAATTTTTGCTTTTTTCTCTTGCAAAACCGGTTGAAACAAAAGAGATGTTGTGCGTTAAATACCCAATTCTAATAAAGGAAACTGCAGGCCGTAAGTTTTACAAACTGCCACCGGAATGGAGAAGGAACTGGCACAGTGTTTCACTAGAACACTTTGCAAACAAGAACAGGATATGTGGGTGTATTGAGTGAATACTGGCAAAGCGTGTAAGCAGTGTCATAGGAACACTATGTTGCTGGCTTTTCCAGTGGTGAATATGAGCTTTGTAGTTACAGTACAGGGACCAGGCAGGCTGGTATTTTTTAGACAACAAATGTTGTCTCCAGCGCTGAATTAAAGCTTGTCTTTTATTATACTTCATTGAAAACATCCCAAATGCAAAAAAATCATGCAGGAGTTTACACCAATGTGTTGCAACTGCAACCACCCAAAGGGTCTATTCACACGTACAGTATTCACACGTACAGTATTCTGCACAGATTTGATGCGCAGCATTTCAAGCTGTGCTCAGTTAACATTGAAATCTGCAGCAGAGAATCCGACGCATCAAATCTGCGAAGAATACTGTACGTGTGAATAGACCCTAAATCATGGCTAGTAGGTTGTGTGAACTCCTGCAGAATTTTTAAGGGCTATTTGCAACTTATATATTTCTATATAGCATAATAGTCCTGATGTTTCAGACCTTTGAGTAGTTTGTCCTCTGCTGACACATTACACATACATAACCCGATATAGGGACCATATTACCTGCCCCCTATTGCCTGATCATACATAAGAGATCAGAAGTTGTAATGAAACAGATTTTTGTATGAATTAGAGCTATATATTTTAGGTGGTTATTTATGGAAAGTAACTCAGAAGTGACTATAATGTGACAATACTGATAAAACGGTGTTGAGTAAAAAAAAAAAAAAAACAACAACAAAAAAATAGTCTAAATGCATAGTAGGGCCATAAGTATGCCTGTTCATCTTATACAGACGTATATGTGACTGATATCCATCCTATGACTGAATCGAAATTGTTCAGCTTATGTTCCAATCCTCAAGGCATTAAACAATGCATTATAGCTGTGCCGCCTTATCACTGCTGATGCCGTCTCCTGTCAGGCAGATATTACACATGAATCTGCAAAATGGAGCAATGGCTTATCTCCTGCTCTGACTTCACCTTCTGATATGGCATGTTTCCCATGCAAATGAGGCCTAGGATGAATCCAGAAAACAATACAGTAATATAGTGTGATCCTCATATAAGCCTTGTTTTCTATGTACTGGTATGGTTAAATAACTGGTCAAGTACAGTAGTGCATGTGTCTATTAGAACAAGAGGCAGATCCATTATGTATATGTCTGACATGAAAACACACATTTGTGTGTAATTGGTTTTACAGATTGAATTTTTATTGCTGTACTAGATTTGACTTTGGCCACAGTGCGCAACATTATCAAGAAATTTGCAACCCATGGCACTGTAGCTAATCTCCTTGGGCTTGGACGGAAGAGAAAAATTTATGAAAGGTGTCAACACAGTATAGTCCGGATGGTGTATAAGCAGCCCCAAACAAGTTCCAAAGATGTTCAAGCTGTCCTGCATGCTCAGGGAGCATCAATGTCAGAGCAAACTATCTGTTGACATTTTAAACTAAATGAAACTCAATGGCAGGAGACCCAGGAGGACCCCACTGCTGACAGACTTAAAACAGCAAGACTACATTTTGCCAAAATGAACTTGAGTAAGCCAAAATCCTTCTGGGAAAATGTCTTGTGGCCAGATGAGACCAAGATAGAGCCTTTTTGGTAAAGCACATCATTCTACTGTTTACCGAAAACGTAATGAGGCATACAAAGAACAAAACTCAGTACCTACAGTAAAATATGGTGGAGGTTCAATTATGTTTTGGGTTGTTTTGCTGCCTCAGGCACTGGGTGCCATGAATGTGTGCAAGGCATCATGAAATCTGAGGAATACCAACAGATTTTGGGTATCATTATACAGCCCAGTGTCAGAAAGCTGGACAATGACCCCAAACATACTTAAAAAAAACACCCAGAAATGGATGGCAAAAAAGTGCTGGAGAGTTCTGAAGTGGCCAGCAATGAGTCCAGATCTAAATCCCATTGAACACCTGTGGAGAGATCTTAACCCCTTAAGGATGCAGGGTTTTTCCGTTTTTGCATTTAGATTTTTTCCTCATCACCTTCTACAAATCATAAAACTTTAAATTTTGCACCTAAAATTCCATATTATGGCTTACTGTTTGTGCCACCAAGTCTACTTTGCAATGACCAAATATCCACGACGAAGCAGAAAAAAAATTGTTTGGCAAAATAGTTTTGCACCATATGCGGTTTTTCCTCCGCACCTAAAACCGTAGTCGACCACGGTTTGAGGTCCGTCGGAAAACCGCATACAGGGCAAAAATGAGCCTTTCACTGTTGTCGGCTCATTGAAATGAATTACATTCGGGCAGCATACGGCAGGGATATGGGAGCGCAAGGTTTTAGTTCCCCCCAACCGTATGCAATCCCGTATTGGTAAAAACGTGATGTGCACCCAGCCTCATATATAGGTTTGATTTTGTATTACTTCTTAATAAAAAAAAAAAAAAAAATAAATCACAACTACATGCAGGAAAATGTATACATTTTAAATTGTCATTTTCTGACCACTATAACTTTTTTATTTTTCCGGCGCCGTGATCTGAAGTTTTTATTGGTACCATTTTTATATTGCTCAGACTTTTTGATTGCTTTTTATTAATTTTTTCATGATATAAAAAGTGACCAAAATACGCTATTTTGGACTTTGGAATTTTCTTGCACGTACGCCATTGACCGTGCGTGACCTATTTTTATAGTTTGGACATTTCCACACGTGACGATACCACATGTTTTTTATTTACACAGTTTTTTTTTTTACGGAAAAAGGGGGGTGAGTCTTACTTTTATTAGGGAAGGGGTTTAAATGATCTTTATTAACTTTTTTTTTTTTGCACCGTTATACCCCCCCTAGTGGCTATTACACTGAACATACCGATCTCATACACAGATCATTGCTGTGCATTGACACGACAAAGATCAGTGTTATCGGCGGTCGATTGCTTAAGCCTGGATTTCAGGCTTGGAGCAGTCAATCGCAGATCGGACCCGACGCATTCTAGCTGATCGGGACATTGCGATTTCACTGCGATGGTCCCGATCAGTCCGACTGAGCTGCTGGGAAGCTTTTACTTTCATTGTAGATGCGGCAATCAACTTTGAACGCCGCGTCTAAAGGGTTAATAGCGTGCGGCACAACGATCGGTGCCGCGCACTATTAGCCCAGGGTCCCGGCTGTCCCCAGTATGATGCTGGGTCACGGCGTGACCCTGCGTTGTAAACCGGCCGTAGGGTGTACAGGTACGCCCTGCATCCTTAAGAGGTTAAAATTGCTGTTGGGAAAAGGCGCCCTTCCAGGAAGAGAGACCTGGAGCAGTTTTCAAAGGAAGAGTGGTCCAACATTCCGGCTGAGAGGTGTAAGACTGATTTCAGTTATTTTTTCCAAAGTGTGTACAACCAAATATTAAATTAAGAGTGACAATAATTTTGTCCAGACCATTTTTGTAGTTTGGTGTGACATTTTTTTTTTCTCCCTTTTTTGGTTTAGTTTCAATACACACAAAGGGAATAAAAATGTTTATAGCAAAACATGTGTTACTGCAATCCTTTTCTGTGAGAAATATTTCATTTTCTCGAAAAATTTCAGGGGTGCCAACATTTACGGCCATGACGGTAAATAGAATAGCCTGCATGAAATATCTGGTGCAATTTGCACAAAAAAACTGTCTTACATTACTTGTATACATACCCGTACCCCTAATCCCCTTGCATTGGAATAGGTTTGCATGAACATTTTTTCCCCCAAATGTTTCCTTTTTAACCATTGTACAGGGTGGGCCATTTATATGGATAGACCTTAATTAAATGGGAATGGTTGGTGATATTCACTTCCTGTTTGTGGAACATTAGTATATGTGAGGGGGGGGGACTTTTCAAGATGGGTGGTGACTGTGGAGGCCATTTTGAATCCAACTTTTGTTTTTTCAATAGGAATAGGGTCATGTGACACATCAAACTTATTGGGAATCTCACAAGAAAAACAATAACGTAATTTTATTCTTTCATGAGTTATTTACAAGTTTCTGACCACTTATAAAATGTGTTCAATGTGCTGCCCATTGTGTTTTATTGTCAATGCAACCCTCTTCTCCCACTCTTCACACACTGATAGCAACACCGCCTGAGAAATGCTAGCACAGGCTTCCAGTATCTGTAGTTTTAGGTGCTGCACATCTCATATCTTCACAGCATAGAAAATTGCCTTCAGATGACCCCAAAGATAAAAGTCTAAGGGGGTCAGATTGGGAGACCTTGGGGGCCATTCAACTGGCCCTCAATGACCAATCCACTTTCCAGGAAACTGTTAATCTAGGAATGCTCGTACCTGACACCCATAATGTGGTGGTGCACCAGCTTGCTGGAAAAACTCAGGGAACGTGCCAGCTTCAGTGCATAAGGAGGGAAACACATCGTCATGTGGCAATTTTGCATATCCAGTGGCCTTGAGGTTTCCATTAATGAAGAATGGCCCCACTATCTTTGTACCCCATATACCACACCATACCATCAATTTTTGTGTTAGTCTTGGAGGGATCTATCCAATGTAGGTTAGTGTCAGGCAAATACAAGTTGTTTGTTAACTTCACCATTCACATAAAAGTTTGCCTCATCATTGAACAAAATCTTCTGCGTAAACTGAGGGTCCTGTTCCAATTTTTGTTTTACCCATTCTGCAGCACCAGAAACTACGGATACTGGGAGAAGAGGGTTGCATTGAAAATCCAACACAATGGGCAGCACATTGAACACATTTCATAAGTGGTCAGAAACTTGTAAATAACTCATGAAATAATAAAGTTACGTTAAAACCAAGCACATCATTGTTTTTCTTGTGAAATTCCCAATAAGTTTGATGTTGCATGACCCTCTTCCTATTGAAAAAACAAAAGTTGGATTCAAAATGGCCACCATGGTCACCACCCATCTTGAAAAGCTTCCCCCCTCACATATACTAATGTGCCACAAACAGGAAGTTAATATCACCAACCATTCCCATATAAATGGCCCACCCTGTACTTGCCATACATTACATTAAATTTATCAGTGGTTTGCAGATGTAAAAAAAAAAATCGAACATTTTTGTGCTTTTTTTCTTTTTCTTTGCCACACTATGTCTCACTAGCCAAGTGGGTGGGGCTTAGCCTGGAGGAGGTTTCTGGCCAACACGATCTTCAGACTTGGGGCACGCTGGGGTGTACAGTTGCTTCTTTTGACTGTTCACAAAAAATGCCCAATGCTTGCACATGGCTCATTCATATATCTTATACACATATGCAGATAATACAGCTTATACAGATATTAAGGTCAATAAACTGCTCTTTCACTAATGGTTGTATATAGCACTTTCCTATCACTTCCTGGACTATTTACATCCATCTAAGGCCCTTTAAACGAGTCTTGCAACCCCTATCTACAGCTTGATATAGGAACCGTGAATTTTTATCATATGCACTAGTTACAATGCAGCATCCACACTGAATCTGGGAGCAGAGTCTAACATGCCGTTGGTCTTCACCAGAGCCCACCGCAAGGCAGGATGGGCTTGCTGTGGCAGGCGACACTCGGGTCGCTACCCCTGACATGGCTCGACCACACAGGTAGCTGGGCAAGGCGAAGTACCGAAGGATAAGGTAGTAGCGTAGTCAAACGTAGAAGAAGGTCAAGGCATGCGGCAAAGGTGCGGAGTCAAATAACGTAGCTGAAGGTCTGGATACACAGGTAAGGAAAACAGGCAATATGGAACGCTTAATCTCAGGTTAGGGGCACTGAAGATCCGGCAGGGAAGTGTGGGAGGTGCATGGACTTCTAGGATAGTGTCAGGTTTACACAATAATTATGGCCCTTTAAATCTTTGCGCTCCGGCCCGCGCTCCCTAAGGAACAGGGATGTGCGCGCCAGAGCTGAGACAGAGCGGAGGCAGCCGGGGAGAGAGGCGAGTGACTGGCTGGGATTCGCATGCGGGCGCGTCCCACAATACGAATCCCAGCCCAGCCGGGGACAAGGGGACAATGCGCTCGCGGCTGGTGCAGGTGGCCGGAGTGCGGGACATGACAAGATATATAATTTAACCCCTAAATAGTGGCAGTTTCAATAATACTGTAAATAAAATGGTGCTAATAACATATAAAAGTTTAGGAGCCTCTGTTGAATTGTAATGCATTTGAAAAATGTCCTTCATCACTGGTATTGAGAAAATAAGATAAAGTAGTTCTAGTGAAGAACATCTGATGCTGGCTTTGTATTTTATACATTATTGTTCAAGGCCACATAGCTGCTATATTTAGAGCTGCCTCTGCGTCTGCATCAACGTAAGATTTTCATGCAAAGCCTACAGAAAATATTGTCTGTAATATATTTAGTATTGAAAAGAGTGGAGAGACTTTGACAATCTATATAGACTGGATGTGATACTCTGTCACGTTGCGTAACTATAGCAATAGTAATTGTGTACACGTTTTTGGTTTTAGCAGCTAGGTTGTCCAGTGCTTCCAGGATGATGCGGTTACTGAGAACATCTATTATGAGCTAGAATGCATTGCGTATGGAGTAGCTCTGACTCAGATATGGAAAGCTTTTTGTTTTAACTTTGTTTTTTTACAAAGCTGAATAGTACAAAAGTGAGTTTGATCTTTGTTCTGGTAGACTTTGAGATATTGCGTCTTGTTTCTCTGTACCATAAGATGGTCAAACATAGGGGCATAATAATCACATCAAGTCTTAGGAAGTTGCACCTTTTTCTCGAAAATACACATTACACATAAAGAGAGATGTAAATTTAGAAAGACTTATGATCATTGCACTGCATAACTTCTTGGGTCCCTCTTACATTATTTTGTTCTGTATATGTTTTGCTGTTGGCACAAACAGTTATGCCCAGGTACAATGTGGTGTACCCACAGCATGGCCACTAACTTATACAGACCAAAGATAGCAAGAGAACTAGATTGAACTTGTAACTTGAATACTACGATCAGTTTATTAAAGTTCATAGTCAAGTGTACCAAAGTATACCAATGACTTGCCTTCCAAATATGATGTGAATCACGCCTTAGGGGTAAGGCCTAATGTCTTAGGTGCCTTACGCCACAGAAGGACCGGTGTATGGTGTCTTTACATGTGCCGCTACGAGCAGACACACTGCGATGTGCAAGTCGGCACGCGCAGTATACTCGCACATCGCGGCAACTCACAAATCGCTTCGGTGTGTTTGCTCGTAGCGGCGTATTGCCGCTCTGAGCAGGCACATGTAAAGGCACCATACTGCGGTCCTTCAGTGGAGGATCCACAGCATAATATACGCTGTGGATCCGCTTGTGTGAACGTACCCTAATAGTCCAAGTCCTCCAAGATCTGCTCTTTGCAGTGCAACAGGCAATGCAAATTCTTCCCTTACTGGCACTCAAACTGAGATAGTACGGAGAATTTTTAAGCCTAGTTTAAGTCTTCAAGGGGCTGTCCATCCAGGATTTTGTTTCAGTTGATGGCCTGTCCTTTTGCCCTTAAGGACTCAGGTTTTTTTTTTTCCTCCTCACTTTCTAAAAATCATAACACTTTAAATTTTCCACCTACATATCTATAGGTGGACTATTACAGGCAAGCAATCCTTAGTTTGCATACACTGTTCAATGCTATGCTGTAGCACAGCATTGATCAGTGAAATCGGCGCTCCATTGCTCCAGCCTGTCATGGTTGACGGCCAGATGGCGAGGAGACAGGTAAGGGCCCCCTGCCATCCTCTCAGCTCATCAGGACACCGCAATTTCACTATGGTGGTCCCGATCAACTGGGATTAGTTACGTCTCTTCTAGGGGTTATGCCCTGTACGCCCTGTGTCCTCTTGGGGTTTTCCAGTATTTTTTTTTTTTAAGCTGATTTCTTTCACTACACCTGTCCTTAGGTTTTGAGGGATATTGGAGCTCCGTTCCATTGAAGTAGTTGGAACAAAGTTGTAATACCGCACACAGCCTGAGGACAGGAGCAGTACTGTTTTTTTTCGTTGTTTTTTTTTTTTTTTTTTTTTTTTTTTTTTTAATTAGCTGTGTTTTTCTATTCCTGGATAACCCCTTTAAGCCCCTGCCAGTAAGCTGATTAAAGGGGCTGCTGTGCTCAGGCAGGTGCTGCAGCTTCTTCACTTTCTATCAGACACAATACCTTATTCTGAATAGCGTCTGTACCTGGTATGGTAGTCTTCCCATTTACTTCAGTGAGATGAATGCATTCATAGTGTTGGATAAATACACTTCATCAATTAAGTTTAGTTTTTTTTTTTTCTAATAAGCTAGAGTACCTGTCATATCCGACAAAAGATGTTATTTTACTTAATACCCAATCCTGATCTTGTACATATCATTTTTATGTGTCTATTACCTATATATCTCTTACTCAAATACCTTCTTTATTTTGCTCACTTGGTTTTTCATCCTGTGCTCTAAAGGGGCGTATCCTCACTCTGCATGACTCATCTTCCTTCCTGAGTCTGCTGTGCTGTGCTGGGTCTCTACATCCATTCACTGCAGGCTGCTCTGTAACCCCTCCCTCTCTGTTTTCATGCTGCAGTCTGATAGGACAGGAGTGAGCACAGAGGAGTGCTAGTCTTGCCCTCACTTACTGAACTTTGTCCCAGCCTGTACTTCATCTTAGATACAGAAGATGCTGCAGCCAGACAGGATTATGTTCTGGATGGTATGTTTTTTTTTTTTTATAAGCCATGATTTCTATAAAAAGGAGTGAACCATTTTCTTATGAACTATATTAGAAAGGTTAATGTTTTGCCAAAATACATAAAACATTTTTGAATCGGACAGTGCCCATTTAATGCGTAATGTTTTATTAAATTTTTTATATATATACTGAAGTATTTTTGCTTGTGTGGCCAGTTTGTGTTCCATTGACAGGCAACCTCTTAGTTCCTGCTGCCAGCAGGGCCTTATGGGCTACATGGTGGAGCTAGGGGTCCTTCTTTGGCCAAAGTCCTCTTTAGCTGTAATACCACATAAGTGCTACAATACTTGTTTTGGCATTGAGTGGCTGAAGTGTAGCATGGTCCCATCTGTATGGTACACTTGATATCTGCTGTGGGTGGTGCAGACATTGCTCCGGCGTAAAGTAGGTCTTGACACAGCCAACATTTTCATTGTTGTACAAGCAGCTGACAAATAATACAGAGACCATTTGCAATAGGTTTTAGTAGGGTTGCACGATATGGGGAAAATTTTCGATTGCGATTATGGGCCTAAATATTGCGATATCGATATGCAATGCGATATAATAAATAAATTGTGAAATCCCGCCATTTCATGTCCAATCTCCTCCCTTTTACAACTATCCACACATTTTATGCCCACCGCCCATTTCACATCTCCATTTAATTTCTATCTCCTCCCTGTCGCATTCTCCCCTCATTGTCACATCTTCTCCCATCACATCTTCCCCTATGTCACCTTTCCCCATCAGCCAATCACTGGATTGACACGTGACACCGCTGCGGACAGTGATTGGCTGAAAAGGGAAAGGTCCTACTGCTTGTATGGAGAAGAGATGAGACCTCAGACCGCACGGAGGGAAACCTGCATCTGCAG
The DNA here is from genome assembly GCF_029499605.1 of Hyla sarda. Lineage (NCBI taxonomy): Eukaryota > Metazoa > Chordata > Amphibia > Anura > Hylidae > Hyla > Hyla sarda. Next base: position 245,961,082 of record NC_079190.1, on the reverse strand, counting down.
GGTCCGGGAGATGCCGGTCCCTGCGCCCTTTTACTTAGCTCAGTGTTTTTCTACCAGGGTGCTTCCAGCTGTTGTGAAACTACTACTCCCAGCATGCCCGGACAGCCTTTGCCGGTCCGGACATGCTGGGAGTTTTAGTTTTGCAACAACTGGAAGCACTCTGGTTGGGAAACACTGAATTTTAGTATTTAAATTTTGTTTTTGCCTGCTCTGGCCGGCCCCGCCTGCTGCAGCACACGTGAGCCGGCCCGAGCAGATAATCGCAAGTTTTCCCGGAGGGCCGTATCGCTATATCGCTAAAATCGTGATTCGATTGGTTTTGATAAATGTGCTTTATTTTGGTCTGACCCTAAATGCTTTCTGTAGTTGTCGTCCTCTCTTCTGGTTCCTTCAGTATTGTACTTTCCTGTAGCTGTGGGTTCTCTGGTGAATGCAGCACACATTGGCCTCTTTGCAGATGTCATGAAAATATACGTTTTACACTAAACCATGTAGACACTTTCATAGCTCTGCTGACCCACTTTTCCAGAAGAGCAGAATTCAGATAAACTGGCTGACGATACAAGTGCACAGAAAAAAGGAATAAAAGTAGGGACTAGAACTGAATATCAAAGTATTTCTAGTGTCATCTTCTCAGCTTTGCATCTAGGAGATAGGTAGTATGAATGTTTAATGTTTTTATACATAAATCAATAAGCCATAATGTTAAAACCTCAAAACTGTTAATGAGGTTTTCCATCCAAAAGCTATTGATCGACGGTGTGCCAACACCCAGCACCATTGCCATGCAGCCATGGCACTGGAAACAGAGCGTGGGAGCTGGGAGACTTTGCTCCGTACACTTTGGGGGAGATTTATCAAAACCTGCGCAGAGTTGACCAGAAGCCTATAGCAACCAATCAGATCACTCTTCTTTTTTACTTTTCAGAGGCCTTTTCAAAATTGAAAGAAGCAAGCTGATTGGTTGCTATGGACAACTGGTCGACTTATCCTCTGCATAGGTTTTGATGAATCTAGCCATTTATGTAGTGGTGGTGCTGGGTGAATTCAGAGAAACTCCCATTGAAAGTACAAAGGGACAGTGACTAGTGACAAAATTCTGCTTTTTTCCCAAAACCATTGTTGTATTTAAACCACTTAAGGATGCAGATCATACAGGTATGCCCCAGTTCCCGAGTCCTTCAGGACTCAGGGCGTACATATACTTCCTGAGTCCCACTAATAGGGTTTAAACCGCACAGCAAGCTAGAGCAGCAGAGCGCTGGTAACACGGATTAATGCTATGCTATGGCATAGCAGTGATCACCATATGCAATCAGAAGATTGCATGGTATAGCCTCCTAAGGGGGATAGATAAAAACAAGTAAAAAGTGGTTAAAAAAAGTAATAAAATAAATGTGAATAAGCCCCCCTAATAAAAGTTTGAATCACCCCCTTTTCCTAGTTTTTAAGTAAGATAATGTAATAAAAAAAAATCTTATGTGGTAGTGCAGAGTGCGAACTATTAAAATATAAGGTTAGCTAAACCACACAGTCGATGGCGTACACGTAAAAAAATACCAACTTTTTTGGTCACTTCATAGATCATAAAAATATTAATAAAAAGTGATCAAAAAATCCAATCAAAACAAAAATGGTACCGATAAAAACTACAGACCACTGCGCAAAAAATAAGCCCTCACAAAACCCCATACGTGGAAAACTACAAAAGTTAAAGGGGTAAGTAGATCACAATTTTAAACATAGTAATTTTGGTGCATGTATTTATAATTAAATAAAACCTACATAAATTGGGTATCATTGTATCTGTATGGACCTACAGAATAAAGATAATGGCCGGCATTTATTATTGTAGGTGTAAGTGAAGCATGTATTATTGTAGGTGTAAGTGAAGCATTTATCATTGTAGGTGTAAGTGAAGCATTTTTTACACCTTTTTTTTTTTTTGTGTGCTGATAATGTGTAGGAGCATCAAATTTATTAAGTAGTCACAGAACATTTGATACATTTTGTGCAGGTCACATTTTCTGAAATTTCTCTCTAAACATACACCAAAAAGCTATGCCAGGTCTGGGCTGGTGTAGTTTTAGAGACTTTTCAATGGCTTTGCGCCTTTTTTGCACCTTTTCACAAAAAGGTGCAGTTCATAAAACCCTTCCATATCATGTGTATTGCCAAAATCAGTAATTTGCAACTCAAAATCAGCTGAACTGTGTAAACCAAAAGGCACAAAAAAGGCGCAAATGAACCCTGATTGCGCCTTTTTTGCACCATTTGTAGACACAAAAAACTGTCTAAAGACAATGATAAATGTTGGCCAATTTGTCAGTTTTACCAATAAGTGCACTGCGTAGAAACAGAAGCCCTAAAAATGAGCAAAATGGCATTTAAAAAAAAAAAAAAGTCACCCCCCCAAATAATTTTTTTTGTTTCGCTGCAGATTATTTTATAAGTACAATTGGTGATGCAAAAAACTAGCCTCTACAAGCCTAAAACATCTTATGTTTTTTAGAAGATCTATTTATACCCAGGACTGTATCTATAACAAGGGGACATCCTCTACGTCTAGAGGAAAGAAGGTTTCTACACCAGCACAGATGGGGGTTCTTTACTGTAAGAGCAGTGAGACTGTGGAATTCTCTCCCGGAGGAGGTGGTCATGGTGATCTCTGTAAAAGAGTTCAAAAGGGGTCTGGATGCATTTTTGGAGAATAACATCGCTGGTTATGTATACTAGAATTATAGGGACAGAAAGTTTAATCAGGGATTTATTCTGATGCCATATTTGGAGTCGGGAAGGAATTTTTGCCTAGAGTATGAGGGTTTTTTTTTTTGCTTCCTCTGGATCAAGTCAACTCAGAAGGGACTCATTAGGGTTATAGGTTGAACTTGATGGACTCTGAACTATGTTACTATGTTACTAAGAGGAAGAAATGAAAGTGCAAAAACGAAGAGTCCTTAAAGGAAAAACATTTTTATTTCAATCAACTGGTGGCAAAAAGTTAAACAGATTTGTACATTTCTTTTTATTAAATAATCTTAATCCTTCCAGTACTTATCAGCTGCTGTTATGATCCACAGGAAGTTCTTTTTGAATTTCTTTTCTGTCTGACCACAGTGCTCTCTGCTGACACCTCTGTCCATTTTAGGAACTGTCCAGAGCAGGAGAGGTTTTCTATGGGGATTTGCTCCTACTCTGGTCAGTTCCTACAATGGAAAGTATTTAATGTATGTTTATTTAGTTTATTCACAATATAAACTGTCACCATCCTCCTCATCATTGTGGACCAGCAAATAATTAAAAGTTACTATACTGTAGTACATACATCTGCTGTATTACCAGCATAGCAGGTTTCTGTCCAAATTTAGTAGCAATAAAGGTAATTTGCCAATAATATAAACTATACTGGAAATGTAATTAGCAATTAGTTAAACCAGGATTCATTTGATTTAGAATGTTTGGAACAAATTGATTGTCAAACCTGTTTATATTTATAGCTCTAAGCTTTTCTCAGTCTGTTATGTGATCATGTTCCAATGAACTGTTTTACTTCCCAATAGTAGTTATACCACATTTAGTATATACCGTATTCATATACCGGTAATATAATGTGTATTGGCCTAGGTTTCCACACAGGTTTTTTTCTGCAGTTTTTTTTGCAAAACTACCACTGCAAGTCAGAAGTGGATCCAGCAGGGAGAAGTGCAAGTCCTTCCTTTTATATGTCCTATTCCTATCGAATACACTTCTGGCTTTGGCTTAAAAACTGCAGTGGCAGAATTCCAAAAAAAACACCAGAAAAAAACCTGTGTGAAAACCTAGCATTAAAGGGGTTTTCTAGGACAATATAATTGATGGCCTCCCAACCCATGATGGATGTACAGTGCTTTGTAATTCAATCTAGAAGGTGCTGGAGGGTTAGAGGTTAGAGCAAGTGAGGAGGCATGCCGGGCTGTGGCACTTAAAGGGGTATTCCAGGAAAAAACTTTTTTTTTTTTTTTTTTTTAATATATCAACTGGCTCCACAGCCAGCAAGATTTGTAAATTACTTTGATTAAAAAATCTTAATCCTTTCAATAATTATCAGCTGTTGAAGTTGAGTATTTATTTTCTGTCTGGCAACAGTGCTCTCTGCTGACATCTCTGCTTGTCTCGGGAACTGCACAGAGTAGAAGAGGTTTGCTATGGGGATTTGCTTCTAAACTGGGCGACACGTGTCATCAGAGAGTACTTAGACAGAAAAGAACAACTCAACTTCAGAAGCTCATAAGTACTGAAAGGATGAAGATTTTTTAATAGAAGTAATTTACAAATCTAAATAAAAATAAATTGGACAAATTGGACAAGGTCTTGGACAAATGGCAACAATACAGGTAAATTAATTTATATAACTATTTAATAATACTGATTGTCATATGGTTGTTTGAATGACAGGAGCCTCTCCAAATCTGTTTTTGTAATTTACAAATCTGTTTAACTTTCTGGAGCCAGTTGATATATATATATATATAAAAAAAAAAAAAATTCCTAGATAACCCCATTAAACAGCTAGGCTCTGCCTCTTTGACACTTTTTAACATAGTTTTAACATAGTTTTTAACCCCTTAATGACCACGGATGTAAATGTACGTCCTGATTTGGCGGGACTTCCCGCACCAGGACGTACATTTACGTCCTGTGTATGACCGCGAGCATCAGAAGGGTGCTCCCGTCATACACTGCAGGTTTCGGCTGCTAACTTTTTTTATTTTTTTTTACACTTTTTATGGGGACATAAAAAGTGTAAAAAAAAAAAAAAAAAAAAAGGGGAAAAATGTTAAAATAAAAAGTGAAAAATCCCCTCCCCCAATAAAAATGAAAACTGTCAGTTTTTCCCATTTTACCCCCAAAAAGCGTAAAGATTTTTTTAAAATAAACATATCTGGTATTGCCACGTGCGTAAATGTCTGAACTATCAAAATATAATGTTAATCATCCCGTACGGTAAATGGCGTAAACGTAAAAAATAGTCCAAAAAGGCAGCTTTTTTGTCACATTTTATTTTAAAAAAATTTATAAATTATCTAAAAGTTTTATATATGCAAATGTGGTATCTAAAAAAAAAGTACAGATGACGGCGCAAAAAATTAGCCCTCATACCACCATATATACGGAAAAATGAAAGCGTTATAGGTGGTCAAAATAGGGCGATTTTAGATTACTGATTTTGTACAAAAAGTTTTAGATTTTTTTTCTTAAGCGGTACAAAAATATAAAAGTATCTAGCCATGGGTATCATATTAATCCTATTGACCCACAGAATAAAGAACACATGTAATTTTTACCGTAAATTGTACAGTGTGAAAACGAAACCCTCCAAAATGTGCAAAATTGTTGTTTTCATTAAAATTTCCTCCCCAAAAACATTTTCTTTTGGGTTCGCCGTACATTTTATGGTAAAATGAGAGGTTTCATTACAAAGTACAATTGGTCACGCAAAAAACAAGCCCTTATATGGGTCTGTACATGGAAATATAAAAGAGTTATGGATTTTAGAAGGCGAGGAGGAAAAAATTAAAATGCAAAAATAAAATTGGCCTGATCCTTAAGGTGAAAATGGGCTCGGTCATTAAGGGGTTAAAGGGGTACTCGACTGGAAAACTTTTTTTTAATCAACTGGTGCCAGAAAGTTAAACTTATTTGTAAATTACTTCTATTATAAAATCTTAATCCTTCCAGTACTTATCAGCTGCTATATGCTCCATAGGAAGTTCTTTTCTTTTTGAATTTCCTTTCTGTCTGACCACAGTGCTCTCTGCTGACACCTCTGTCCATTTTAGGAACTGTCCAGAGCAGGATCGGTTTGCTATGGGGATTTCCTCCTACCTTGGACAGTTCCTAAAATGGACAGAGGTGTCAGCAGAGAGCACTGTGGTCATACAGAAAGGAAATTCAAAAGGAAAAGAACTTCCTGTGGAGCAGCTAATAAGTACTGGAAGGATTAAGATTTTTTTTTTAAATAGAAGTAATATACAAATATGTTTAAATATCTAGCACCAGTTGATTTAAAAAAAAAAAATTCCAATGGAGTACCCCTTTAATTTTGAAAAAAAGACAAGAGTCCATCAAGTTCAACCTAAAACCCTTCTTGGCTGAGCAATAAGAATTATTAGCTCCAGGAAAGGTACAGTTTGCTTGTAAATCCTAATAGCTATCCAACAGTATCCGTATCACTTAGCAGCAAATAGAGCTGATAGATTCTCATTAACCCAATACATATTAGAGAAATATTGGCCAAACCCCCTGATTTCCGTGGGACTAGCCGGCTGCCTAATGTGTATGGGGGCTTCTCAACTCTCTGAAATCATTTGTGGAACTTCAGCTTCCCAACCCTTTTCTTCTTCAGGAGATGAACCTCTTTCAGGGCTGTCTGGAAGCAGAATTCTTTCTCCACATCTTTAGCAGCTAGGGAAATGAGGAAGGGATGATGTGCATGGAAATGACATGTTGTAAAGTATTATTACAAAGTTTAAAAAAAAAAATCTTTTAGGTTTCTTTTAACCTGTTGTTTCAGTTAACTATTCAGAATAAGCTGCCATGTGTGTATGTGAGAAGCATCACAATTTATTACTTTAATTACTTGTAAAGTATACCGTATGTCATTTTCACTCGCTTTCCCTCTATTTTTCTGTTGTTCCTGGGCTAGTGATATTTCTCATACACTGCACACCCACACAGGAGAGGGGCTCTTGCTCTACTATTTCTCTATAGTATACCATCCAACACTACAGTTGGATCAAGGACATTTTATAGCAATACTTAATAGTGTAAGCAGTGAATCTAGCACTGGGGTTAGATCTAATACTTACTTCAAAGATCCTTTTTTTTTTCATAAATCATCACAAAGTTTTTCTTCCATTTGCTTGCATCTTCTTAGACTGTGTTTATACAAGAAAGATCAACGTTGAGTGTAGTCTAGGTACATTCACATAAAATTTGGCAGTACATTGGTGAAAGCTGGCTGACCGTATGCCAACATATACCACGGTGTATCTGCTCTGTCCATTTCTGTTTATGCTTAGAAATATTTCAAATGCTCTCACTATTCGACTTCTTTAGCCCATTGAAATCAGTGGATCCGGCACAGGTATTATGAGGTATAGGTCAGTATACCATTCTGACAGTTTTCCAATGTATGCCACAAAATAGTATCAAAAAAGAGATTAGGAAGGCCTTATTATACAGCATAAATCACTTATTTTTTATATTTTATCTTTTTTAAGTAGCTTTATTTGAAACCTGTTATGGCACAAAATAAGTAGCACTGTTCTCATCCATTCTTGGAGCAAATCCTTAAATTCTGAGACAGTTGGTTGAGTGAATCAGGAACGTGTAGAGTTTTTATGTGCATACAGCTTTTATTTTAAAGGAGGCGCTTTATGTTTGCATACAATAGTGTCTGCATACATACAGTATGAAAAGGGAGAAGTCTGTGTATGTCTGAATGAAATTTTCACTAATGGACTCCTATACATAATTTTTTTTATGGCTGCTAATTGATGGAAAACGTCCATTATAATCTTTCCTTATAATTTGTATCCCGCTCCCCAGATTGTTAGAAATGCTGCTGTAAGTGTGTTGTGTAACACCCACACCGCGTGTATAATAAAGAAAAATGCAACTGCAAAGTATTTGCTCACATAATGAGGTCTTTAGTGACAATTAGTCGGTTTGGAGACGGCAACAAAAATGTGAGGCTGTGGAAAATTGATGAAACCTTGATTCAGGATGCTCACATTTGCTTACTTTTTTTTTTTATGTTGCAGTATTGTATAATTCTCAGTCTTTGCTTCTATTCTGCATTATTTGTACATTGTTATGATCACTAGCCACAGGTTTCCTAATAAATACACACTTCATAGAAATTAAAATCCTATATGAGAACACTTAAGAAGTTGGTGACTATGCAATTAATAAGATGTTAACCCCTTCATCTACTTAAAGGGGTTATACAGCAGCTGTTTTATGGGTTTTTTTCCCCCAAAAGTATGCCCATCGTGTGGGACATAACAAAATAAACCTTTCCGTACCTTCAGCTCTCCCGTCTTACTATGCTACAGTGTGTCACACTGCCGTTAAGCCATTTGCTGGCCTCAGTGATGCCCCGCCTCTCGTCCAGCGACTCATAACGATTGTCTTTCTGAGCTGCAGAAGCTGGGCCCAAGGTCTCACACTGCCGCTCAGCTAATCGATGGCCGAGACGGGGCATCACTGTGGCCAACTATTTGCTTCATTAGATCATTTTAGAATTATATGATAAATTCAGTTTTATGAGTAGGTTTTTTCAGTTAACTTACCCTTGAGCTGTCCTTATATTTTGGACTAGTTTGGGTATAAGAGATAAAGATCCATACTACTCATATGCTGTCCTTATATAGGGCAGAATATTCAGCTAACAGAATAACTGAAGATGAATATAAATTCCCCCTTGTTACTCCCTCTCAGAATAGGATTAAGGCTAGGTTCACACTGTGTTTTTGTACGCAGTAATGTATACATTCATGCCATACAGCATAATCTGTTTCCCATTGATTTGCATAAAAAAAACAGATTGCAACTTATACTTTTTCTATATACAATAGCGTAACGATCTAAATTTACGTTAAATGTACTGATAGGAAAGAGAGAAACAGCTCTCATTGAATGCAGTATAAAATCTGTGTGCAAATCATATTGAATGTAATAAATAATCCATAGAGGACACATGATGTACATGTATGTCACTGTACCCTGGAGCATAGCACATAGCTACGTACATGTATGCTCCCGTGTGCCGTGATCACAGTGTCTCCCGGGTAAAGATGGAAGCCGGGGTCTTTCCTCTAATGGCGGACATCAGCGATCACACTGATGTTCACTATTAAAGGGGTACTACACTACTCAAATTGTTCTGAGCGCTGGAGGCGGCACCGGGAGCTCATGACGCCATAGCCCTGCCCCCTCGTGGTGTCACGCCCCGGCCCCTCCATGCAAGTCTATGGGAGGGGGCGTAACGCCCCCTCCCATTGACTTGCATTGAGATGGCGGGCGTGACATCACGAGGGGGCAGGGCTATGACATCACACGCTCCCAGCGCTGGCTCCAGCATTCCCATTAATGACTGTAGGAGAAACTTAAGGAAAAAAAACCTTTTAAGGTTCATGGTGGAACCACTTTTATTAGCAATATAAAATAACAAACATGAGATGACGCGTTTTGGGAGGTGCCCTCCCTTCCTCAGATCCTGATCTGAGGAAGTTTCTCCTACTCTGCATCCAGGCCAGCAGTGCAGCTGGGCAGCGGCTACTCTGACTCTCAGTACCCCATTTTCTCTGGGGTGATAGGCATTTATTCATCTAACCTAAGGTGAGCGGCCATCTATATGGTCCTCGGGCCTATCCTCTTATTTAACTGCCTTGTTACTTAGGGTAATGCACTAGGTGCCGGTATCGGTCTTCTTTTCCTTCACAGATTAATGACTGTAGGCTTTTTTTTTTTTTACTTGAAATATCAGAAATTATTAGTTTCAGCTATGATTCTAGAAATAGCTTCACATTTTTATTACCTAAGAAGACTTGACATGCACATCATACATTAAGATGTCTTCAGTCCCATTCTTGTGGAGTAAGAGAGATTATGATGCAGTTAAACTGTATTTATTCTGAAAGATGTTTTCTGGCTTCTTCTGGGAGTATTTGAGATATATTGCTGTTTGTGTTATTTTAATGAAGGTCTTTTCAATCTGCTTACGTCCCTTTGTCTGGTAATGTATGCATGCCTGGAGCACACATGTCACACAGCTCAACCACTGATATGGGAAATGACTTCTGCTAATGTCACCGTCCTGCTGGAGACTGTGGATGAAATTACAAAGACCAGCTAGGATACTTTATCTTTTTGCTAAAAGCAAATGTACAAGCAGTTCTTGAAGTGCATACTATTTATGGATCTCAGGGGAAATAAAAAAGAAATAAGAAAGAAAAAGAAATCTCGGAAGACCCTTTATTTAATAACATGGCTTCTGCTAAAAATGGTACCTGGGAAGGTGACACAACAGCTAATGTAATAGCTAGTGTAGCAGTGTTCCTCCCGATCCATGTTGTAGAGATCCCCTGACGCAGTCTTGCTCTGTACTGGATCTTAGCAAATATAGCCAAATGCCATTTTTAATAAGTTTCTTTTGGTGTTTGGTTAGTGGATTTTACAGAAGGGAACCTGGGTAACAGGATATGTTTGTTTCAGATTTGATTATTTGAAGAAGACAAGGTGTTTTATACTAATGTATATGGAGCTGTCCCTTGACCTTGAGCCAGAGGTATAAAAAAAATTAAAAAAATCTAAGAAAATAAACGATTAATAAGAAAATGTGTGAACACTGGGTCTAAACTTTCATTGTTCAGCCTTCAGATATTTGTGCTTGGCTGGCACATGAGGAAAATGTTTGGCTACATAAATGCCAATAGTTTTTTTAAGCTAATCCTAGGTAAAACCACCAAGGCAACCAAATGCAATGCTTCACAATAAGGTTTTTTACACTTCCTTCATGATTTCCATGTATTAGAGAGTCGTGATATATAACACATTTTTGTTCTGTCAGATCCCAACTAATCTTAATTGATACCATTGATCTTGACCATTGATCTTCCAGGCTTGTGGCCTTTTGCAACAAAATTGAAAGCAAACCCACAATAAAACAAGACCGCCATGTTTACCTAAGACTGGATTATCATGCTAAATTAAAAGCTCATACTTAAGTGACAAATGAATAATATGTCTAGATAATCGTGTTAGGCCTTGTTCACATCAGCCCCACAAAGCTCCTTTCGGGACTGGGAAGAAGGGTGCCACAACTGACATCAACGGATCCCAATAGGTCCTATTCACTTTGGGGGTCCATTGGGGTCCCGTTAAATGTCCGTTATTTTGCACGACTTTAGTGGAGAAAAAAACCCGACCTGCAGTCACGTAATTTTAATGGAATCGGCCAACGGAGCTCCAATCGCTGATGTGAACATAGCCTAGGATAATAAATACAATTATCTACTTTGTCACAATGTAAAATACTGAAACACTGGTTTTATCTCTTTATTTTCTTGTTTCTTTATTGTGTGTGTTCTCTTTTATGTTAATTAATAACATTTAAGTAAAAAATTACTTAAACCCCAAAACCACAATAAAACTATCCCATGTGAGCAAAGCGCTATAGAAACAGTAACATTTGGATTTGGTATTCTAACACAATTATTACTTTCGTGGCCCCTGTGGGAAACCTTTTGTGGTTTTTTTTTTTTTTTTTTTTTTTTTTTCAATAAATATAAAAAATAAATCCTTGAATTGATAACAAATTGTGACCAAATGCGACTTTTTAAAAGGTTATCCTGCATTTTTTAAATTCAGTCACTATGCCTTGTCTGCTGCAGTAAAAAAAAAAAAAAAAATATATATATATATATATATATATATATATATATATATATATATATTATATATATATATATTATATATATTATATATATATATATTATATATATTATATATATATATATATATATTATATATATTATATATATATATATTATATATATTATATATATATATATATATATTATATATATATATATATATATATATATATATATATACCAGTGCTGCTGGTATCGCTCTCCCGTCCTCCCGGGCGGTCTTTTTTTCTGCTTTTGGGGTCCAACACATCACTTTTCTACTTGGCTAATTGCTACCCACAGCGATGTCCTCCCTCAGCTGGTGAGCGTCAGAATTATTTATGGGGCCTGGGAACTAAGGAAAAGGTTGGGGTGGGCTCAATACATTACTCTGTCGCTCAGCCTATCGCTGGTTGAGGCAAAACATTGCTGCCGCCAGCAATTTAGCTGCGCCGCAATGTGATGTGTCGGGCCTAAAAAGCAACGGGGCCAAATGTATGTAGGTTAGGAGGGCCCCTAATAGAGTCATTTCATGGTAATGAGCCACATTTTTCAGTATTAGATATGTACAAGAACTTTCAAGAGCCATCAGGTTCTAAGCAGTTTTCGGTCCTCTTGTGGCTGCATCTGATTTCTCTAAAGAAGGACGAGGAGAGTCAGGAATAGAAACCATAACTCAATCTGCTAGGAGAAGTTGAGCAGCCTGCTAACCTGTAATATAATTTGTTATGGAGCATAACTGTGGAATTGTATTTTGCCAGTTCTCCTTTGCCCTCTAGTTCCAGGAATCGTACAAAATAAATTACTTGTTAGGGCTGTTTGACTAACGTCTCTTTCTGTCTTCTTTCTTTAGTAATTGCCCATCTTTCCTGGCAGCTGCTTTGGCAAGGGCAACAGCTGATGAGATTCTGCAAAGCGACCTATCTGCATACTATGTACCAAAGCATGTGGATGGCACTGAGGGGATCATACGTGAGTATATTATTATTGACTATTAGAATGTACTATCCTTTAACCTACAAGACTTTTGTAATATTTTTTAGCATTTTATGATTTTATTAACGCTTTAAGGATAAAGCGATTATTTTTTTCCCACCATTTTTCCACTTTTGTTTTTCCTCTTTGCATTCTTATAGCCATACCGCTTTACATACCCATATGAGGGCTTGTTTATTTTGCCACCAGTTGTACTTTGTAATGACATCACTCATTTTACCACAGACTGTAGGGTAAAACCAAAAGAAAATATTTGTGAGGCAAATTGGGGGGAAAAACACACCATTCTGCGACTTATGGTAAAAAATTACAAGTCATCTTTATTTTGTAGGCCCACACAATTACAATGATACTCTTTATTTATTTATTTTATTATTTTAAGTTTTTTGCGCCATGATCTGTAGCTTTTATCAGTATCATTTTTGTTTTGATGGGACTTTTTAATAATTTTTTTCTGGTATATGAAGTGACCAAAAATCAGCAATTCTGAACTTTGGTATTTTTTACATTTATACCATTGACCGTGCAGTTTTATTAACATTATATTTTAATAGTTCTGACGCTTCAGCACATGACGATACCACATGTTTGTTTATTTTTCTTTTCTCATTTTTTTAAATAAAATAATGTAAAGTGATTGAGGTGATTCAACATTTTATTAGGGGAGGGGATAATTCACTTTTTTTTAGGGGTCTGCAGACAGCAGAACGTTTTCCACGGTGTCTCCAGACTCTGTCACGTCTGTCACACATGCTCAGTGTTAACCTGCTTTCATCTGTGAAGAGCACAGGGCGCCAGTGGCGAATTTGCCAATCTTGGTGTTCTCTGGCAAATGCCAAACATCCTGCACGGTGTTGGGCTGTAAGCACAACCCCCACCTGTGGTCGTCGGGCCCTCCTACCACCCTCATGGAGTCTGTTTCTGATGGTTTGAGTGGACACATGCACATTTGTGGCCTGCTGGAGGTCATTTTGCAGGGCTCTGGCATTGCTCCTCCTTGCACAAAGGCAGAGGTAGCGGTCCTGCTGCTGGGTTGATGCCCTCCTACGGCCTCCTCCAGGTCTCCTGATGTACTGGCCTGTCTCCTGGTAGCACCTCCATGCTCTGGACACTACGCTGACAGACACAACAAACCTTCTTACCACAGCTCGCATTGATGTGCCATCCTGGATGAGCTGCACTACCTGAGCCACTTGTGTGGGTTGTAGACTCTGTCTAATGCTCCCACTAGAGTGAAAGCACTGCCAACTTTCCAAAGTGACCAAAACATCAGCCAGGAAGCATAGGAACTGAGAAGTGGTGTGTGGTCACCACCTGCAGAACCACTCCTTTATTGGGGGCATCTTGCTAATTGCCTATAATTTCCACCTATTGTCTGTTCCATTTGCACAACAGCATGTGAAATTGATTGTCAATCAGTGTTGCTTCCTGAGTGGACAGTGTGATTTCACAGAAGTGTGATTGACTTGGAGTTACGTTGTGTTGTTTAAGTGTTCCCTTTATTTTTTTGATCAGTGTATATATTATTAGAATTATCTGCGGAGATGATGTTCAGTAAAACTGCAGATTTCTGAATGAATCTAATACGGACAATCTCCTCTGGAATGTATATTCCTAGTATGGCATCAGTATCCACAAGGTAATTGTCTATAATTTTTTACTTTTTGGATATCGCCAAATTTTTATTTCAAGTAGATCAAAGTTGACTAGTGGTACCAGTGGGGGGTTCTGGTGAATGGGTTCTTAGTTTTTTAAATGTTTGTAAGTTATACTGCCATCTGGTGTTTACTTTAGGTAATACCTAGACTTGAATTGCTGGACTAAATTATAAATCTATTTTAGCATAATTTACTGTTTGGGTTTTACTATAGACAAGTAACATCCCTAGAAATGAGCAGCAATAAAACTCCTTTTTAAAAGTTGGTAACTGAGATAGAATATAGATGTGTATCTATATATTAGGGGTTTTAATATCCATCTCTAGGAACTATAGTTTTTGACATCCATTCTTTAGACATTTTTCAAATATCTTATAAAGCCCCTTGCTTTATACTTATACCTGGCAGTATGTTTTCTACCTGCATGGATTTGTTGTAAGACTTAATATTTTTCCATAAGTGACTTGTTGACTCTTACTGCCTGACTGAATTTGGATTTTTTGGGGGGAAATGGGCAATGTCTAGGTGATAAGATTTATGAAACTGCCTACTTTTTTCTTGAAAATATCTCCCCCCCCCCCTTACCAAAAGTAAACACAACACAGCTGGGCTTCTGTTTAATATTAGGCGCCGCTCATCCCACTAAGAGAATTTAAAGTAGTATCTGTTTTCTTCTCAAGGTTATACAGCAACCCCCCACCCTAACCTTTCTGCTATTATAGCAGTTACCCCAATAGTAACTACCTCCGTTTTCCCCATGTTTGGGAGTAATTCTAACAATAGAGCTTCCCTCCTCAGTATTAAGAGCCTCTTCCCAGTAGTCACAGCAGTGCCTTCTCCCAGCAGCCACTGTAGGACATCCCAACCTATATAAGTGCCTCCCACCACAGAAATGAATCTATAGTTTCTTTCAAAGGTATCTGTCTGCATCCTGCTGGTATCTGGCATGTTAACAGGTATTAATAGCGCAGCAGACCCATTAAAATAGCGTATACTAGCAGAAAGCTGCCCAAACTAAATCACTTGTTGACTCTGTTGGGGCCATTGAAATAAATGACATCCACTGCTATCTGCCACAGTATTTGTCTGCATCCAGTTCCTGGCAGGATGCCGATGGATACCGCTTACAGAAACTATAAATGCAGTCTGTACCTAGCCTTGGTTAAGTATTCATCACATCGGGGTCCTTCCCACAGTTTTACAAGATTTTCATTTAAGCTCCTAATTCCCTCAATAGCTAACAGCAAGGTTGCTTCCCTTGCCACAGTGAGAGTGCTTCTTTTAGGGAACAAGCTAACTATGGGGGGGGGGGGGGGGCTATATAGCTACCTACATGGGGTCCTACATCCAGGGGGTAAACTACCTACAGGTCAGCCCTACCTACAAGGGGCAAACTGCATATTGGAGGGAGGCGTTGGTGTGTCCCACAGTAAAAATGTTGAAAAAGGTTTGGAAACACTGCCTTACCATAGTAAAATCACCCTTTTATCTATACACCCTGGTCACAGACTTTATTACAAGAACTTTGTTACTTACTTTCATGTTGACTAACAGGGATTGATGCCGGAGACCAGTAAAAGCAGTCATTTGCTTCCTGTGGCTTTTGCTTTGCACAAATGGTCTGTTTTGCTCCAGCCGCCAATAAAGACAAATGTACTATGTCTAATGAAACAATGGGGGAAAAATGATGTTCTGGTAAAGGGAAAAGCTAGTATCAATAGCAAAAAAGGGATTCTTACTATGACAGGAACCCTCACACCATAACTGAGAATCCTGAAGACTCATTAAAGACAGTATTTTCAGAGACTGTGCAAGCACTGACAAAAGCATTTCAGACCTAAATAGTATTATAAAGAATTCTCTGTAGTGCTCCACGAGGGTCATATACAGGATTACTATTGCTCCTTTATGGCATTTGTGAGTTATGTAATAAACCTATGGCGTGACCTTTGTAAGTACCCATAAAAGGGCAGGCTCTTACACATGTAATGTTTGCAGCACATGAAAGACTAGTATAATGGCGTCCTCACTTTGATTAGATTTTTCTGTAATTTTCTTGCGGTAGTGCTGGGAGGTATGACCAAATATGCATATCACTGTATTTTTGTAAGTTATGGCGGTTCCACTGTATTTAACGTTATACAACCCCCCCCCCCCCCCCCCCCCCCACACACACACACCCGCTGCTGCACTTTAAACGAATGAGATGCCGGCCACTGCGCTTTAAAATTGTTGAGATGCCGGCCGCTGCGCTTTAAATGGTTAAGTTGCCGGCCTCCTGCGCTTTAAATGAATGAGATGCCGGTGTGAGGTTGCAAATTTTCGCCTCACACCGGCCGCGGCGCTGGAAACGATTAAGCTGCGAGCCGGAAGTGGTCACCTCCTCCTGCAAGCGCTAAATGCCAGGCTTTTAGCGCTTGCAGGGGGAGGTGACAGCTTGCCGCGGCTCTCCTCTCATTCATTTAAAGTGCAGGCGGCTGGCAACTTAACCATTTAAAGCGCAGGCGGCCGGCAACTTAACCATTTAAAGCGCAGGCGGCCCGCATCTCATTAATTTAAAGCGCCAACGGCTCACAGGAGGACGGGGAGAGCATATGATTATCTCCCCGAAGTGGGGACAGCCGCTGCGGCTGACCATTCATTCATTTGAAGGAGGAGGGGCCCAACCGGTATTGCGGTATAGGAAAAATTCACATAGTGCTGGAAAAACATACTGGTATTCGGTATGAACCGGTATATCGGCTCATAGCGAATACTGACATTTCTTTCCTGCACGATATGAATTTTTCCTATACCGCAATACCGGTTGGGCCCCTCCCTTCCCCCCCCCTCGAATTAATGAATTATCAGCCGCAGCGCGCTGTCCCCAAATCAGGCAACTCGCGAGCGCTGCTTCTCTTCCCCCTCCCCCCCCCAAATAACTTTCAGCCGCTGCGCTGTACTGTACCATCCTGTGCCCATACTTCAGAAATAAACAAAATAAACTTTAATTCACCTTCTTCCTTTGTTCTCCCATTGCTCCGGAACCGGCCCGACTGTCCCTCCGCTGCTCTTGCTGCTTCCTGGGGGCAGGAATGTCACAGAGCTGTCAGCCTATCAGCGGCCGCAGCGATGTCCCGCCTCGGCCAGTGATAGGCTGAGCCCACTGTCATGTAAGGAGCCGGACGGTTTATTACATGACAGTGCGTTCAGCCTATCACCGGCCGAGGCGGGACATCGCTGCGGCCAGTGATAGGCTGACGGCTCTGACGTTCCCATCCCCAGGAAGCAGCATGAGGCTTGCATCGCTGGACCATGAGGCTGGGAAAGTAGGAAGAAGGTGAGATAACGTTTATTTGGTTTATTTCTGGGCACAGGATAGTACAGTACAGTGGGGTGTTGGAGAGAAGCGGCGCCCACGGATCACACGATGATGGGGTAAATATTGTGGAACCGCCATAAATACTGTGGTACCCATTTTTTGGTCATACCGCCCAGCTCTAGTTGACCTACTCAATCAGTAAATTTATTTTTAACATTGAGTTGTTAAATTTCTTCTAGGTTTAAAGGGGTACTCCACTGGAAAACATTTTTGTTTAAATCAACTGGTGCAAGAAACTTTCTAAATTACTTTTATAAAAAGAAATCTTAATCCTTCTAGTACTTATCACCTGCCGTTATGATCCACAGGAAGTTCTTTTCTTTTCGAATTTCCTTCCTGCCTGACCACAGTGCTCTCTGCTGACCTCTGTCCATTTTAGGAACTGTCCAGAGTAGGAGCAAATCCCCATAGAAAACCTCTCCTGCTTTGGACGGTTCCTAAAATGGACAGAGGTGTCAGCAGAGAGCACTGTGGTCAGGCAGAAAGGAAATTCAAAAATAAAAGAACATCCTATGGATTATAACTGCAGCTGATAAGTACTGGAAGGATTAATATTTTTTAATAGAAGTAATTTACAAATCTGTTTAACTTTCTGGCACCAGTTGATTTAAAAATGTTTTCCAAGGGAGTACCCCTTCAAGCTAAAATGATTGCTCAGTTACAAAATTAATGTAGAATCCTGTTCCTAATAAAGAAATATATGTAGAAATATATGCTTGTGAAGTATCCATATGTTTCTAATGCAACTTGTTTGCGTAGGTAACACATTATTTAGTTTGTCTTAGTTATTAGTTATTTGTGGTGGAGTTATAGTTTGTATTATACCCCAGAGCAGTATTCGCAATTCTGCTGGTAACTGTTGGAATCTGTCACCAGTGGACCAATTCCTAACAACTTAGCTGACCCCTACAGTGCACTTTTTCCTATAGAAGACTTGTGCTTTGAAGCCGAAAAGATGTAGCATAAAATAAAAAATGGTGTATTTATGAAGTAAATTTTTGTGTGTGTGTTTATATAATGAGTACAACACATGGACACGCTATATGAATTGTGAAAGGTTTCCAGACAATCTTTAAAAAAGAAAAAAAAAATCAGTATTCTAAAGGGGGTTTCCACTTCTCAATAGGAAGGTGGGCTAATATAAGGAAGCTGTTTTGCATTTGACTGCTAGAAGACCTGTTGATCCCCATAGATAGCCCCTGGCAGGCTCACATATATTTCTTGGGAAATGTATTATTACGTGATACCCCATTTCTGCCAGAGCTGGAGCAGCTTCTTGTAGTAGTTCTCCATTCGGGTTAAAGGAGAGGGGGGTCCCCAAAAGGAAACCACTTTCCCTTGACACTGGTGGTTGAGTTGTGACCAGTCTACTTTACCGATCAGATTTGGTATGAGCAGTAAAGGATGGTGTTCTGGCCTCCGATTCATCTGCGCTATGTGTAGGCACTGGATGCCGCTGGAGATGGCTTTTAATAATCCCAACATGTGGGACATCATACAAGCCAGGAAGGACACATGGCATCACCACAATGACTCTTTACTATTAATGTGCATTGGACATGTGCAAACTTCCTTTTCATATAATTCAGCAACCACCAATACACATATTTGGCCATGTCACTATATCTATCGCGGTATTTTTGTAACTTATGGCGGTTCCACGGTGTATAACGGTATTTCCCCCCCCCCCAATTAATTATTAGCCCAGCGCTTCGCTGTCCCCATCGGGGTACTTCTCACGTCACCCGCAAGCTTGCCCTCCTCATCCTCCTGTTTGTTGCGGCCGCCGGCGCTGACACTCTATACTGTATCCCTATGCCCGGGCTGCAAAAGGTAAACAAACCGTGATAGGCTGATCCCACTGTCATGTAAGGAGCTCTGGCCGGCTTCTTACATGACAGTGGACTCAGGGGCGGAACATCGCTGCGGCCGGTGATAGGTTGACGGCTGTCCGACGTTCCAGTCTCCAGGAAGCAGGTCCAGACCGACGGGGAAGGTGAGTTAAAGTTTATTTTGTTTACCTTTTGCAGCTCTGGCATAGGGATACAGTATAGAGCAGTGGTCAGCCAACGGCTGGCCGGGCATGCTGGGAATTGTAGTTTTCCAACATATGGAGGTTGAAGACCACTGTATAGAGTGTCAGCGCCGGAGGCCGCAACAAACAGGAGGACGAGGATGGCAGCGCTTGCGGGTGACATGTGAGTAATACCCCGATGGGGACAGCGCAGCGCTGGGATGATAATTGGGGGGAAGGGCAGAACAGCGCACGTGGGTCACATATGATTAGTTCCCTGATGTGGGGACAGCGCAGCGCTGGGCTGATAATTCATTCATTCCCGAGGGGGAGGGGCCAAAACGGTATTGCGATATGGGTTAAAATTCATATCGTGCAGCACAAAAATTTCGGTATTCGGTATGAACCGGTATACCGCCCAGCCCTACCCAATCCCCTTCGGTATATGGCAGAGGTGGGAGTATAGGGGCATAAAATATTCTGAGTAGTGCCTATAATGAATATAGATGGAGTTTGGTCATATTAATTCATTGCATGCATCACTTCTTTGGTGCCTTTGTCTGACTTGACTTCACCGAATCCTCTGCTGCATTGTCTTCCAGATGTATGTCTTGTCATTGCGACACTGGCAAGCTGTAGCTGGTGACACTGAAGCCAGAAAGATAACTTATCTTGCAGTTGCTTAGTGTCTTATTGGACAGAAACACAATGGCATTTGTACAGCAGTGATTCCTGGCCCAGTCTCTTTCCCTTTGTTTGAAATCTGGATGTAAAAGCTTACTGGTGTGAAGGCCAAAGCCGGATTATGACTGCTGAGTACTACTGCAGAATATTTATTTGCACAATATGCATGGCTGTTATCTATCATTCCGAGAAGAACTCCTCTCCTGACTAATTCGGGACCCTTGTCTGGTCTTCAGCTTCCAGTGTAGCTTTGTATCTTTTGTTTCCTTTTAAAATAACAAACAAACAATAAAGGGATCCTGGAAGTAGTCTTGAGCCCTCAATACTGTTTACCAGGTCCATATACCAGCAGGATTTCACACCCTAGTTATGTGAGAGTGAAGAAATTAGCATGTTCATTACATGGACTGGCAGATCGATGCAAGGAAACATCTGTCGTGTGCACACTGCAGGAGAATCCTGTTGAATTCAACAAGACTGCTGCTCCGAAATCTCTGGTGGAATTCCAATGTGGAATTCCGCACAGAAATTCCCAGCATGTGAACATGGCCGAACACACGACCAGAGGACAGGGGTGGTGCTGATTTTCTATTCCTGGATAACCCCTTCAACTCCACATGGTACAATTCTGTTGTAAAGCTTGTGATGTGTAACACTTGATCAAATACTCAATTCTAAGTGAATACTAGCACAAATGCTGAGCACTTTTTATATACAGTATATCCCCATGTCCTACAAC
Source organism: Hyla sarda (assembly GCF_029499605.1). Classification (NCBI taxonomy): domain Eukaryota; kingdom Metazoa; phylum Chordata; class Amphibia; order Anura; family Hylidae; genus Hyla; species Hyla sarda. Next base: position 245,940,171 of record NC_079190.1, on the reverse strand, counting down.
CAGACAATACATCCCTGGTTGATAGAACCAGAAGAACTCGTGTGAAATGTAATGCCATTTATCACCCTGGTGTACCCTGTGAAGACTTCTTACTGCATACATACCAGATCTCCTTCATTTAGGTGCTGGATCCAGAAAGGGGAGGGAATGGGAGTCCACATGACAGACAAATTGAGAGCTGAGTCAGCTCTAGAGAAATAATACATGGCTTACAGCTGTGAGTGGGCGGCTATCATTAGCTTTGAGGGGTTCGGTATTATTTTTAGTTCTACTTCCCCTTCTTTCTTGTATTGTTTTTTCCTCCTCTTCTATTTCAGCCGCATACAGTTGCTTCCTCCACCTCTTTTTCTTTTCTCTTGTTATCTGCTATACATTTCCCACAAACTGCAACTTTAATGACCATGGACATTACTGATCTATCCCAGGAACAAGCATTTCCAATAAGGAGTAAAGGAAAGCAGTTATAGATCCATGGATATTAAGTATATGTGACCGTGACAAACCTATGAACTTGATATCAGAAGAAGAGGACCAGGCAGTACAGCAAATTTAACATTCATTCCTGTTAGCCCAATCAGAACTATTCTAGATATAGCATCCTAAAATACAGTTCTGATATTAGTATAGGAATCCCCCATGTCTTGTGGTTACAGATGCAGTATTACTTTTTTTCAGGCATTGCTGAAGTCCCTTATCATGGTATAATACTATTACCCCTGAGCCACCTAGTGAATGAATAGAAAGTCAGAGTAACACACACTGGCAGATATATAGAAAAGGGACTAAATCTGTGTGTGGCGCTTATGTGATGAATATTGACTTTAAAGGGAAACTATATTATAGTACTTTTTTTTTTCCATGTATATATGATATGATATTCCATAGCATTTTGCAAAGACTTTCATCACCTTCAATGACCTATTGGGACACAGAACTAAATTGGCCTTGGTCAGATTGTAGTGAGGGACAATGTACGGTTTAAAATTGTTGCTAAGAATTGGATGGCTATTTTTTTCATGATCCTTGTTAAGAGAAACATCATTGCCTTGCATTACCTTGTTAGACCCATGTGCAAGTCATGTATACTAGGGATGTGCAGGACTATGAGGCTGAAAGCTAAATTGATGCTTTCTGTAGTCCTAGTGCTGCCTGAGGCAAGAACTTCAACCTACCTCGCATAAGGAGCAGCCCTGGCTGGCACCTCTTATTATTACCAATCATCAATTACCGGCATTGAAGACCTGATCTCAACTGTCAAAGTTAGTGAGGGAGACCCAGAGATTAACCAGAATTGCTAGAACTATCCGGCGCCCCTTCACCTTCCTGACTGTCACTACACACTATACACACACTCTGCGCAGGACTATTTTGTCAACCATGCTCCCATTGGATTTGTGACCATTACCGCCTGCTCTCACAATGTATGTGTTCCACTCCCACCTTCTCCCGCAACATGTGTGTCCAATCTTCGCAAACATTTTTTTTCACAACTTTTAACTCAATCACATCCTGGGGTCATTTCATCACCCCATTCTGCCATTTAATTACCCAAGGTGCCATTTCATCAGCCTCTTGTTTTCGGGATTTTGCACGACCCTCTGTATGTTCTGTGACCTCCTGCTTAAAACTAAAATCTCCTTCTCCCGCAAGTTTTGTGTTGGGTCATGTGGGATCTGCAGGGTCCCAATTCCATTGCTGTCCTCTACTACAGACTATTATATTATTATAGACATAAATTCTCTGACATAGGCCCAGATTTATCAAAGAATGTCTACGGTAGAGCTATTTTCCCACGTTTATTTGAGTGGTGGATTTGACTACCGTGCATCTTATTTATCAAGAAGGTGCAGCAGGATGATGAATTTTGCGCGGCTCTGCTGTGGTGGGAAAAGCTCTACCACATACACCTTTTCTAGACACTTGTGAGGGAAGTAGACGCTTTCATGAACCTGAATTTGGCAGGTTAGGTGTTTTTACTTACTTTCACAGAGCTGCCGGGGCATTTTTACTTGCATTTTAGATGTTACAATCAAATTTGATTGCGGTGTCTAAGGGGTTAAAGCCGGGCATCACCGAGATGGGTCCTGGTGGCAGATAGTCGTCAGGACCACCCAGCTATGTCATAGAAGGTGAGTGGGACGCTGTCATCCACAAGAGGTTAAAGGTTGAACTGTGGAAGTTAGAAATTATTCTCGCGCCTACTGGTAGGTGGTGTAGCTTTGCGCCTAAATAAGTTCCTTTGCGCACAAAATACCTTTGACAAAAGTTGCAAATGATAAATACGTGACCACTGCATGGTCAAAAAAGAATTTCTACGGGTCACCAAAAAGAGTGAAACTGTCTATATCAAAAGACTCATAAAAAAAAGGCACCAAAACATAGACAAAAAAAAATAATTCTAAAAGCAATGATAAATCTCCCCCATAGAAAATAATCTAATTACTATAGCTATGATGTCTTGAAGACTATATACATTCTTTGTTTTTATGTTTTTGTTTATTTTTTTTTTATATTTGCATAGACATATCCCAAGCCATAAACTGAAATTATGTAAAAAAAAGTAGAATTTTGCCTCAGGAGAAGTAAAGGTCAATATTGTTTAGGCTGCTTTCTCTGGCTGTTTATGCACAAGAAAACGGGACAGTAAAATAATTGATTCCTTAGAACTTTTGTGATGATGTCAGTCGATACCACTGACAAGAAAAACAAAGAAGAAGATTAGAAGAATAAAGAGGAAGTGGATTACTAGGAAAAATCTTTAAAAATCATGGACAAACATTGAGAAGTCTAGAAACACAATAGAAGCCAGAATATTATGGAGATAACCTATTCATATAGTCACAAGGTTTTGGAAGCAACTTGCCAGCACTTAATAATAGAGGGCTTTATGAGCAGCTAAGTTTTATCAACTGGTTGGCTACACCTACACTGATCCACTTCAGCTTCTGCAAAACACGTCTGGCATTTATAACATGGCAGACTTAAAGTGCTCTTCTCTCGCTCAGTGAGGTGTACAAGTGAATTATAATTTCATCTCTTCAGCTACAATAACTGTTCATCTACTTACTAATACTGACACTGGATTTGGCTCTCGTTCTAAAGCATTCTGTAACCTCAAGTAGGTTATTATAAAATCAGATATCACTCCTAAATACTTAAATAAGTGGAACAATATACTTGTGAAAGAGTCTTAGTGTATTGACATGTTCACAATGGTCTCCTCTAGCAAGGTTTGCTTAGGAGGGTATATTAAGTCTGAATGCATATTGTGGCTTATGTTGGATGAGGTTAAAAAGAATTATGCTTTTTACTTCAGAAACAGTACAGCTCTTATCCATGGCCTGAGTCTGGTATTGCTGCTCATCTCTATTAAAACTTTAATGTTTATCTTTAAAATTTTCCATTTCATGTGCACAAGACAACCAATAGGAAAAAACTTCCGCCAATTAACAATGTGGCTAGATTACTAAAATAACTTTCTCTGTGTCCTAAAATGAACAGATTAGTACCCCTTGAAGTGTGCCCTAAAATATAGATTGGGTCATTCACCCTATCCATATTTTCTCAAATGTCCTTCCTTATAACTTACTGTTTGCTAGATAGAATACAAAGTACTATAATGCTCCATCCTACCTGGCTTTCAAACTACGTAACACTCCTACTATGCTATTCAACTTCAGGTTAGAACTTCACTTCGTTCTATACTACTTTGGCATTCTGGAACCTTTCTAATATCCTATATTGTCCTATTATTCCTTTTATCCCCATACATATAACAATCATTCTGTTACTGACTAAATCCTGTATATTGAGACCAATATTACCAATAAAACCAGTATACAAGGATAAATATGATCACCACACATATAACAATCATTCTGTTACTGACTAAATCCTGTATATTGAGACCAATATTACCAATAAAACCAGTATACAAGGATAAATATTATCACCGTACATCTAACAATCATTCTGTTACTGACGAAATCCTGTATACCTAGGCCAAAAACACCAGGATTCAATGAGGTACATAATCACCATACAGTGACCATATAGTGGTAGATATCAGTTCTGCAGACATCAAATAACTACACTGTGGTTAAATCTGGTGACACACAAGTGACGTCTTTTCTTATTGTCTTTTTTATTTTTTTTTTCTTCTTCTTTATTCAACCAAGACCATCATGACCATTTCTTCCAGCCAGGACATGTCTCTCCAGAACTTAAGGATTTTTTGGCAGTATTTCAAAAAATGTTTGCCAATATTTAAATAACAAGTGTGACCGGTATGGACAAATAGGTTGGTTTTTAGGTTTGTGGACATAGCTGCAATGCATCGGGATAGACTTTCAAGGCACTTGTAAAACTGTAAATGTTAGGATTTAGCCTGTTGGTCCAAACAAATAAGTCCAAAATATAGATGTATATGGGGAGCCATGGGTAGATTGGTACATGTGTGGCATTGTGAAGAGCAATTCTAAAATCTATTCTTGGAGGAACATGCAAACAGTATATCTGCTGAAGTATAGTAGGGGCATTATTATAACCTGAAAGATCAACCTGACAGTTTCATACAGTATTGGTGAAAGCTAAGCTAGTTTGGCTTATGAAAAATGAATTAGTTATGAAGGATGGAAACTTCATGCTTAGAATTACAATATGGACAATACAGGGCTCAATTGTGAAAATATACCCTACAGGAACCCGCCAATAATTGTAATACACAATAATGAATGTAACAAAAATAAATCTTATATACCGGTATAGTCTCTACCACCTCACTACTCCTAGTTTAAAGCTAGACAAAAAGCGTCTGAGTGTGAGGTGGGGAACCATCCGGGCCACAGCTCTCCTGCATGTCTGTCTGTATCTTTATATCATTTTTCATACCTGTATATGTGCCTTGCATACTACTTATATGCTACTTTATTTGACTAATTCATTACCTCACAGTGGAGGTTTGCATAGCAAGCCCATGTGACATAATCGTATGTATTTTACTCTTGTAGGCTGTATGTATATCACTATTGGAATGCATATAGTATTATTATATTAGCACTAGGCACTTTATATACTAAATATACTTTATATTTCTGTAGTATATGTATTTAATACTGGAGCTGTTGTCTCACACGATGTATACATTATGATGTCCCCCGCCCCCCCACACACTCTATATTTTAATTATGTCTTGTGTGTGTATATGTATTTTAGGGGGGTTGTCTTTGTTTTGTAATTTTTTGGGCTAATTCTCAATAAAGATTTATTCTTGTTACAGTTGTTATTGTGTATTACAATTATTGGCGGGTTCCTGTAGGTTATATATTCAAATAATTACCTTGCCAGTTATATGAGTACTATTCTGGTCATTATCTGAGGTGAAGTGTCCTATATCTATGTAGGTTCATACTCAATTGTGAAAAGGTTTTGTTTGTAATATAGAGGACGTAAGAGCAGAGAACGATTAGACCCTGGTACTTTACTAGTGATCGGAAGAAATTACTCACTGTGTACAGTTTTGGTGTCACCATAACAATAGTGCTGAAAATCCTAACCATCCCACCATGGTTGACAAAAAACACATTGCAGGGGTGGACTTGGCAGCAAAAAGGAACTAAACTTTAAGGAGCGTATTTGAAGGTTAGTGGGAAGATTTGGGGGGAGATTTAACAAAACCAGTTTTTTTTTTTCTGTTTAGAGGAAAAGTTGCTGAGTTGCCCATAGCAACCAATCAGATCTCCTCTTTCATTTTTCAGAGACCTTTTCAGAAATGAAAGAAGCAATTTGATTGGCTGCCATGGGCAACTCAGCAACTTTTCCTCTGGACAGGTTTTGATAAATCTCTCCCTTGATCATCAACCGGGTCACTTGAAAATATGCGAGCATGCAGAGACTGTGTTGCTCTTTGAAGGCACACATGGCGCATGGTCTACCCAGAAAATTTCTGGGCGGACATTCCACAGGCTGCAGGCGCTAGGACCGCTTGGAAAGGTGCCGTCTCCATAGACTCCAAAGCAATGCCTAGCAAATACTATTTATTTATTTATATAGCGCCTACAGATTCCGCAGCACGTACAATTATGGGGTACAAACAAAGACAAGTATCAGACATAAAATTACACAATAACTATTCAAACAAGAGGTGTGGGGATATGTTGGGGATATGTTGAGGCCAATTAGAGACTGTTATAGGCCTGTCAGAAGAGATGTGTTTTTTTAGGCAATGTTTGAAACTATGGATGTTGTTGTTGAGTCTGAGGGATTGAGGGATAGCATTCCAGAGAACCGGTGCAGCACGAGTGAAGTCTTGGAGACGGGAGTGAGAAGTTCGGATTATAGAAGATGTTAGTGTAAGGTCATTAGCAGATCGGAGAGAACGTGTAGGATGGTAGACGGAGATGAGAGAGGAGATGTAGGGAGGTGCAGCATTGTGGAGAGCTTTGTGTGTGAGACTGAGGATTTTGTACTGTATTCTGGACTGAATTGGTAACCAGTGTAGTGACTGGCACAGGGAGGAAGCGTCGGTGTAGCGGCTGGAGAGGAAGATGAGTCTGGCTGCGGCATTAAGGATGGACTGGAGAGGAGAGAGTTTGGAGAAAGAAAGGCCTATTAGTAAAGAGTTACAGTAGTCGAGGCGGGAGTGAATCAAAGCAATAATGAGAGTTTTAGCAGTTTCAGTAGTGAGAAACGGGCGGATTCTTGAAATGTTTTTGCAGGTGAAAAGGAAAAGGTGGATACAGTCCTAGGAGACTCTTTCCTAGGACTGTATCCACCTTTTCCAGCCCACCGGAGCACCGGAAAGCTGAACTAATTTATGCAGGAAAAGTCAGCAACCGCCGAGCTGAGAAGTTCGTGATGAATCGAATTTACTGTAAGTTCGCTCATCTCTACCCAGGACCGATCCCTGGGGAACCCCGGCAGCAAAGGGAAGAGGAGAAGTAGAGCCAGACTACAATACTACAGAAAGAATGGACATATTAATTCTTTCTGCAGAAGCTGGAATTAGATATTCTGCCATGTGTACAGTGCAGCAGAATCCCATTTAAAAATGATGCTGCAACGGAATTTCCGAGCAGAATTTTTCTGCCGGATTCACTGAGTGAACATAATCCCAAATACCTTATTTTACCTATTTAGGCTATCTGTATAAAATACCTGCTACCTGCGTTGCCTGGAAGAATACCCTGAATTTCAGAACCTTGCTTTATGACTTTTGACTACAACAAGGCCTGAAAGCTGTTGTAATACTATTGATTATTATCATGTCAGTTGTTAATAGTCACTTAACTTGTTCTATTTTGTTTACTTTGTAGAGCTGGAGACGGTGAAACTGGCCCATGCAGTATTCAGCAAGCTACATGAGCTCTGCTGTAGTTGGGTGAAAGACTTCCCTCTGTGCCCCAAACCACATCTTTATTATGAGACATCAATTCATGCTATTAAAAATATGCGGAGGAAGATGGAGGACAAGCATGTCTGTATTCCAGACTTTAACATCCTCTTCAACCTTGAGGTAATGAACATTTATATGAAGGATACAGAATACACTTTTATACAATGCTTCATGCTTTTTTGGTAAGGGCATGTTCACATGAACTAAAAAATTCCATATTAAAAACATTGCAGAACTCAACCCTTTGATAAAGCATTTATGAAACTGACTAGAGCAGAGGTCTCCAAATTGTGGCCCTCCAGCATTCACAGACAGCCTACAGCTCTAGAGATATTCCTGATCTGACCTCTGATGATTGAAAGGACAGTGGATAGTGCTCAAGACTTTCTTATACAAAAAAAATTCTTAAGGGGGTACTCCGCTGCCCTGCTTCGGAAGCTCCGCTCCCCAGCGTCCGGACGTTTATTGTTCCGAACGCTGCGTGCGGACTTCCGTGTTCAGGGCTGCCCCTCATGACGTCACGCCCACCCCTCATGACATCACGCCCGCGCCCTCAACGAAAGTCTATGGGAAGGGGGCGCGACAGCCGTCGCAACCCTTGACAAAGTGGATTTATCCACGAAACGTCGGGGAGGCTTTTGTCTTTGTTTTAACCAGCGGCAGACATAAAAATAGCAACAGGACTGGTAGTCTATGGTTAGGTGATGCAGGTATATCCAGCACACCAATCACGCAGATAGATACCATTGCTCCAGTGATACTTGGTTCAGTAGGGGGTTATTATAATACCCCCACTGTAAGAACAAGTCACTGTATCGCTGACAATTTTAAAACGTGTGAAGGGGTTAATTGGAATTTTAATACAAATTAAAATAGTCTGTTTTTAGGGGAGGGCATCTAGTAAGGGTTTATCCCCGAGAGGGGGCAACCCCTTAAAGGTTGTTTAGTATACATAGGGAAAAGCTTGATCATGATATGGCCACTTTGTAATTCTGTGTCCATTATTAGAACATTATCAGCTTTTACCATTTAGGTCCACTAATTGAGGTCCTTGGTCATACTGCAACAAGCCTTTACATATTACAATATGTTGTCAATTTAATGTTTGCTTTTAAGGATTATCGGTTATTATTTATTTTTTTCTTTCCTACATCAGTTAGCTGTTTCAAATGGAAATTGAGAATTGTCACCCACTAGCATTTAGAATGTGATGCTAAATAAAAAAAAAAACTAAATACCTCCTAACATAGTATGTGGTTCCCTCAGTCCAGTAACCCCTAGAAAATGTGTGGTAAAGAATTGGCCCTTCTGTACACTATCAGTCCTATCAGGTGGACTCAGTCCCAGTCCCTTGGCCTTCACACTCCTCAGAACTCACATTGCCTGTATTGAGTTAATGTGTTGCATTAATGTGTTAATAAGTGTTTGTACCTTTTAATTCCTGTTGTTAAGCCCTATGTAACCAAGGAAGGTGTAAGTGACCAGGTGACTTTTTGGGGACTCATGGGACCCGACCAAATTGCTCCCTTATATAGCAGGGAGGAGCTAGCCTAAAGCAGTTTAGTGCATGCTGAGATACAGTTTAGTGAAGACCTGAGATAGTCTGGTGTTCCTGAGGGAGACAAAGGCCTAGTCACGCAGCCACACAGCCACTATCCATGGAAACCCGGCAGATGAAAGTCAAAGCCTGGTAAGCATGAATACAGGGGAGAAATCGAGTCGGCATAGTCAAATCTGTCATCGTGGGTTGCATAATTGAGTCCAAGTCCACTTCAAGTTCCAGCGAGCCAACAAGCCTCCAGAAGTTCACTGGTCACCTCCTTGGGCCTAAACTGATGATGACAGAGTAGGTGGGGCTTAGTTGTGATGATGTGATTGTGTCTGAATGACCTGTGATGATGACATAGAGTAGGTGGTGCTGAGCTGTGATAATGAGATTGTGGCTGAAGGACCTGTGATGACATACAGTAGGTGGTGCTGAGCTGTGATAATGAGATTGTGGCTGTAGGACCTGTGATGATGATATAGAGTAGGTGGTGCTGAGCTGTAATAATGAGATTGTGGCTGTAGGACCTGTGATGATGACATAGAGTAGGTGGGGCTGAGCTGTGATAATGAGATTGTGGCTGAAGGACCTGTGATGATGACATACAGTAGGTGGGGCTGAGCTGTTATGAGATTGTCATCATCACAGGTCCTACAGCCACAATCTCATCACAGCTCAGCCCCACCTACTCTATGTCATCATCACAGATCCTACAGCCACAATCTCACTATCACAGCTCAGCCTCACCGATTTCATGTCATCATTACAGGTCTTTCAGACACAATCTCATCACCACAACTAAGCCCTACCTACTCTATGTCATCATCACAGGTCCTTCAGCCACAATCTCATTGTCACAGCTCAGCCCCATCTACTCCACATCATCATCACAGGTCCTTCAGCCACACTCTCATCACAGCTCAGCCCCACCGATTTCATGTCATCATTACAGGTCTTTCAGACACAATCTCATCACCACAACTAAGCCCTAGAAGAAGAGGTTCCAGCTCCCGAAAAAATTATAAGTTTTAAAAGTCCAAAAATTTATTCAGTCCATATTAAAATCAAAAAGGAAAAACATCCTGTGGTTAAAAAAAACCCCACGCCGACGCGTTTCGGACTGTCTAGTCCTTAGTCATGGCCATAGTCCAAATCATTACGCCCCACTTACTCTATCATCACAGGTCCTTCAGCCACAATCTCATCACAGCTCAGCCCCACCTACTCTATGTCATCATCACAGGTCCTTCAACCACAATCTCATTGTCACAGCTCAGCCCCATCTACTCCACATCATCATCACAGGTCCTTCAGCCACAATCTCATCACAGCTCAGCCCCACCTACTCTATGTCATCATCACAGGTCCTACAGCCACAATCTCATTATGACAGCTCAGCACCACCTACTGTATGTCATCATCACAGGTCCTACAGACACAATCTCATCACAGCTCAGCCCCACCTACTCTATGTCATCATCACAGGTCCTTCAGCCACAATCTCATTATGACAGCTCAGCACCACCTACTGTATGTCGTCATCACAGGTCCTACAGACACAATCTCATCACAGCTCAGCCCCACCTACTCTGTCATCATCACAGGTCCTACAGCCACAGAGTAGGTGGGGCTGAGCTGTGATGAGATTGTGTCTGTAGGACCTGTGATGATGATGTGGAGTAGATGGGGCTGAGCTGTAATAATAAGATTGTGGCTGAAGGACCTGTAATGATGACGTGGAGTAGATGGGGCTGAGATGTGACAATGAGATTGTGGTTAAAAGGCCTGTGATGATGTGGGGTTGGTGGGACTGAGCTGGAGGAGGCTGTAAAAATCAAAAAGAAAGGATAATATAGTATGAAGTTTTGTACAAAGGGGCAGTATTATAGGTTGCAGGTCACAGCACACATGGTTTATTTATGTGTTACTGACATTAACACATGAATAAACGTTGTGCACTTACTGCTATAGAGCTGTGATTTGCAACCTGCGGCTCTGCAGCTTCAGCATAACTACAACTCTTAGCATGTTCTGACCGCCAAAGGCTGTACTATAGCAGTACATGCATTGAGTTGCTGCCCCTTATGCATTGCTGGTAGTTGTCATTTCCTTCTAGGAGTTGTACTGCTGCAGCAGCTACAGAGCCACAGCTTGCAGATCACTGCTCTATAGCAAAACATGCTGAGAGTTGTAGTTTTGGGTTATTTTTTTATTCACTTTCTAAATTTTAGTTTTTGGGCACACATTTTCATTTCAGTTCACCCCTAGTATTTTTTTCACCCCCAAAAAACTGAAAGGATCCTATAATAGTAAACGAGAAAAATACTTGAACTATAAAACTTTAATTCTATTTTAGGGGCAAAATGAGGACATATCTTTGTGTGATTGTTCCCCTGAGTGTCTTAGGTCTTTTTGCGTGTATGTTTAATATGTTATTATCGTGTAAAGATTTTTTTTTCCTTTAAACATATCTTTTATGGTACATAACATTTGTAAAACATCTATTCCTTTGGCTGGAAAAAGTTACATTTCGTCTTATCTGTTTATACTCAAAAAATTTAAATATACGCACAGGATATGGGATGTCTGGCAGTTTTAAATACTAGAATTTATCTGCTTAAAATATTCCAGATATTCCATTTAATGACATTGTTGAATACACATCAACCCTGACAATACCCAGCATGAAACATGTATGTCTCAAGAAAGATATAATCAATGTATTAAGCACAGACTGTCTGGGAGGAGATGTGACAAGTGATAGCTCAGAAGTAATAATTCAGAACAGTTAAAATTAGCCAAAGAGTATAAAAAGCAACTGATGTTTTATTCCAACGCCCAAAATAAGCTTTATCACATCCTGAAAAATGATCAAAAGGCCTGTAAAGGATGTCAGCATCCATTAGATATTGTAAATATTAATTATTCCAAAGTTTCTGTTGATTTCTGATTTTTTTAAATATATGCACGAAAACACTGACCAAAATGTTACAACAAAATAAAGTATGATGGGTCACAATAAGCTCTCAAAATCACCTTGATCAGTTAAAGGAAATCTGTTACTACATTCACCCACACTAACCAGCAGCCAGGCATACTGGGAGTTGTAGTTTTGTATTGTGCAGTAGGCACTAAGACAGAGCAGTGAATCAAGTGAATATTAATAAGCCTAGCCGAGCACTGAACAGCGCTGACATCACTGTGCCCGAGGCCAGGATCGTAGCACCGCCCATGCCCCAGACTGCTCTAGACGGTATGGGATCACCGCTGCACGTTATTAAAAGTGACTACCCGAGGCGTGGCCTGAATGGCGAGCTGAGTGGTCTCACTTTTCAGTGCTCCCACAAGCCCGACTCAGTTTACCCTGATTTCATTCCCCTGAGCCCTTACCCACCCTGTGGGAGCCCTAGTTGCTTGGGGGGGGGGACTTGCCTGGAGCTGCTGGAGGCAGGCAGTGACCGCTCGGTGGAGGAGGCAGCTGGAGACTGGTGCCGCGTCTGTGCGGAGGTGCCAGCAGAGGATGAGCGGGCTGGCAAGAGGAGCGGGCGGTGGTACGTCCTGAGTGCCGGTGGGGTGGTACGGCAGGAGTACGGAGAGGCCTGGGAGTGTGCCGCGGGAGAGCTGGTGACCGGGACGGCATCCCAGCATATACAGGCCGGAGGCCCGCCATTACTGAGCTTCGTGTGCAGAGCCATCTAGTTGCTGTGGGGACTCTCGCGCCTGAACTGTGTGGCGGGAGTGGGCCAGACCTTCTGTGGGCTTTCTCCTGTGGCTGCAGAGCGGAGTGAGTACGGGGAGCTCCCTCATACCCTGCTGGATTTGGGGACAGTTTCCTTTGCCTTCGGTCTCCTAGAGGTACTGTACTGGGGGAGACCTGCGGCCCTAATTAAGCCCCTGCTGTCTGTCTGCCTGGCTGGAGGACGTTGCTGCCGGTGGGAGTCTGACCCTGAAGGATTCTGAGGGTCTTCTGCCTAAGCCTGCCCTGGGCTTCACAGTGAGTGCTGCTGTCAGTGCCTCTGCTCTTTATCCCCCTGATCTGCCTGCTTTGCTGGACTTTATTCTGGTGGGCTGCTTACACCATAGCTATTGCTGGACATCTGTATTGCTACACTTCTGCTATATATGCTGTGGGGAGCTCCTGAACCCTGTCTGATTTGCCTTATATATCACCATTGTTGCTGCTCATAATCATCCTGCATTTGCCTGTCTGCTACTGGTGCATCTGGTGGGCCTTGCTGTGTAGCTGCAGATAATCTGGGGCTCTGCTGTGGGCTGTTGGGTCTTGCTGTGCTTCCTCCTGTCACCTGGAAGTTTCTGCTCTGCTGAGCTGTGTGGTGTCAACATTATAGCTGGTTGCTACTCTACAGGAAAAATGGGTGGCTCGCGAAACAAATCTAAAAAATCTAAACAAGCGACTGAGGCCGCCAGGAACTCATCTGAGGATGGCGCATCATCTGATGAGGGTCATTCCCAGGCTAGCGGATGTTCCAGGAGGGACTCTTGTGCTTCAACTCCTATGGTTTCTAAACTTTCCACACACGCTGCCAAGGCCCTCAGTCAATTTTCCAGACCTGCGGAGGTGTTGGATCGAGCCTTGCCAGAACCCTCCCCTCTGATGTTTTCGTGTTGTCCTAGCCCTGAAGGGAGGTGCTCTCCTCCGCATGCTTCTTGCCATGCTGAGTCTATTGATCAGAAATGTAATCAATTGCTAGAAGCCTTTACTTTGTGTCAAATTATGATGGTGTCCAAGGTAGATGAATTTAGACAAGAATTTGTTATCCTCCGTTATGAGACACAGAAACTACAGGAGTGCCCTGGAGAGGTGGAGCACAGGGTCTCGACTGTTGAGGATACCCTTCATCCTTTTGCCTGAACAGATGTCATCGGTACAGCACAAAATTAAACAAGTTCTTGAGCAGGCAGAGGATCTTGATAACAGACTAAGGCATAACATTATACTACTGGTGGGACTGCCTGAGAAGGTGGAGGGCTCTGATCCAGTGGCCTTCTTGGAAACGTGGCTGAAGGAAATACTACCTGCTGACACCTTTTCACCACATAGGGTCCCAGCCAGACCCCCGCCGCCGCGGGGCCTTCCCAGACCGTTCCTGGCGAAATTACTTCATTATAAGGACAGAAACGCCATCCTGTGGGCAGTTCGTATCAAAGGAGAGGTACGCTTTAATGATTCCAGGGTCGCCTTCTATCAAGACTACTCCGTTGATCTTCGTAAACCGAGGATTAAATTTACGGAAGTCCGTCTTTGCCTGTGCAACAAGGGATACCGTTATTCAATGCTGTTCCTGGCCAGGCTGAGAGTGGTGTATGTAACGACTGCACGGTTCTCTGCAGGTGCTGCAGTGGTTGGACGCTGCACCTGTGGCGGGCCCTCCGGACTGACTCTCCTCCTGAGACTCCTGTTACTCCCTATTTAGGTTAGTCTTGTTAAGCTAGGGAGCTAGGATTCTATTTCAGGTTCCTTGTGGGAATACCGACGGACTCTCAGCTACTGTAATCTGACCAATTTAAGGGCTTTTTAGTGAGTTGGCCCATTTAGCTAGTTTAGTCAGAGTTAGGTTGGGGGGAGGGAGTGGTATGGTTTAAGTTCATGAATTATTGCTACTACCCATTGTTACAGTTTAGGGTCTAGGTCTGCATGAGCTCCCAGTGTTAGACAGGGTTTCTTGGAGATGTCATTGCCATATTTTGCATTTGTTTTTGTGTTGTTGGTATGTGTCTGTTTTACGGTTTGTTTGTCTTGTCCTGCGTTTTGTTTGTGGTGTGTATGACATCTGCTCCCGGAGTGCCTCAGGGGTGGCATTATGATATAGGTGCACTTTTACTATTACCCAGGCAAGTTTGTGGGAAGGTGGGGGTTCTTTGTCCGTTTATGTTTATACTGCAGATTATCTTTCTAGGTATTGATAATGGGGCCCCATAAAGTTATGAGTTAGAATGTTAGAGGCCTTAACTCCAAATTTAAACAGGCTCTGTGCTTGGACTTTGAAAAAAAAAAAAAGCAGTCCCCGCACTTGATTTGTTTACAAGAAACCGATCTTACAGGTCAGAAAATTCTTGCTCTAAAGAGAGCTTGGACGCTAACAAACCTCTGCAACCTATACTCCACTGCACTCCTTTCAGGAACGTACCAGCTCACAGCAGTGCACAGAAAACTGAAAAGACCACAAACGCACCGTACGAACCTGTGGAGGGGGTGGTGTGCGTTTACATATCCAACGCCCCTCCCACATATACAGCCTGATAGGCTTAACACTTATATTACTTTGTAGAGTGATCATTACATCAAATGATATCAAATGATATCAAATGATATCAAATGGGCATCTAATCGCTAGAGATATAAAATGGAGTTATGAATATTACTCCACCCAGTTTTAACAACTATCTCTGGTAAGAGACGGTACTAATATATAATTTATAGTATGATACCAATTAGAAAGACTTAAATTAAGTTTCCTCGTGGGGATAATTATGTCATGGGGTGGAGCAGAGAAAGATCAAATAGACTATGCTTATTACAATATGATCATTGCATTGATCCCCATAAGATGTGCCCCATTCATCTGCAGTAGAAGGGTGTGTGGCTTAAAAACTAATATTACCATCTCAATATGGAGCGTTTATAATTAAGCCATATCTGCTCATCTACATGATATATTTCCATCCACATTAAAAAGGAGGTAACTTAATCAATAAGAAACCTGTGTATCTTACCAAGAGTATACATAGTACTTCTGGATAAAGGAAAGATGGCTGCCTGGGGCCCATGGAAACATCTGTAGTTATAACCGGTCATCAGATAGAAATTATTATGGGATAAAGCTCTCTCCCTGACTCTTCATGGCTCTGCCCCTTCAGGTAGCCTCTAGGAACTTCTGTGATGCGGATCTGTGTTCCCTCCTGTCATGAGCATCCCCCATGTCTCACTCACCCATGGATTTTAACCTGTTTCCTATCTTAAAGATCCACCCAAACAAATAAAATGTCATCCAATGATGACTGGTGGATGTTATCTATGTAGATCAGAGTCTAGTTACATGACATCACAGCTAAACATTAATTTACTATAATTGTGTTAGAGATGCAAACAATTATTGTGGCCACCTTACCACCTGTATACACATAATCCAAGACAAGACAATGCTATTGATACTTCTCAGGCATCTCAAATAGATGGCCAGATATATAGATAAATAGAATGCAAACACAACATATTGTTACACTCACACACGCCTGTATCCAGGTGTACAGAGCAGACCACTCATTGGGTACAAAGCAGACCCCCCCCCCCTCCCCATTGGAGTAAAAAATGACAGCCAATGAGTTTCACTCTCCAGGACTTTCATTTGAGATTTGTCAAACATCATGGGTATTGTCTTGTCTAATCCACTTTTACTTCACACATTCCACAAAACTACAACTCCCAGCATGCCCGGACAGCAGTTGGCTGTCCGGGCATGCTGGGAGTTGTAGTTTTGCAACATCTGGAGGTCCGCAGGTTGAAGACCACTGGGGGGATGATGCAACGGTAAATGATGGGGGGGGGGGATGAGACAGGGGGAAATGATGAGGGGGGGGAATGAGGGGAATGAGGGGGGGAATGAGGGGGGGGTGATGAGACAGGGTGGGGGATGATGAGGGGAAAATGATGGGGACATGATGAGACGGGGAAATGGGGGCATGATGAAACAGGGTGGGGGATGATGAGACAGGGGGAAATGATGGTGCGGGGAGGCACTAAATGCTTAATGTCTGTATGGCTAGTGGTGGTCTATGACGGGGAAATGATGAGACTTACTTAAATTTCCCTGTTTAAATGGAGGTGTGTGTTATACGCCGATAAATACGGTACTTACCAGTTACTCTCTAAACACAGACAACACAAACTATATACAAAAATGGGCCACAACGCTGGTAATTTCCCTTTAACTCCTTCACGACGAAGGACGTATATTTACGTCCTCCGCCGGCTCCCGCGATATGCTGCGGTGACCCCGCGATGGCCCCGGTGGCCATCAACGGCTGGGACCCGCGGCTAATACAGGACATCACCGATCGCGGTGATGCCCGGTATTAACCCTTCAGACACGGCGATCAAAGCTGACCGCCGGGTCTGAAGCGAAAATGAAAGTGACCCGGCTGCTCAGTCGGGCTGTTCGGGACCGCCACAGTGAAATCGCGGCGTCCCGAACAGCTTACAGGGTACCGGGAGGGACCTTACCTGCCTCCTCGGTGTCCGATCGGTGAATGACTGCTCCGTGCCTGAGATCCAGACAAGAGCAGTCAAGCGCCGATAACACTGATCACAGGCGTGTTAATACACACCAGTGATCTGTGTAAAAGATCAGTGTGTGCAGTGTTATAGGTCCCTATGGAAGCTATAACATTGCAAAAAAAAATTAAAAAAAGTGTTAATAAAGATCATTTAACCCCTTCCCAAATAAAAGTTTGAATCACTCCCCTTTTCCCATAAAAAAAATAACAGTGTAAATAAAAATAAACATATGTGGTATTGCCGCGTGCGTAAATGTCCGAACTATAAAAATTAATTAAAGTTAATTAAACCGCACGGTCAATGGTGTACACATAAAAAAAAAAAAAAATTCCAAAGTCCAAAAAAGCTTATTTTTGGTCACTTTTTATACCATTAAAAAAATTAATAAAAAGTGATCAAAAAGTCAGATCAAAAAAAAAATGGTACTGATAAAAACTTCAGATCACGGGGCAAGAAATGAGCCCTCATACCGCCCTATACGTGGAAAAATAAAAAAGTTATAGGGGTCAGAAGATGACATTTTTAAACGTATAAATTTTCCTGCATGTAGTTATGATTTTTTCCAGAAGTACGACAAAATTAAACCTGTATAAGTAGTGTACCATTTTAATCGTATGGACCTACAGAATAATAAGGTGTCATTTTTACCGAAATATTCACTGCGTAGAAACGGAAGCCCCCAAAAGTTACAAAATGGAATTTTTTCTTCGATTTTGTCGCACAATGATTTTTTTTTCCGTTTTGCCGTGGATTTTTGGGTAAAATGACTAATGTCACTGCAAAGTAGAATTGGTTACACAAAAAATAAGCCATAATATGGATTTTTAGGTGGAAAATTGAAAGTGTTAGGATTTTTCAAAGGTAAGGCGGCAAAACTGAAAAACCCTACGTCCTTAAGGGGTTAATGGTGGACACAATCACTGGCTATAAAACTAAGTTGAACCATAAATCAAATTAGAAAATCACAAAAAGAAATAACATTTTTCTTACTTTAAAAGACCGGTCAGAATTACGGCTTCAAAGCATACAGATTATCCATTAAATGCAGCTACTGAAACACAGTTGCCTCCTACCTGGCTCGCCAAATGTTGTAGGAATCCAGTCTTGTAATAATACAGGCTCAGTGTGGTCTGCCAGGATTGTGAATTTTTCTTTTTTTTAATCCTGCTCCCACCCTCTCCCGATGAATTTCTGACCATTACCGCCCGCTCCCGGAGGGTGTTTGTTCCGCTCCCACTAACATTGATCCAATTGTTAAGGCTATGCCAAATATTCAAATTAAAATAAAACATTGTCTGTTCATTGCTAAGACCCTAGTGTCTTTATTGGTAAAATTCACGTTCCTATACACATAATGGTATGTGTGCAGACTGCATTGCACCCTTGTCTGTACACTGCTGTACACATGGGGGTATGTGCAGACTGCAGAGCATTGCACCCTAGTGTCTGTAGTAGACATGTGTAGAGTATTGCACCTGTTTGTAGGAATCCAGACTTGTAATAATTCAGGCGCAGCGTGGTCTGCCAGGATAGCGAATTCGCCATAGTTGATAAGCACAAACATATTGTGATCCAGCAACGCGGTTTCACTCACCTGCTTCAGGAAGAATCCCCCTTGCTAGTGTGTGTTGTTTATTTATATCTAACAAAGGTAGGGTATACAAAGCCACTCCCGCATACACCGTACAAAGCCACGCCCATACATAGTCAGCCTTAGGATACAAGGCTTTATTCAGCCTACAGAAGATATGACACCTCCCATGTGCCATCAATAACCACATCTGCAGCTATGGTGCCCAGATGACAACACATGAATCTATGCCATATTGCACAATATAAAGCCACCATAAAGGCAATGTGACAATTTAATATTTCCACGACACCCCCTATTGTCTTCTGCATATCTTGAATCACCCCCCTTCTTTATCTTCTTGAGACTGAACTTCTAATATTGAATAACACTACTAGACAATAAAGACATCACAGTCAGAAATCCATCTACTGTAGTATGTAAAATATGTATAATACATGCTGATAATCTGAATAAAAAAAGTTGTGTGGATGTTTATCATTTTGTTTTCTTTACACCCCATAGGACCAAGAGGAGCAAGCTTACTTTGCTGTGTTTGATGGACACGGAGGGGTAGATGCAGCTATTTATGCTTCTATCCACCTGCATGTGAATTTGGTACGTCAAGAAGTGTTCCCACAGGACCCAGCTGAAGCCCTGTGTAGGGCATTCCGCATCACAGATGAAAGCTTTATAAAGAAAGCCGCCCGTGAGGTCAGTATGCTGAATTATTACTTGGGTTTATTCTATTGGTTGTGCTCTTTAAAAACCGGAACTGAGCTGAGGGGGAGGGGATGGAGTTGGATGAGGAATATACAGGAGTCTGTGAATGTATTTATTTTCCAAGGCAACTGAATTCTATAAGATCCGTAACCAAATTGTAATAAAATCTATTACCCTAATCCAGGCATACCCTTTTTAATGGTTTTCTCTTAATAGAATTTAAAGATATTTCACATGTCACATTAGAGCAAGCCTAGCACTGGCATTAATGGCAACTCTTCTATAGAAACCAGCGCAATTGACTTGATGTCATTGGTGGCTGTGCATTTTCAGTATCTCCACCATGACCTGTTCATTCTCCACATAATTGTGGATGCACCACCCGTTGGATCTTATAAAACTGAATGCCCACATTTGAACACCATTTAATAGTTTATAACTAATCTATATTTTCTGAAAGAGATAAGGTGTCTGGCAGTACTTACCCCTTCTGTCAATAGAGAACACAAACATTTACAACAGGGAGATTTAGCAAAACCTGTCCAGAGGAAAAGTTGCTGAGTTGCCCATAGCAACCAATCAGATCGCTTCTTTCATTTTTGAAAAGGCGTGTGAAAAATGAAAGAAGTGATCTGATTGGTTGCTATGGGTAACTCATCAAGTTTTCCTCTGGACAGGTTTTGATAAATCTCCCCCTTAGCGTTCATTTGTGTAAGGAGTTTCTGAGGGAAAGCGGTCTGCTTCATGCAGCTGAAAGAGCAAGGACCCTGTTCAAGTGATCGTGGGGGGTCCCAGCAGTCGCACCATATCCCCCCTCCACAATCAGATTCTTAATCCCCCACCCCACAAATTTGACGCTAAGCCCTTAGCACATGAGGGCTTGGTTTTTGTGCGACCAATTGTACTTTGTAATGACACTTTTTTATTTCTCATTTTACCATTAAATGTACAGTGAAAGCTAAAATGCATTATTTGTGGAAGAAATTGAAAAACAATCTGTAATTTTACAACTTAACTGTTTTACGTAACGGTAAAACAGTATCTTTATTCTGTGAATCAATGTTGTTAAAACTATACCCATGTTTACATAGTTTTTCTATTATGTTTAAAATTGCCCTATTCTCCCCTCTATAACTTTTTTTTCAGAGTTGTATAATTCAATCTTTGCACCATGATCTGTAGATTATATTGGTACCAATTTTGATTGGACTTTTGGATCACTTTTTATTTTTTTGATCTTTGCTGTGACCAGAAAAAGTGTAGAAATACAGAAAAAAAAGAAACAGAATATAGGCGCTAAGTGCTGTTAAATCTTTAAAACAAGTGATGGAGTAATTTGCCCTTTACAGCAGAGATGGCTCGTGATTGCTGATGTGAGAGAAGGTGGAAAATGCACTCTCCTATTTGTGTTGCATTACAGGCACAACACTGATCAGCACGGATGTAAGTCATAAAAACACTCTTATAAATCCTCGTGGCAGCCCAGCCATCAGAGATGTCAATATGGCATCAGAAGAGATGAGTTGAGAGTGGAGCTCTGCCAAGCCTGACGAAGCGGGGTTCCCCTCGTGAAACACATTGCTTTTATTTTGTAACCATCTCAATGTCTCAGTGTCTTTTACTTACTAGCACTTGTTTATTGCTGCCACCATTTGGAGAAAATTTTTCCTCAGGCCCCACACAAGCACTGACTTTTTTGCTTATGGGAGGACAGAGCTCCACTCTCAACTCATCTCTCCTGTGACCAAAAAAAGAGCATTTATGGCTTTTGGAATTTTTTTTTACGTTTATACAGTTCACCGTGTGGGATCATAAACATTAATATTTTCAAAGTGTCGATCTGGCCTGTAGAAGGAGGATAGGTCCCGCTGCTCAACGTTTGGAACAAACTGTGCCGAACGCTGGAGCTGGTGACATCATAGCACCACCCCCTCATGACATCATGCCCCACCCCCTCAATGCAAGTCTATGGGAGGGGGTGGGGCGTGATGTCATGAGGGGCGGGGCTATCATGTCACGAGGTCCTGGCGCCGGCTCCAGCATTCGGAACAGTTTGTGCCAAATGCTGAGCAGCGGAGTACCCCTTTTAAGTCTCTTCCTCTTCCTGAGCATACAGGGGGGGGGGGGGGTGTCGGGGGTTAGCAGAGACATGAGCTCTGGCCGACCGACTATGTCACAGCTACAAGGGAGAGAGCATAGCTGATATGGAGAGATCCGTGCAAAATGGCTACTAACAATATATGAGTAATTTTCTTTATTACACTTTTTGACACCATACACAGGATGTTTCTTTCGCTGGACAACCCCTTTTAACATCCCTTTAAATTGTAGAAAATATGTAACTAATTATTTATTATTTTTTTTACCATTTAAACATATTTTATATGCCTCAGAATAACCACCAATCTCCCTATAAACAAATGGCTACCATTTACCATGACAACGGTGAGTCCATTCTGTACCACCCTTAATACTTTATAAAAAAGGGGAAACAAAACACATTTAAAAGGCACAAGCTGCCAAGTGTAGCCTTTATGTGTTGTTTATCCCTTTGCTCTGTCATTTGCCTTTTAGGGACACTTTTCTGATGTTTGTATGTACTCAGAAACACTTTTCTTGTCAAGTGAGAGTATTATACTAACAGTTCTATCAGAGTGACAGGTTTACATTCTGCGAGGTGCTCTGCACAGTAATTTTTTTTTTTTTAAGATAACGTTGGCATTAGAAGTTCTGTTTCCAAGTCTGTTTCCTGTCTGTTTCTGACATTATTTTAGAGTGGATCTCATGTACCAATACTGCGTTCTTCTCCATCTGTCATCTGTGACAATAATACCCACATGCTGTTCTATCTTTTACATTGTTTTATTTTTTCAGATTGCGTAAGTGATGCAAAAAAAAAAAGTGTCAGTGTTAGCAGAGCATCTATGTGATCAATTGTAAATGTGGTGGTAGGGTGTGTTTGACTGCAGATATACAACCATTATTGAAGACTTACCATTAGCCAGTTCTATAGACTGGTGGTAATATTGTACACAAGTTTGCCTAATAAGTGATGCTGGCCATAAACCTTCGATGAACAATGGCCGACAGCTAATACTCTAATTACCTCCATACACTTAGACATTCAGCTCGTTCATGTGTGACTTTTAGAAAGAGGAGGGGTAAGCCTCTGCCAGACAGTTTTTTTTTCAGTGGCAATAGGATCCAGCAGTTAAAATCCAACATGCTTGACCTTTCCCATCATTATCTGTTGGGGGAAAGTCAAGAGGCCCCCAAACAGAAGTCATTTGGTGGCTTTGGCTGACCTTTCACTAATGTGTATAGGCACCTTAAGGGTGTATTTATACAGTCATGGCTGTAAATGTTGGCACCCCTGAAATTTTTCAAGAAAATGAAGTATTTCTCACAGAAAAAGATTGCAGTAACACATGTTTTGCTATACACATGTTTATTCCCTTTATGTGCATTGGAACTAAACCAAAAAAAGGGTGGACAAAAAAGCAAATTGGACATAATCTCACACCAAAAATGGTCTGGACAAAATTATTGGCACCCTTTAAAAATTTAGGAAACATAAGATTGTTTCAAGCATGTGATGCTCCTTTAAACCCACCTGGGGCAAGTAACAGGTGTGGGCAATCTAAAAATCACCTGAAAGCAGAAAAAAAGGAGAGAAGTTTACTTAGTCTTTGCATTGTGTGTCTGTGTGTGCCACACTAAGCATGGACAACAGAAAGAGGAGAAGAGAACTGGCTAAGAACTTGAGAGCCAAAATTGTGGAAAAATATCAACAATCTCAAAGTTACAAATCCATCTCCAGAGACCTAGGTTTGCCTTTGTCCACAGTGCGCAACATTATCAAGATGTTTGCAACCCATGGCACTGTAGCTAATCTCCCTGGGCGTGGACAGAAGAGAAAAATTGATGAAAGGTGTCAAGGCAGGATAGTCTGGATGGTGTATAAGCAGCCCCAAACAAGTTCCGAAGATATTCAAGCTGTCCTGCAGGCTCAAGGAGCATCAGTTTCACCACAAACTATCCGTCAACATTCAAATGAAATTAAACTCTATGGCAGGAGACCCAGTAGGATCCCACTGCTGACACAGAGACAAAAAAAAAGCAAGACTACATTTTGCCAAAATGAACTTGAGTAAGCCAAAATCCTTCTGGGAAAATGTCTTGTGGACAGATGAGGCCAAGATAGAGCTTTTTGGTAAAGCACATCATTCTACCATTTACCAAAAACAGAATGAGGCCTACATAGAAAAGAACACAGTACCTACAGGGAAATATGGTGGAGGTTCAATGATGTTTTGGGGTTGTTTTGCTGCCTCTGGCACTGGGTGCCTTGAATGTGTGCAAGGCATCATAAAATCTGAGGATTACCAACAGATTTTGGGTCGCACTGTACAGCCCAGTGTCAAAAAGCTGGGTTTGCTTCCGAGATCTTGGTTCTACCAGCAGGACAATGACCCCAAACATACATCAAAAAGCACCTAGAAATGGATTGCAACAAAGCGCTGGAGAGTTCTGAAGTGGCCAACAATGAATCCAGATCTAAATCCCATTGGACACCTGTGGAGAGATCTTAAAATTGCTGTTGGGAAAAGGCGCCCTTCTAATAAGAGAGACCTGGAGCAGTTTGCAAAGGAAG
Source organism: Hyla sarda (assembly GCF_029499605.1). Lineage (NCBI taxonomy): Eukaryota > Metazoa > Chordata > Amphibia > Anura > Hylidae > Hyla > Hyla sarda. Next base: position 245,915,989 of record NC_079190.1, on the reverse strand, counting down.
AGTGGTCCAACATTCCGACTGAGAGGTGTAAGAAGCTTATTGATGGTTATAGGAAGCGACTGATTTCAGTTATTTTTTTCCAAAGGGTGTGCAACCAAATATTAAGTTAAGGGTGCCAATAATTTTGTCTAGACCATTTTTGGAGTTTGGTGTGACATTAAGTCCAATTAGCTTTTTTTTCCCTCCATTTTTTGGTTTAGTTTCAATACACACAAAGGGAATAAACATGTGTATAGCAAAACATGTGTTACTGCAATCCTTTTCTGTGAGAAATACTTCATTTTACGGCCATGACTGTATATCATTAGCTGTCGTCCTATCTGCAGTCATATCAACCATCTAGTGCTATCGAACCATTTAGTGCTATCAGGCCCCTGTCTGGATCTTGACAGTATCTTATTGCATCAGCATTAGTACAAGAATAAAATTGTCCTGCCGATAGTAAATTTTGTGTGTACATTAGTATTCAGATCCTTTGCTATGATGCGTGAAATATAGGTCTTAGGGCCTCCTATTTCTCTTAATCATAAAATGTTTCTACACCTTATTTGGAGTCACTTGTGGTAAATTCGGTTGGTTTGTGTATGAGTTAGAATGACATTGGCCTTTCTATATATGGACTCACAGCTGACAATGCATATCAGAGCAAAAACCAAGACCTAAGGAAGAAAGAATTGTCTGTGGAGCTTGAACAGGATTCTATGGAGGCACAGATCTAGAGAAGGATACAATTTTTTCTGCACCGAAAGCTCCCAAGAACACAGTGGCTTCCATCATTTTTTTTATGAAAGACATTTAAAACAACCAGGGCTCTTCCAAGAGCTGGATGCCCTACCAGACTAAGTAATCATAGAAGAAGGACCTTGGAAAGAGAGGGTATCATGTGCATTTTAGAGAGACCTGTAGTTGTACGGTATTATCTTATAAATATACACTATAAACCCCCATGAGGTGGTCATTAGAACCCTAAATTTCCCAACCACTAATTATTTGTGTGCAACTAATAGCCTTATCTTTATTAAATTATATCAAATTAGAAAATGTGAAACACACACTTTAAAAACCAGTCACTGTTTGGCAGCTCCCTGAATAGGAAGAAGCCACAGAATTTTCAAAAAAAAAAAACTGCTGTAAAACAGCTCAGTATATATCACAGTGAAGGCTATACAGGGCCCCTCTGCAGCTGAGGTCCTATAATAATTGGATGTTGCTCGCACTATTGTGATAAAAACATTGCACAGAGCCCACCCTCAACGTTACACCACGTTTGGGGCTTTGCCAAGAGACTATTGGGCTATGATATGCAAAAAACGCAGACAGGAGGTTTTATAACCTCCCTCTATTATATCACTCATTTATTTGGCCAATAGTATCTCTAGCATGTCAACTATTTGTATCTCACAGCCAATAGTGATTCATGTAAACATTGTATGACATCTCATTCTCCTATCACAGTCCTGATCCCAACTAACCAGTGGGGGAGCACTATGTACTTATCTATTACAGGAGTGCCGACTGGACTTCCTCCTAGATTTTCCTATTCGTTGTGCAGACCATACTGCACAAACACTTTTAGTGAAGTCCTGATATATATTATATTTATATATATATATATATATTTATATATATATATATATATATAATATATATATATATATATATATATATATATATATATAAAATTGCAATAGAAACAGCACATCCAAAAATATATGGCAGAAAGAGAAAAGGGGTGCACTTGAGAAAGCCAGCGTGAGGCTGGAGAAACGTAGTCTCTATCACATCATGAAATAAACTCACCTTCCTTTTTGATACAAGCTGTGGTGTGCTGCCTGCATTTTTTCTATATATATATATATATATATATATATATAATATATACTCTCATTGCTATATATATATATATATATATATATATATATATATATATATATATATAATTATCCCGATGAAAATAGACTCCGGTCATGTAAACGAATGATAAATAAAGATGATTTATCCATAAACAACATAACATTATAAAAAAACTGAGTCGCATCAATTCGCAGGTGTTAGAAACCAAATTGTACCTACAACTATGGATTTGCTATAGTTATATATACATACTTACCGGTACAACTCATAAGGATGAGCTAATCCATTACCAAATAAGTATAGTAACTTTGCATTATAACAAAGATCGTTAGTGAATCTGACAGCAACAAGAAAAAAATGTGGTGTTAAATGGTAGGAAATGCTCAACCCCAAATACAGTTGTGCATTTATTCTGGGGGAGCAGATCCTGCCCTTGTGGTCTGTTGCTAAGGGCGATCCCCAGCATAAAAATGCATACAATGGAGGATGCCTGCAGTGGACTACAAGTGCCACAATGGCATCCTACACCAGATAGACGGTGTGGATGTGTAACTTATAGAATAATACATGAATTTAGGTGCACTACTGTGGTAGATGTAGACAGTAACATATGACTAACCCTCAAAATGATGTTAAAATTGAGACATTAGCCAGTATATCCTTATATGAAGGACATACCTGAGCACGCATACCAACGCCAATTTATGTATGAATCTGACAGCAATCATAATTTCAATTTATCATTGATTTAGTAATATAAAGTTGATATAATTTGATGGCTCCACTAACTATTGGGGCTCATTTACTAATGTTTTCCTGACAGTCTTTCGTCGTTTTTTTTGCGACTTTATTGGCGCATGGTGTCTGTGCCATGGCGCGCATAGTGTTCTCCGTGGCGCAGACAACTTGCCACTATACGCGACATACATTCCTGACCAGCCCGACATTTTCACTCAAGAACCCGAAAAAGGGGCGTGCCCCGATGATTTGCAAAAATGCCACCAATTTATTTAAAAAAATCCAACTAAAACTAGTCGGGTTTTCCCCTTATAAAACCCACAACATGAGAGGAGGTCTAAAATGTATTTGCATTTTTTTTTTATGATTATTATCTGTTATTTTGCTTAATGAAAACTAAAATTATGTTAATTTGATGTTCAGAAGGGGGAGGCTCCTGCTTGTCCTATTAATGTTAAACCAAATGTATTTTTTTTAAGAATTTGATCTGGTTACTCTACATCTGCTGCATTATCACCCCACCCCCCCCCCCCTTTTCCCCCTCCAGGCCCGAGGCAGCAACTGGGGTGTGCGCACAAGGATACTGCTGCCCGGAAGAAGAGACAGGCACCCTCCCCCCCCTCGCCGGAATATGACACCCATCTCCCCCCACCCCCGGAATATGACACCCATCTCCCCCACTGGAATGTGACACCTACCTCGACCCCTCCCCCCAGCCCCCCTAAAACCTGGTGGCGCTGCTGTGGCACAGGCTGCCTTGCTGGGAGCAGGGAAGCAGACATGCTAGCCCCTGCGGCTGATCTGAGAGCTACAACGCTGTTTCTCCGGGACCACAGCGCAGACCAGACAGGCAGACTCAGGTTAGGAGCACACCAAAGTTCATATCCCCTGCTCTGCCTGCCCCTGGAAGTCTGGGAAGAGCGGGGGAAGATGGCAGCGATGGTGTGGGGGCCATTGATGCGGAGGGGGGACTGGCGGCAGTTACCTGATGACACGCGGGGACCGGCTGCAGAAAGGAGGCGCAGGCAAGTAGAGGCAGCGGCGGTGACGTCAGAGGCAGCAGTGAAGATCGCTGTAAAGTGATCTTCACTGCTGCTTCTAGGAGTTTCAAAACTTTAATTCCCACCATGCCCAGACAGCCGAAGGGCATGTTTGGAGTTGTAGTTATGCAACAACTGGAGGAGAACAGTTTGGAGACCACTGTGTAGTGGTGTCCAAACTGTAGCCCTCCAGATGTTGCAAAACTACAATTCAAAGCATGCTGAGACTGTCCAGGCATGCGGGGAGTTGTACTTCGGCAACATCGGGCCTTCGGCCCCCCAATAAAAATGAAAAACGTCTTGTACGGCACTGTTAACAAAAAGGAGCCTCTAGCTGTTGCAAAACAACAACTCCCAGTATTGCTGGACAGCCATTGACTGTCCAGGCATGCTGGGAGTTTTGCAACAGCTGGAGGCACCCTGTTTGGAAAACAGTGCCGTAGGGTAATTTTGGTATCAGAGGCAAGTCTAATTCTTGCAACCGGGTCCATCCCATGCAAATCCCTAATTAAGGCCTCAAATGTGCAATAGCGCTCTCTCACTTCAGAGCCCTGTCGTATTTCAAGGCAACAGTTAAGAGCCACACATGGGGTATTTCCGTACTTGGGAGAAATTGCCTATACCCCTTATAAAAAGGTAAAGTTGGGGTCTACTCCAGCATGTTATTGTAAAATAATAAAATGTTCACACTAACATGCTGGTGTTGCCCGATACTTTTCATTTTCACAAGAGGTAAAAGGAAAAAAAGACCCCCAAAATTTGTAATGCAATTTCTCGTACGGACATAAAATGATCTGCGGACGCACATCAAGGCTCAGGAGTGAGAGAGCGCCATGTACATTTGAGGTGATTTGCACAGGGGTGGCTGATCGTTACAGCGGTTCTGACCTAAACGCCAAAAAAAACTAAAAACATACACATGGGGTGCAGTGAGCATTTATGCCCCACAGGGATCTGACAGATTTTTTGAACAGTGGTCTGGGAAAATAAAAATGTAATTTTTCATTTGCACAACCCACTGTTCCAAAGATCTGTCAAACGCCAGTGGGGTGTAAATGCAAAAAAAAATAAAAATTTTCATTTTCACGTCCAACTTTAGCGTAAATTTGTCAAACACCTGGAAGGTGTAAAAGCTCACTGTACCCCTTGTTACATTCCTTCAGGGGTGTTGTTTCCCAAATAGTGTGCCATGATGTTCACCCGTTCCACCCCGCCGTTCGCCCGTTATCTTCTTTCTTCTTCATATGCAAATTAGCTGCTAACTGGCACGGGTGGGGTTACTGTCTTCATCTGGCACTGTGACATAACTGCCGCCCGGCTTATGAATATTCATGTTCTGGCTCATAATCTCCCTCTCCTCCCTGCTGATTTCAGGACTCCACTGCGCTGAAGCATCTTCCGAGTGTAGACAGGAAGCCAGCACATGCACAGTTGAGTCCTGAAATCAGCGGGGAGGGAGAGAGAGATGATGAGGGAGAACATGAATGTTCATAAGCCCTGCTGTGCTGCGGGCCGGGCAACGGTTACATCACAGTGCCAGATGAAGGCAGTAACCCCGCCCGTGCCAGTTAGCAGCTAATTTGCATATCAAGAAGAAAGAAGATAACGGGCGAACGGCGAGGTGGATCTGGGCATGGTATGCATCAAACTGATTAGCGTCCCCCACACTACCAGCGAGTAGCGCTGGTTAGTGCGGGGGGAGCAAGCTGTCAGTTTTCCTTTAACGAAAAATCATCAAACACCTGTGGGGTGTTAAGGCTCGCTGTACCCCTTGTTATGTTCCTTGAGGGGTGTAGTTTCCAAAATAGTATGCCAGGTGTTATTTATTTATAATTTTTTTTGCTGTTCTGGCACCATAGGGTCTTCCTAAATGCAACAAGCTCCCCAAAAACCATTTCAGCAAAATTTGCTTTCAAAAAGCCAAATATGGCTCCTTCACTTCTGAGCTTTGTAGTGCACTCACAGAGCACTTTATGTCCACACATGAGGTATTTCTATACTCAGAAGAAATGGGGTTACAACTTTTGGGGGGCATTTTCTCCTATTACCTCTTGTAAAAATGGTAAATTTCTGGAAAAAAATGCATTTTAGTTGGAATTTTTTTTTTTCATTTACACATCCGACTTTAACGAAAAGTCGTCCAACACCTGTGGGGTGTTAAGGCTCACTGTACCCCATGTTTCGTGCCATGAGGAGTGTAATTTTGCTGTTATGGCACCATAGGGGCTTCCTAAATGCGATATGCCCCTCAAAAACCATTTCAGCAAAATTCGCTTTGCAAAATTCCATTGTCGCTCCTTTGCTTCTAAGCCCTCTAGTGCATCCACAGAGCACTTTTCGTTCACATATGGGGTATTTTCTTACTCAAGAGAAATTGGGTTGCACATTTTGGAGGGCTTTTACCCCTCGTAAAATTTAAAAAACTGGGTCTTCAAGAACATGTTAGTGTAAAAAAAATGGAGATTTTGAATTTTCTCCTTCACTTTGCTGCTATTCCTGTGAAACACCTAAAGGGTTAACAAACTTTCTGAATGTAATTTTGAATACTTTGAGGGGTGCAGTTTTTATAATGGGGTCATTTATGAGGTATTTATGGGGTAGTTCTAATATGAATGCCCATCTCTGAATCAAATTCATAAGTAAAAGCATCCCAGAGTTATTAATGCTTAAAGTGATAGTGGTCAGATGTGCAAAAAATGCTCTGGTCTTTAAGGTGAAAATGGGCTTTGTCCTTAAGGGGTTAAAGGGGTTTTACGATGAAGATAAATAGGTCTAAACTGAAACATCATGTGAAATTAAACATATTTGCAAATACAAGTAATTATCAGAAATCAATCGCTTCTGAAAGGCGGCCGTATCAAGCCCTTTTGCTTTTTCCTTGTTGCCATGAGATATGTCCTGTAGACAGTTCTCTATTCTGGTCATTCATGCGCAGTTGCTCAGATCTCCTCATACACTCTGACTATACAGCCAAATATCCTGCAGCATACAGCTGCTACACTGCAGACAATACATAAATACATATTTATGTATTCTCTGGCTGTCTGAATATTCACTGACCAGGATGAGGTAAATATGCATTATGTACTGTTCTAACTTGTTATTCACTGTTAGAACTGTTATTCACTTGGCAGGAGGGGAGGCAGGAAGGATATTATTCCCTATAATAACATTGTAGGCTGCGTGAGAAGAGAAGAGATAATTTTACTATTATGACAATTACATTCGCCTGATAGATGACGTTAACTATGCAGCACAAGAATGAACATCTGCACTAATGACTGCTGGGAAATGGAGGTCAAAGCATATAATGTGACAATCAGAAGCCCTACCCATTGCATAGATTTTCATATAAAAAGGGGGAGGATAAAAAGGCAGAAACAAGGAAATTAGGTCATGTCTGCATTATTTTTCAAAGACAGACCTTTTAATTTTATTTTTTAATCCTTTATTTTAATTTTTATCAAGATAATAACAGGAGTGTACAATAAACATAGCAGGCATGTTCCATATGCAAATCATCCACATACAGTCATGGCCGTAAATGTTGGCACCCCTGAAATTTGTCAAGAAAATGAAGTATTTCTCACAGAAAATGATTGCAGTAACGCATGTTTGGCTATACACATGTTTATTCCCTTTGTGTCTATTGTTACTAAACAAAACAAAGGGAGGGAAAAAAGCAAATTGGACATAATGTCACACCAAGCTCCAAAAATATTGGCACCCTTTCCAAATTGTGGATAAATAAGGTTGTTTCAAGTATGTGATGCACCTTTAAACTCTTCCAGGGCAAGTAACAGGTGTGGGCAATATAAAAATCACATCTGAAAGCAGATAAAAAGGAGAGAAGTTCACTTAGTCTTTACATTGTGTGTCTGTGTGTGCCACACTAAGCATGGACAACAGAAAGAGGAGAAGAGAACTGTCTGAGGACTTGAGAAGCAAAATTGTAAAAAAAATATCAACAATCTCAAGGTTACAAGTCCATCTCCAGAGATCTAGATTTGCCTTTGTCCACAGTGCGCAACATTAACAAGAAGTTTGCAACCCATGGCATTGTAGCTAATCTCCCTGGGCGTAGACGGAAGAGAAAAATTGATGAAAGGTGTCAACGCAGGATAGTCCGGATGGTGAATAAGCAGCCCCAAACAAGTTCCAAAGATATTCAAGCTGTCCTGCAGGCTCAGGGAGCATCAGTGTCAGCGCGAACTATCCGTCAACATTTAAATTAAATGAAACTTTATGGCAGTAGACCCAGGATGACCCCACTGCTGACACAGAGACATAAAAAAAGCAAAACTACATTTTGCCCAAATGAACTTGAGTAAGCCAAAATCCTTCTGGGAAAATGTCTTGTGGACAGATGAGACCAAGATAGAGCTTTTTGGTAAAGCACATCATTCTACTGTTTATCAAAAACGGAATGAGACCTACAAAGAAAAGGACACAGTACCTATAGTGAAGTATGGTGGAGGATCAATGATGTTTTGGGGTTGTTTTGCTGCCTCTGGCACTGGGTGCCTTAAATGTGTGCAAGGCATCATGAAATCTGAGGATTACCAACGGATTTTGGGTCACACTGTACAGCCCAGTGTCAGAAAGCTGTGTTTGCCTCCAAGATCTTGGGTCTTGAGAAAACTTCAGAAGCTAATAACTATTGGAAGGATTAAGATTTTTTAATAGAAGTAAAGAAGAAATTAGTAAGGCACGTGTGTCAATGAAGCATTACAGGCTTAAAGGGGTACACCGCTGAAAATATGTTATCCCCTAACCAAAGCATCTCAGGGGTCCCGCCGCTGGGGACCCCAGTGATCTCCGCTTTGGCACCCCTGTCATTCGGTGCACGGAACGAACTCCGCTCCATGCCTGATGACATGGAGGGGGCATGGCGTCACGAATGTGGAATCTGCAGGCCGCTGCTGCCGGCCTGCAGATTGCGAGGTTTCCCAGTGGCGGGTCCCCCACAATCTAACATCTTATCCCCTATCCTTTGGATTGGGGATAACGTGTTTTCAGCTGGGTACTTGTAGCGTTAGTTATCTATTTCTGGTTATCGTGTCTGCATTATTTTTTCAAAGGCAGACATTTGATTTTATTAAACCTAACTAAATGTTAAGGTTGCTGTGAAAAGTGTAATATGGTAAATACTAGGGATCGACCGATATCGTTTTTTTAGGGCCGATACCGATAATCGGTGGAGGTTAGGGCTGATAGCCGATAACATACCGATTTTCTGGTATAACTTACCGGCTATTTATCCCCCTTGACACCGCTGCAGATCATTGATTTAAAGCGGGCGCTTTAAATCAATGAACTGCAGTGGCTTTTGCTGTGCCATAGACCGCCGCCGCCACCTGCTTCTCTCCCCCTGCCTGTCAGGGGGTCCTGAGTCCTATCACCGCCTATCACCCCCACTGCCGCACCGCTCCTCCCACCACCGCTCCGCCTACGGCCCCACGTCGCACCCCCCACCGCACCGCCCCGGCCCCATTGCCTCCCCCATCCCCGGTTTTATAATTACCTGTTCCCGGGGTCCACTCTACATCTGGCTCCGGTGGCGTCCTCCTGAGCTGTCACTGTGCGCACTGACGGTGACGTCACTCGTCATTGCGCACAACGTAAGGCAGGACGCAGCAGGAGCCAGAAGTAGCGTGGCCCCTGGCCCCCAGGAACAGGTAATTATAAAACCGGGGATGGGGGAGGCAATGGGGCCGGGGGTGCGACGCGTTGCAGCGGGTCGGGAGGGGGGGGGGGCGATCGTGGTGGGGGCGGTGCGGGGGGCGGGGCATTATCGGCTTATCTGCAAGGTAATTGGCGATACCGATAATGCCCAAAATCGTGATTATCGGCCGATAGTATCGGCCAAACCGATAATCGGTCGATCCCTAGTAAATAACTCTTTAAGGATGAATTCACACACATCAAGGTCTTTTGCCATTACACTAGGATTCTAAAATAGTGTCCTTTTTGGCATCTGGTTAGCAAAAGGCATGCTTGTCACAGATCTGTTTTGAGAAATCCAATGCAAACACTATAACAATAACAACACAGAAGAATAAAGAGGTTTATATAGAGTCTGTATTTTGTAAGTCAGGAAAAGAAAACTTATGGTGATCACATTGTTCCCTTGATGTCACATGCACGCATAAGGACAGCTAATGTAGCTCCCCATACCTCCGTTTCATGGAGCCCTGCGAGAATGACATGGGAGGCCTTCACTACTAAATGTTCACATTTTCAGTTAGACTTTAAGTCATCATTGAGGCCTCTGGATAGTCTTTCAGAGCTTAGAGCGGTGTAGATATTAATAGTGTGTCTGTGTTTTGAGAGTCCACAAACGATTATAGGAGGAAAATAAATTCAGACGGGTCCTAATTCTTTCATTTATCATTTTCTTTAAAGAGCTCTTGGTTGCTCCTTCTATCCTCCATCTAGCAGTTAATTATATCTCAGATGTCAAGAGTGATTAATACTGTGCAGAATTCAATTCTCCAAGAAGATTACAAGCAGCCCTTCTAATTCATAGGCGGAAGTCAGGGCCCATCGGAAAAGGCAGTAACTGTGGGTTATATACTGGATATTCTGCAAGCTATACATTATACACCATATAATATCCTGTCACATACATAATGATGTATATATACTGATACTACTATTTGCATCTCATATGTTCATTAAGTATTTAATATTGTTGTACTGTAGATATAGTAAAACAAATCCCACTCCCGTCACTTGGCATTTTGAAGCTTTTATTATTTTATATTTACTGTTAGCAATGGCTTCAGTTCTTTGAATTATTTTCAGTTTTCCAATTTCCTTCACTCCAAATCTTTTTATATGGTCAAATAGCATTATTCTCTATCTGACCTTAAATAAAACACTATTCCACCGGAGACAATGACTGGGACAAAGTTTCCTTCTTTTCTGTCCTTTCTTATTTTATTTATTTTGTCTTCTTGATTTTATTTTCTGACTTTATATTAACTCATAATTATGTATATTTCCATGTATGACCACCAGGAATCTCCACACTATAGTTTAAATGGTATTGATAGTGGTCAATGGGAGTATAGGGGATACATGTATACCTATAATTTTAAGTTATTGCTTAAGTCTTCTAAGAACTGTTGACCTATTTAGATTTAATATGAAAACTTTATAGGGGTAAGAGCTTAATTCAAACTCCTCAGCCCCCCCCCCCCCCCCCATTTCACAAATTTGACTAAATACTAGAAGTTTAAATCTGTATGCAGTGAGCTTCTGCTAGTGGAAGCTGCAGTAGGAAAAGCATTTATGATAGAATTCTAAGGTGTTGGCAAACACTCACTGGCTCGCTCCACCAAAAAAAAAAAAGAAAAAAAAAGGGATAATAATTGTGGATATATTGTACAATAGATTAAAGGGATGGTTCAGTGGAAAACATTTATTATTATTTTTTTTTTTTTTTTTTTTTTTTTTTTTAAGTCAACTGGTGCCAGAAAGTTATACAGATTTGTAAACTATTAAAAAATCTTAATCCTTCCAGTACTTTTTAGGGTCTGTATACTACAGAGGAAATGCTTTTCTTTTTGGATTTCTCTTCTGTCACGACCACAGTGCTCTCTGCTAACCTCTGCTGTCCATTTTAGGAACTGTCCAGAGCAGCATAGGTTTGCTATGGGATTTTCTCCTGCTCTGGACAGTTCCTAAAATTGACAGCAGAGAGCATGTGGTCGTGACAGAAGAGAAATCCAAAAAGAAAAGCATTTCCTCTGTGGTCTACAGCCCCTAAAAAGTACTGGAAGGATTAAGATTTTTTAATAGAAGTAATTTACAAATCTGTTTAACTTTCTGGCTCCAGTTGATTAAAAAAAAAAAAAAAAAAAAAATAAAGTTTTCCACCGGAATACCCCTTTTAAGTTCTTTGAGCTCCTGCTGAGAAAGAGATTTGTTATAATAATGGCGATAACAAATTTATATTGCTTTAAAATAAATTGAATAAATAAATAAATAAAAATTAAATAAATTCATAATAATACCTTTTTAAATATGTTACTTTTTTAACCATTCTTTTCCCATTTGGCCCTATGAACATTTGATCACCTCCTACAATGCCCTGCTGTGCTCCTGTACTGCAGTGTATGATGCCTCTTAGTTTTACACTGGGGTTAAAAGGTTGGGATTGTGGATAAGTCTGATCCCTGATGTTGTAAGTGTGTTAACTTTAAAGGGGTATTACAGGAAAATTAACTGGCTCCAGAAAGTTAAACAGATTTGTAAATTACTCCTATTAAAAAATCGTAATCCTTCCAATAATCTGCTGCTGAAGTCTGACAACAGTGCTCTCTGCTGACATCTCTGCTTGTCTCGGGAACTGCACAGAGTAGAATAGGTTTGCTATGGGGATTTGCTTCTACTCTGGACAGTTCCCGAGACGGGTGTCATCAGAGAGCACTTAGACAGAAAAGAACAACTCAACTAATGTTTGCTGCTGATGGTGTAGGCATATAAATGTACTAGTGTAAGAGGATGATATAGGTAGCAGAGAGCAGTACATTTCTTGCTATGACTTAAATAAGGGACAGCTTTGCAAAGGAGTCTTTAAAGATTATTCTTTTTATATTAGAGTTGAGGACATAAGATCACCAATTAAAGAAAGTATTTGAATATAGCACCGTAGGATGATAATCTAGAGGGGCAAAAACATACCCCTATGCCCTACCACCATACACTTGAAATTTTGAAATTGTTGTTGCATCCCTGATCTTATCTCACATATTGACATCGTAAATAAAACCTATTGCTTGGCTCAGTCATGCCAGTTGGAAAGCATCACTGATGATAGATGCCCCCATATATGTCCACACTATTCGGTGTTCCCATAGCTGTGTATCATGTAGGATTCTTTCTTTTAACCCCATAATTTCATCTTAAAGTGCTATAAAATATCAAAAATGTAACACTCGCCTTATCCATCCCCCGCTCTCATGTCAATGCTTTCTGGGTTCCCCTTTGGTCTCTGTTTATCTGGGTCCAGCCATTACTTGTTGGTGTAACACGTGACTGCAGCCGCCAAGGTGAGTATTACTCCTTTTCTTATTTATAGCAGCATTGCCCATTTGTGTATAAAAAAAATAATAATCATTGTGCTGGACAATACACTGTAAAGGAAATCTGTCAGCAGTATCACCCGCACTAAAGCTGTCACACAGGCTTGTAGTGCGGGTGATGCTGCTCAAAGCGATACTCATGGCATCCAGATTCGCCCAGCCATTCCACCGCAATTCGCCTTTGTCTTTTTATGTAATGATGGCCTTGGGGCATGGGCGGAGCTGACATCTTCCTTGCCGGCTCATCGATATTCATAACCCCCTCCCTGCTCTTGTGCCCCGTGTTAGTGAATGGCGCATGTGCCTTACACTAACATGGGGCGCAAGAGCAGGGAGGGGTTATGAATATTGATGAGCTGGGTGGAGCGCCCGCCCGGCGTCTGCCCATGCCTCATGCCCCAAGGCCCTCATTTGCATAAAAAGAATTGCGGCGGATTGCTGGGCGAATCTAGACTCCGTCCGTATCGTTTTGATCAGCATCACCCGCTCTACAAGGCTGCGTGACAGCTTTAGTGCGGGTGATACTGCTGACAGATTTCCTTTAATAGTTGCCATACCTAATAGTTCATAGGTAAATAGTTTTGAAAAATAGGTTGAAAAAAAGGAGTCCTTCAAATTCAACCTAAAACCCTACTGTGTTTATTGAGAGAAAGGCAAAACCCTGCAGGAGGCTGATGCCAATTGCCCCATGACAGCTGTATATGGATCGCACCTTGTGTGTCACATGACCACCTGCAGACTACAAGCACTCATCATTAAAGTACTTTGCTTGCACATGCTCAGTGGCTAGTTACTCTCATTGAACTGTACAGCATTGGGGATTGTAAGTAGGGCAGCCATAGACTAGACGGAGAACATTTGACCAGTATGTGTTTTGAGAGATACCTGGGTATTTAAGGGCTGATCTAAGTCTGAAAAGCTTCTTATAACTTCGACAGATATGAGAACAAACAGGACCCCAAAATTCCAACATCCATCAAGGTTTTTTTTTATGGCCAATATGTGAAAGTGCATTACTCTGTAAACCAAGAAAATAATTTAATAATGTAATTGGATTTTTTTTTCTTTGAAGACAGAAAAGATGTACCTTTTGTATCAGTTATAGTTACAGGTTACTGTATACTGTATAAGAGAAGTTTCACAATGATGCTAAATTATAACCCTGTTGTACCTGGTCTGTCTGTTAGTAAAATGATGGTTATTTCTGAAATGATATACTTACATCATATCTTTAAAATTAATTTAGAATTTCTTTTGACTACAAGCTGAAGCATAAGCTAAGACATAAATTAGGAACTTATTTATATACACTACTGTTATGTTTCCATATGCACGTTATAATGATCTAGTAGGAAGATGGAAACTTCTACAAATGGCGAGTAATTTTTCACCTGAACAGACATATGCAATAGATCTGTACTTGCACAGTCTTAAACCGCTTGATGATTTTCTTGTGCACAAGCAGTGAATTGCTTTCCTGAAGCAATATTACTGGCAGGCGATGGGGGGAGGGGTTAGCTGTAAAATTATTCTGTGCACGCGCAATATTCTCTCAGATTGGAGCAGATGTGCGTGTGACACAGTGATATCTATCACAGTGACATGAAGCTCAAGGTGACATTGGACAGAAACAAAACAGCATTGAGCTGTCAGTATACACAGATATGATGTGCCTTGTACCTCGCCAGCTGTGTCCAAAGGACTTGTTCTGAGAAGAAAGTCATTCACTTGTATTATCTGACAACCGCACTTATTTACTCTGCTTGAAGAATGATAATAAATAATATTTCATTCTCATCTGGGACCATTAGTTGATCTTGGTCAGCTTATGAAATTGAGATGACATTGTATGTACAATGTAACCTTGGCGATGAGAATGACTGCAGCACACCTACCTGTGGCACATGACATTGCATTACAGTATCGGAAACCCATACAGACTTACGGGTGCCACCATATATGGTATAAGGCTCTGTGTTCTCTACATAACTCACATTATCTATAGTGATTAATGGCATGAAACCTGTGCTTAATTTATCTACAATACATTACATCAGTTTTGATAGAAGGAACATAACTACTGTAGCAGGTTTTTGGGAGCACCCCCTAGTGTCTCTGGGGTCCCTTACCCTAGTTACCTCACTATGCCCGACAGGGGGATCCTGAGCCTCCGCTATCTGGGAGCTGTGGTACATGTATACAGCAGTGCCTCCACCCAGTGGAGCATCCGGGGTAGGGATGTGGGGTCCCACTGGGAACATACTTGGTACAATAAGACTGACACAGCTTAATGTGAACTAACTTTATATAGTAAGTGGCAAATGAACAACATACATAGGATAATTAAATAGCGTAACACAGATAGGAATGCAATGGGGATTTTCCTCACCCACCCACTAGCACACCTGCGGCCCACCCCCTTATCTTCACCCTAATGGCCGTTGGTGGACATAGGAATGTTGGGGCCCTTATAAGTCCTGCTCCGCAGCATCATTGAAGCAACCTGAGCTGTGTAATATCCACACTAGACCTCAGAGTCTTTACTTTGAGAAAGGAGACAGATGCCCTGCAGTGGAACAGGGAAGAGGCTTTAGGCTTACCCTCACAACACCATTAACCAGGTCAGTCCAGCAGCAGTCTCCTCTCTCAGAATTCACCAGTGCTCGTCTCTGCCAGCAGGTCTCTCTCTCAGCTAGTGTGGTACTGTGTGAAGCAAGTTCTCTCAGTTAGGTGCTGTCTCTGTGGTGCAGTCTCTCACAGCTAGAAGCACGTCTTTTCTCTAGCTAAGCTTGTAGTCCTCTGAGCAAATCCTCAGGACACAGGACCTGTGTGATGTCACAATCATGTGACTGAAGTCTCCACCAATCAGCATTATCTCTCGTGAAATGACTGCTAATCATGTGATCACAGCTCCCGTCTTTATTAACAGCATACTAGTTCATTTGTGGTCTCCATCCGCAATCTTCTGGGCATTTCAGATAATGCATCCAACTCCACAGAGGTTACACTACCATGGCCATTGGAGAGACGTAAACCATAAGGGAACAATGACAGACCCCCTTGTAAGTCAATGGTCTATTATGCACCATTGATATCTGTTGTACGATGGATTCAAAAACAGTGCTGGCTATAATGGAATGGAGTCAGAATATAGTAAGTAACAGCTGCATAAGAGGTTGTGTATCTACACACTGGTCAGAGTGCTCATGCTGATCTCAGTCCACTGCCAAAAATATCTACAGTGGGTAGATGAGCATCTGAACAGAGCCATAGGCCTGTAGAAGAAGGCCATCTGCCATATTTTCTTTTATATATTGTGGATAGCTAGGTGTATGTGTGTCGCTTACCTGGGAAAGAAATAGCATCAAAATGTATTATGGGGAAAAAGACAAGCTGGAAGACATCTTTGATGCGCTAGGCAATGCTCTTCTTGGAAACCTTAGGTTCTGGAATTGATGTGGATGTTACCTTGGCAAATACCACCATCTAAACTTTGTGCATACCGAGTACACTGTTTCATGGCAATGGATTTCCTTAAAGGAAATCTGTCACCAGTGTCCCCTGCACTAACCTGTCGGTACCGACAGGTAGTGCAGGTGACACTGATGACAGCGCTACTTACCTTTTCACGTTCCGTGCAGGGGAACTCCGGTAATCTCCTCCGTTAGCTCCAGCTCCGGGCTCCCGGCTTGGGCACGGGCAGAGCTTAGTGACGTCACCGCTGCTGTACCCAGGACCCAGCAGAGAGCAGCAGCGTTAATGGCACTAAGCTCCGCCCAAACCACTGCTGCTTGCTCTCTACTGGGTGCTGGGAACAGCAGCGGTGACATTAAGCTCTGTCCATGCCCCAAGCCGGGTGCCGGAGAAGCTTACGGAGATCCCCTGCACAGACCGGGACAAGTTAAAGGAGAAGTCCAGTGGTGAACAACTTATCCCCTATCTTAAGGATAGGGGATAAGTTGCAGATCGCGGGGGGTCCGACTGCTGGGGCCCCCTGCGATCTCCTGTACGGAGCCCCGACAGCCCGCGGGAAAGGGGCGTGTCGACCTCCGCACGAAGCGGCGGCCTACACGCCCCCTCAATACAATTCTATGGCAGAGCCGAAGTGCTGCCTTCGGCAATCTCCGGCTCTGCCATAGAGATGTATTGAGGGGGCGTGTTGGCCGCCGCTTCGTGCGGGGGGTCAACACCCGCTATCTGGCCGGAGAGCCGGGGCCCTGTACAGAGAGATTGCAGGGGGCCCCAGCAGTCGGACCCCCCGCGATCTCAAACTTATCCCCTATCCTTAGGATAGGGGATACGTTTTTCACCACTGGACTACCGCTTTAAGTACCGTTGTCATCAGTATCACCTGCACTACCTGTTTGTACTGACATTTTATTGCAGGTGACACTGGTGACAGATTTTTTTTTAAATAAAAGAGGCATCTTTCTGCAGGATGATGCGCTATATCCCATTTAAAAAAAATTCTAAATGTTGACTTCCACATTCTACAGATGCGCATCAGATTGGGATCTGGGGAATTTGGAGGCTACCTAGTCTGATCCGCCACTTTCCACTTTGCAACCATAAAGCACTTAAAGGATCTGCTGCTAATATCTTTGTGTCAGATAACACTGGACATCTCCAGGTCTTTGTTTTTAAAGGTCAGAGTGGTTTTGGTGATACAAGGGAAAACTACACTATATTAGGCTGGTGCTTTTGATGCATGTTCTGTATTAAGACATCTTTATAACTAATATATTGGACAAAAATGTATGCTAAGTGGATATTTCACCTTTAACACACAAGGTGCCCCACACAGACTTGAGAACATAATAAAGACAGCTGTAATAGGCTACAGATGTCATGTCCTCATGTCATATTCATTTCTTAAACAAGAGGAATTCTAAGAGTGATTATGCTTATTATTTTTACATTATTAAATTATGAAATATTTTAATGTAATTCTCATTAGTCTTGTCCGTACAACTTGTCCATCAATTTCAGTGCTTTGTGAGAGTTTTTGTTTATTGTACAGTATTACATTATAATTAAAGTAAATTTGTTACATTTTCCCTTTTTTTCTTTTATCACAGAACCTACGTTGTGGCACAACTGGTGTGGTGACCTTTATTCGTGGCAACATGTTGCATGTAGCCTGGTTGGGAGACTCGCAGGTGATGCTAGTAAGAAGGGGACAAGCTGTGGAATTAATGAAGCCACATAAGCCTGACAGAGAGGTGAGGACTATGGACTAATGCAGTCATCTTTACCAGTGTACGTTTTCTTAGATAAAACATGAAGTGATAAATGACATTTTCTGAAATTTTCTGATATCCTGAATCAGTTGGTCTGTCAGGATTTAAGACCTCTGGGAGGCATGCCACCCTCATCTAGAATTAGGTGATGCCCAGGGACGTAACTATAGAGGTTGCATCAGAAGCCTGAGGAGCCCATAAGGTCTCTCTTTTTAATAGTTATAGGCCAGTGCTATAAATAAAGCGTTATAGCTGAGGGCCCTGTAACAGTTTTGGCATTGGGGCAATTTTTAAATGACGTCACCGGTGATGCCTATCCACTGAGGCTACCTCACAGTTTGAGATGCACTGGTATAGACCTTATACTGCATCCATCATCTTTACCTTATGTCTTCAGTGCTGCTGATTTTCTAAATCAGAAACTTTTTAAGAGTAGTAAGTATCTGCTTTAGTTTTGGTGCCTTTCTCAAAATGATCAGCACTGGGGAAACAGTGATAATGAAATTCACATGGTGAAATTACTTTACTGCACAACATATACAGTACT
Source organism: Hyla sarda (assembly GCF_029499605.1). Taxonomy (NCBI): domain Eukaryota; kingdom Metazoa; phylum Chordata; class Amphibia; order Anura; family Hylidae; genus Hyla; species Hyla sarda. The sequence continues at coordinate 245,897,478 of NC_079190.1, read as the reverse complement.
TTGTTTACTATCCATTAAAGGGAATCTGTCATCCGTATCACACGCACTAACCTGTTGTACAGGCTTGTAGTGCTGGTGACACTGCTAAAAAAAAAAAGATTACTTGCCAGTCCCTGCTCTGTACCTCCACTCCGCCACATTCCTGGTTTTCGGTACATGCAAATAACCTGCTTGCTGCATGAGAGGTGTTTGACCAGTAAGTATCATTATCATCAGCGTCACCCACACTACAAGCCTGTAACAGGTTAGTGCAGGTGATACTGATGACAGATTCCCTTCAATTGTTTCATTGCTTGTCCAAGTCCCCCATATCACTGCTATTTAGGATTAATATGATGAACAACGTTCGTTCTTCCAACAAACCTATTGTTTTCTTATTTTTTAGGATGAGAAACATCGCATTGAGGCCCTTGGAGGTTGTGTGGTCTGGTTTGGCGCATGGAGGGTTAATGGAAGCCTGTCTGTCTCTAGAGCTATTGGTAGGAGATTGACTTTAATTCTTTCCTCTTTTCTTCGCCTCCTCATGGCCCTGATTTTAATTAAGTGTTTGATGATCTCAGACATCCAGAAAGCTAAAGGAACATGAAACAGAATAGAATTTATACTGGGAAATCCAAGTTCATCTCACCTAGGATGCAATTAAATTGCAAAAGCCCTATACTCTATTAACCAAGCTGCATAATGGATTTGATGCTAATGTACCTACTATTTATGTCTGTATAGACAGACTACTTGCTAGAATAGTGATATATATGCTGAATGGCCGCTTTATTAAAGACACCTGCCATTTCACAATTGGAACTTCCCTATATAAAAATAACACTGTTACCCACAACTCATTCCATAGTCAGCAATGGCACTGAAACTGGTTGTCTGTTCTTATAGACAATCTGTGCTTAAAGTGTAGCTCCCACCATCCCTTTTTTTTTCTTTCTGTCCCTGCCTATTGCCCATCTATCCCTAACCACCTCCCTGCCTTTACATTTTTTTTTACTATATTAAAAATGCTTTTTTTTCTGCCTGGTAGTGTGCTCACTACCAAGCAGACTTCCCCGGCAGGCATGACGTCACTGACGCCTGCTGGGGGGCCTGACTTCCGCCCTTAGTTCAACTATACAGGGTGCCTCCAGCTGTTTCATCACTACAACTCCCAGCCTGCCCTGACATCTATTGGCTGTCAGGGCATGCTGGGAGTTGTAGTGGGGAAACAACTGTAGGCACCCTGTGGTGAAAACAGTCTCAGCCGCAGCTGCCACAGATCCCACTCCCCCAGGCCCCGCCGCGCAACACCCCCCACCCTTCTCCCTCCGCCCACCCGAAAAAGACATTCCGCTCCCCCAAACTCCATCACCCCCAGACCCCGCCGTGCAACAACCCCCTCCCTCCAACCGCCCGAAAAGAAGGCATTCCGCTCCCCTTATAAGACCTCAGATCAGACTTGCCCATCCGGAGGATCAGCGCAGCAATGAGTGCGCGCGCTGCCTCCGGACAGGGTAACGGGGCCACGCGCGAGGCTACTGGAGCAGCCTGACAGTGGGCAGTGCAGCCCCAGCTATCAGCGTGCTCGCTCTCGCCTGTTTGATTGACAGGCGGGAGCGAGCACCGCAGTGACTGGATTTCGACTCATTGCCAGGCTGAAATGAGTCGAAATCCAGTACTGACGTCACTGCTGAATGCATTCGGCCACTAGGAGGGCGACCCCTAGTGGCCGAATTTAAAAGTGATTTTAAACTTGTTTAAAATCACTTTTTTTAATTAAAGTATATTAGAGATATGTTGTAGTACTTAAGTACTACAACAAATCAATTTTTTTACTTCATGACAGTGCCCATTTAAGGAAACAGACATGGCTTTATTGGACTGAACAGCATAAGCATTGGATCACTGAGCAGTGGAAAAGCTGACTCCAGCTTAATCCATATCAGTAGCACCATGCTGATGGGAGGGTCAAAATTTGACTCAAGCTGTATGAAATCCATGAATGCATCTTGTCAGGTGTCAATAGTTTAGGCTGGTGGAGGAAGCACAAATGGGAGAGGCGGGAACCAGCTTACCTGTTTGGTAACTCCAATCTCTAACGCACGGATCACACGTCTACCCCGTACTGAGGAACAATGGCAATACGGTCAAGATGATCCAGCGGAGCTTGTGAAAAAACAAAACACATTCTAATAAAAGTGAAATCACATAAAGACAGATAAGTATATAAATGTGCCCCCCTTAAAACAAGCGTTTCTGGCACTAGTGCTGCACCCTCAATCATGGCTGTCTACCGTGTGCAGACAGCCTCATGGCTGTCTGCACACTGTAGACAGCCATGACTAAGGACGCAGCACTAGTCCCAGAAATGTGACGATTTTAAGAGGGGGGAGGGGGCGGGTGGTGTTACACCCTTTATGTCAGTCTTAATGATTTTAGTTTTTTTTAACACCATAGATGTTTACACAGTAGAGCTTGCTTAAGTATTGTGGCTGACCAAAATTCATCCTTTCTTGGCAGCTGTTTATCCTATGATACAAGGGGACTTTTTATCAGGACAGCGCCAAAGGAGTTTCTAATAGAGTGGACATTCAGTGTATAGTGATAAATTTAGCTTTGCTGATTTATGTATGCTTCCAGGACTTAGAGCTATTAGGGTGAAGGAAATGAAAATAGTGTCACTGCATTCTTTTACTACACTAATGGATGCCTGGTATATTTAAAAGGAAAACTGTCATCAGTGTCACCTGCACTAATTTGTTAGTACAGGCTTGTAGTGTGGGTGACATTGATGTAAATGATACTTACCACGGGCCGATCTGTAACCACATTGGTCTGTTATCCTCCTTATTCGAGCCATGATAATCAGTAGTCTTGGTACACGGGCGGTGCTCCAGGAGCATGATAAGGTCATGGCTGCTTTCTCAAGCCTGCTTGCAGCAACTGTGATGTTGTGTCCTCCTGGAGCACCGCCCATGCACCAAGCTTGCTGATTACCATCACCCAAACAAGGAGAATAACTGGCAAATGGGGCCAAGGATCGGCCCTCGGTAAGTATAATTGTAATCAGTGTCACTTGCACTACAAGCCTGTACCAACAGGTTAGTGCAGGTAACACTGTTGACAGATTCCCTTTAATATGCCATACAAAGCTGCGTTAGGGATTTAGCTACCTACTTAAAAACATTTCTTCAGGCTGTATTCACATTATGCATTACAGTGTCGTGGCACCACTGCATTTTTGCTGAGATTCGTGGCTAAAATGGTGTTTGTGCCACAATTTGTGTGAATCACTGTAAAAATTTGTTATTTAACAGTGATTTTGGTCATTCCCGGTAAAAAAAACCAAAGGTAACGCACCATGTGAACACAGCCTTTGAGTTACCAAAGCAGATAACATGTATCATTTATTTTCCTATAACATGCTTTCGGGGACCCTAATGTGTACGTGAGGTGTAAAATATGTCAATTATGCTATTCCATTCCAGTAAAATAGTATTATCTAAAATATACTATATGCAGTCATATGCATGGGAATAACGTTTTTTTTACCCAAACTTCACTATAGAGAACCCCTCACCACCACCTAATTTCCAGCCTAAAAAACTGTTTTCTCATATAGATCAATAGTGTGCATAATATTCCCCAACAGGTATGCTCTGTTTGGCACATTTATGAAGATAGTCTATTTGTAGGGTCTTCGGACCTTTCTTCTAAAGGAGAGAACAGGAGGATCCATCATTTTAATATAATGTCCAGGGCCAGTTTGCTGTTTAGAAGTCATCAGTGTCTAGTCTCGCTGGACTTGTGGATCCTAATCGATCCACAAGTCAGAATGTGCTCGGGCAACCCCAGAGTAATGTGTACAAGCCAATAGCTGTATTTAAAAGTTAGCCATCATTAGGCAGTGACTTTATTATAAAATATCATTCAGTCATCTAAAATAGTCTTTTTCAACAGTTATTTAGTTAGGAAGCATTGAGTTAAAGAGTATCTGTCATCAAACCATATTTTCTAAACTAACTCAGATTCTATTCCTTCACTACTTCTAACACCCCTCCTGCCATTAAAAAAAATTTCCCCTTGCTCACATTGTCTGAGCTCCCGGCAGGTGAAAGTGGGCATTCCCCAGAAGGCGCAATGTCACAGAAACCTGCGAGAGCTGTGCTCGCCATGCCCAGCACGCACTTCCGGAGTTTAGTTTCCTGCGAGGCTGAGAGGAGACCAAACTAATTGTTTGACTTGTGCAGAGAACAGAACAGAGCCACCTAGTGGACGTTTTATCAATTACATTAAAAACATATAAAGGTTGAGAATTTTAACAGCAAGTAAATAGCAATTTGTCTTATAATTACATAAGGAACAATATATTAAAAGTTTAGTTTAGTGACTCTTTAACTAAATTAATAATAAGAATCGTATTCCATACAGAAAATGTATAATGTATGGGGAATATATAAATAGCATTGTGTTTTAAAGTAATCATTGAATTTGTTCAGAATGTATGATTATGTTTTCTTTGTCATCCAGGGGATTCTGAGCATAAGCCATATATTTGCAGTGATGCAGACTCTACCTCCTTGGTCCTTGATGGTTCTGAAGATTATCTCATTCTGGCTTGTGATGGTTTTTATGATACAGTAAATCCAGATGAAGCTGTAAAAGTTGTATCTGACCACTTAAAGGAAAACAATGGAGACAGCAGCATGGTTGCCCATAAACTGGTGGCATCAGCTCGTGATGCTGGCTCCAGTGATAACATCACTGTCATTGTGGTGTTCCTCAAAGACCTTAATCCAACAACCAATACAAGCCAAGATAATAACCAAGCTGAGAACTCTTTTGATGGAGGACAGGAAGATAATGGAGATGACAAGGAGAATCAAGGAGAGTGCAAAAGATCGTGTCCTCTTCATCAGTGTTCAGCCCCAGCTGATCTAGGAGGTTATGATGGGAGAGATTCCTTCACAGACAGAACTAGTTTGAACCTTGGTCCTGAAGGGCAGGTTGTAGAAAAACAAGACTATTTAGATCCATTGCATGGAGGAGGTGGCAAACCATATAGTGCCAAATGTTTGCCATGGCCCCAAGTATCCAGAGCTAGCTCACCAAAGAGAGCCAAAGGAAGCAAAGAATCTGTGAGAAAGGAGTCTTTAGCAAGTCCACCTGCATGTGGAGAGAACGAGTGGGATGAAAGTATATCTAGAAATAAAGGTTTGGGATATGTGAATATCTTGATGCCCAGAAAGGAGAGCTTACACTGCCCTCTGGAGTTAAAGGATGAATGTCTGAAAGGTGTCATGAATGGTCCGACACGTGCATATCCTGTACGTTTCAGAAAGAGGAGAGGTGGGACTAAGGCCAAACCAAACTTTCCAAAGCTCCTATCTTCCCAAAAGCCTTCTTACAAAGCACGGTCCACTTTAACAGTGCCAGTGCAAAGCATTGGCGAACATAGGGTATCGGTACGTTGTCCTGTAGCATCTAGGAAAAGTAATAGAGGTCATTTGATGAATATAGCATTGTTAAAAGAGAGCAACTGTATAGCATTGACAGACCTACATTGAATCTATCAAGTGTAAAAGGAAACCTGACCTCCTTTGTGTGTTATATAACTGTAGTGTTCCAGTGAATTAGGTTAGATAGACCCAAACTTTAATGGCATCATCTTTCTCCTCACCTAGTGTATTGATCTCGCACAAGTAGTGCACAGTGTGGTACTCTATTTACATACAGATGGACATTTTCACAGTTGTCAGACATATCAGCTTGACTTTGTTGATCAAGGAAGACACAACATTCCCCTTTTTCACGTGCAGCAATTTGGGGATGAAGAACAATGTAGGTCGTATGAAACAGGGAGCAATGCCCTTTGCTGTAAGTGTATGAGTAAAAGGAGATGTATGTATCTAGTATAAAACCCACAATGTAACCTCTATCAAAAGCAGTACAAAACCCATTCAAGATGTCTTTGTGTGTGTGTGCATGTCTCACAAGGTTTTTGTTGAAAATTCATGTAGTTTTGTGGTCATGGCCTTTAGCTAAAAAGGTTGTTATGCCCAATGATGCAGCTTATAGAGGTTTTAACCTTCACGGATAACAACATTGGTTCCAGCAGTCATTAGATCAATATTAAACAAAGGAACCAGGTAATTGAAAAAAGAGTGTTTTGGCTTCAATGATGAACTGGCGCTCTCAGTAACTCTCTACTGGAACTACTATTGCAACTGTATATTTACCTCTTAAGTATTCTTTATACACAAAAAACTTAGAGATTACTACCAGTTATTTTTATAGTTTTAGATAGATGTCACACTTTATAATGGCAATAAGGCACTGCTGGAGTACAGTGAGGTATAGCTAATTTTGAGCGATTCCTGCGGATAAGCCAACCTCTACAGCATGAGGAAACTCAGGTATTAAGGCGTTAAGTCAATATCTACATTATAGAAACCATGCCATCTGTTAAATAGAAGTTTACAATCCACTATTCAGTATCCTATGAAAGTGGGTTTAGCCATACGAAATCCGATCCAAGTTCAGCTTTACTCGTCTCTCATTTCCGAGTACAATAAGAATACTTTTACTCACAAAGTGTTAGCCTCCAAACTATCATATTTAATCAAACAACAAAGAAATGGGGTTATTACTGTGTTAGCACATCATGTATATTTAATTATACAGCACAGCATGTTCCTTTCCATATGGGTTCATTGACCTTCAGGCTGCCTTAATTTCATGCATCATGTTTCCTTTCAGAAAAGATGTAATATCAGTTTTGCAAAGCCGTGTTTTAAATTGAGATAACTATAAGGCAAGATGGTGTTTTTCAATTAAGAAACTAATTTATCAACCCAAACCTCATCTTTCTGGTTCATGTACACCTTTCCCATCTAGCATTTGCATCTCTATACATTAGACTGACACAACCTAAAGAATTAAGAAGACTAAACAAATGTAGAATGACACTAGGAATCCACTGTACTACTAACTGTTCATCTATGTTTCCATAGTACTCAAGTATTATCTGTACACTCCTTCTTATAGGTAGGAGCAAAGGTTATGTCCCAAGATCGGGTCTAACATAGATACATCACTTTTGGTTTTTGATACATAAAACTTCAACCCGAGTTATATCATGGAACAGTTAGATACGTTTTATAATTAGGCGGTGCAATAAAAGGCATTATTGTGGTTTTTGGATCAGTATGACAGTGGCAGCCATGATAACATGATTTCCTTGAGACAGAAAATAATAAAGATGAGCAACACGACTAAGCACATCTTTTCCTGTTGCTATCTATCTTGTGCAGTGACAATAAAATCATGGGGTAAAGCGCTCAGCCAAACTCTTCTCTGGTGATTGATGGGTGTCTGAACACCCAGACCCTGACTGATTATTTACATGTCAGGTGCTACTGTCACTTTACAAAAAAAATAAACTTTTCAGGGTTTATCCAGGATTTAAAAACAAAAGCAGTGTTTTTTTTTTTTTTTTTTTTACGGGATATGTATTCCGAAACATCTGCATAGGCATAAGACGTCATGTGATGCTTTTAAAGTACACAATACTCACACCAATATTAAAATGTATCCGCATTACCTAGACACCCCAGTTACATGCTTTATGTGCCTTGTAGAGTAACCAAACTAATGCAGGAGCTCAAAAGTCAAATATGCACCCAATCATTTTTCTCTTCTTAGGAATACATTTAAATAAGCAATACTAAGACTTGCATGAGCAGAAACAGCGCCAGACCTGGGTTTTGTCTGGGATTGTAGCTTAGTTCCACTGAAGCAAATGGGTCTGAGCATAATGCCGTATACAACTGGTGGGCAGGTTGCTCTACTGTTTCCGAAAGAGAACAGCTATGTTTATCAAACCCAGGACAACCCCTTGTGGTCTAAACTGGTATTTTGAAAATCTAGTGTCAATTTTTAAGGAGCCAGTATTTCATTAGAAATTTCCCTGTTACAATTTCCATCTATCTTTAATACCCAGACATAGTAACTAAGTTATACATAGAGGAGTGTAAGTCACATCTGCTAATGCACATAACTATACTTATCACAACAAATGAGGATCAAGAAGTGGTACCTGAAATAGTATTAGATTTTAAGCAGGTTTCCCCTTTAAATCATCTTCTGAGATATCATTAAATCTGGCAATACACTGATATATCTGATTATTGTTAGTTAACATGGGCTGTCATCATGGTCTGAACTTGGTTGGACTATGTCTAAATCTGTCTATACTTATAAAATCAATGTTGGCTGGTACCATTTTTAATTCTAAAAGATTCAACCAGCCTTCTTATGTTTATGGTGGTGGAGGGTTTTAGGTTATTTTAAACCACTACATAACAAGATTTGTTTATGGCTACCTTTTTTCCTATCACATTACATTGTTGTCAGAAATCAAAAGTTATTTAAAAACCAAAGTAGATTAAAATGTCTGTCACCATACTCAACCAAAAGCACAGCACCTTCCCCAATTTACCATAATCTTTTATAGGGGATGTATGACATAAAAAAAAAAAAAAAAAAAATATGGATGCTTTCTTTGCGATCAATGCTACTGGTGTTTCTGGACTTTATATTATTGCTGCTCAGTCCCATTTAAGTCAATGGGCTGAGCAGGAAGACACAGCCATGTTAATCTCATACAACCCCTTCAACCCTAACCATATTGGAGAAACTTTCCTGAGGAGCTAAAACTTAGACAGTTAATTGGGGAGATAAATTAAACTGCCAGTGCCAAAAATGTGGTGCAGCTTGAACCATAAAACCGTTGTACAGTTTCAATAACTTGTGTTAGACATTGTCTCACCTTGCTTGATAAATGGGTGGAGCTTATCAGAAAGTAAGCGTGGCTTCAGTGGGAATAGATGGGGCTTAAATGCACCAATAGGTATAAAACTAGAACAGCTAATAGATGGTGCAAAGGTAGACTAGTCTTAAGATGCGCCCTATTTTCAAACAGGCTGAGACAATGGTGCATTTGTAGACTGTCTAGTTTGAGTTTGCACTGTCTATGGGTATGTTAACATTGCTTATAGCCAATGTGAACATACTCATAGACAGTGTGGTTTTTAACACAAAAATCATCAGCGTTGCTGTAAAAAACCTAGCTCCCATTGTCATCAATAAGTGATAGTGATCCGCGCAGTTACGTGACGTCACTTCTTCTTTTCCATGTGGTTACACTTTAAAGCTCCCATTAAAGGCTCTAACAACCCCCCATGCTGCCAGAGGCTTGGGGAAAGAAGCCATTCCATAGTACTTTACATGGATTCATGTTTTCGTTTGAACCAAGGAATTAGAAAGTTATTTTTTCTCCTTGTGTTTTTTTTTTTTTTTTTTTTTACAAAAGTTCTAATTGTTAGGGTCATTTGATTTATAAATAAGCATGTGTCACATGCAAAACAAATATATACATTACTAGCTAGTGAATATAAATCAATATGACCAGAACTATTATGTATTAACTCAGTATTTTGGGGTGTACACTAGCCCATCCATGGGTGCCTTTTGCTTACTAGTCATGTTGGTGGTAGTGTACAGCTCTGAATTATTCTCTAGAAAAACAGAGTTGATTTCTTTCAGCAGACTGCACCACATTTATCTACAGGTTGTGCGTGGTATTACCACATTGCTCCATTCACTTCAATAGAAGTGAGGTGCATAACCTCACACAACCTGAGAACAGGTGCGGTGCTGTTTTTGAAATATATAAGCTCTATTTTGCTATTGCTGGATTTAGAAATGTGTACAGGATTAGGTGCCGTTTCCTTAATTCAGCCATATGCAATGGCCACTATAGTTAGTTTTTGTGAAATGGGGCATACGAAAAGTGTTGCAAATATGTGAGGGGAAAAACATGGGTTTTGTTTAATATATGCAGTCATGGCCGTAAACGTTGGCACTCCAGAAATTTTACAAGAAAATTTAAGTATTTCTCACAGAAAATGATTGCAGTAACGCATGTTTTGCTATACACATGTTTATTCCCTTTGCGTGTATTGGAACTAAACCAAAAAAAGGAGGAAAAAAAGCAAATTGGACATAATGTCACACCAAACTCCAAAAATGGGCTGGACAAAATTATTGGCACCCTTTCAAAATTGTGGATTTTTTTTTCAAGCATGTGATGCACCTTTAAACTCACAAGGGGCAAGTAAACAGGTGTGGGCAATATAAACATCACACCTGAAAGCAAATAAAACGGAGAGAAGTTCACTTAGTCTTTGCATTGTGTGTCTCTGTGTGCCACACTAAGCATGGACAACAGAAAGAGAAGAGAACTGTCTGTTGATATTTTTCCACAATTTTGGTTCTCAAGTCCTCAATCTCAAGGTAACAAGTCCATCTCCAGAGATCTAGATTTGCCTTTGTCCACAGTGCGCAACATTATCAAGAAGTTTGCAACCCATGGCACTGTAGCTAATCTCCTTGGGAATGGACGGAAGAGAAAAATTGATGAAAGGTGTCAACGCAGAATAGTACGGATGGTGGATAAGCAGCCCCAAACAAGTTCCAAAGATATTCAAGCTGTCTTGCAGGCTCAGGGAACATCAGTGTCAGCGCAAACTATCCGTTGACATTCAAATGAAATGAAACTCTATGGTAGGAGACCCAGTAGGATCCCACTGCTTACACAAAGACAAAAAAGCAAGAAGACTACATTTTGCCAAAATGAACTTAAAGGGCTACTCCGGCGCTAAGACATCTTATGGATAGGGGATAAGATGCCTGATCGCAGGGGTCCAGCTGCTGTGGACCCCCGTGATCTTGCACGCAGCGCCCCGTTAGAATCATTCCCCGGAGCATGTTCGCTCCAGGTCTGATTACTGGCGATCACGGGGGCCGGAGCATTGTGATGTCACGGCCCCGCCACCGTGTGATGTCACGCTCCACCCCCTGAATGCAAGCCTATGGGAGGGGGCGTGACAGCTGTAAACGTTGTATTGTGTGGCTAGGATGCATTTCCTGCTTTGTAAACTTTTCAAACTAGAATATGTTATTCTTGTCTTATATTTTAGTGCTTCATAATCTGTGCTTCATAATCATCATCTGGTCCATTGCTACGGATTTAAATTTCACCGTCCATCTCTTATATCTGGTAAGTATATTATTGTGTTTGCACTTTTCCCTAGGTGTTCCTTTGTATTCATATTGACTTTTATTTTTGTCTTATTAAATTTATCTTGTTATCTTACTTGACAAATGTTCCTTCTCAATCCAAAAATGCAAGTATGAAAATCCTTCATTTAGTCCTGTAGAATATAGGCTATTAAGCCTAAATATCCATTTGCTTCTTCCCTATATCTCCTTTTCTTGGTCCTAATTTCCACTGACATAATCCCCAGAATTTTATTGCTTCCAGATTGCTGTTATGTTTCATATTAACATGTCGTGCTAGTGGTGTGTCCACTTTTGTATGTATTGTACTGAGATGTTTACTGATCCTTTTACGCAGTTGTTGGGAAGTTTTCCCAACGTATAATTTCGGGCAGGGACACTGTGCTACGCATATGACATTACGGCTACTACAGTTTATGAATTGTTGTATCGCATACTGTCTTTTATCCACGGGGTTTTCAAAGATTTTCATCTTTCATCCACATAAGTATGAGCCTTCTGGTGGTTTTGGAAGCCACGTTTCTGGTCTTTCGTTCGTCTGTCCAAAATAACTATGGACCAAAAGGTCCTTCAAATTTGACCCTCTTTGGTATGTGACATTTTGTCTGTCATTTAGGACTTCTTTCAGATCGGAATCTGCTTTAAGAATATTCCAATTGTTCGTGAGAATCCTCATTACTTGTGATGTATATGCATCTTACAATTTGTGGGCTCTCATCTTGTATTGTTTTTTTCTGTCAACAAATTAGTACGGCCACTGCATCGAGCTCTATTAAAGGCCTTCCTCATCCATATTTTTTTTTTTTTTAGAGTAACCCCTCTGTGAGAATTTCCTCATCAGATTTTGTCTCTCTCTGTTTCTTCTGGCCCTTAGATATTGGCCTACTGGTAAGCTTCGTTTTAAAGGTGTGGAATGCCAACTCGTCCAATGCAAAAAGCTGTTTGTGGCTGTTGGTTTTTTATATAATATATATTGGTTTGAATATGATTGTAAGAATCAATATATATTGTGAGGTCCAAAAAATGGGACGAGTTGTGAGCTCGCATTGATGAGCTCCACTACCTGAGCCCCTTGTGTGGGTTGTAGAATCCGTTTCATGCTACCACTCGAGCGAAAGCACCGCCAGTATTCAAAAGTGACCAAAACATCAGCCAGGAAACATAGGAACTGAGAAGTGGTCTGTGGTCACCACCTGCAGAACCACTATTTTATTGGGGTGTTTTGCCAATTGCCTATAATTTCCACCTGTTCTGTGTTCCATTTGCACAACAGCATGTGAATTTGATTGCCAATCAGTGTTGCTTCCTGAGTGGACAGTGTGATTTCACAGAAGTGGGATTGACTTGGAGTTATATTTTGTTGTTTAAGTGCTCCCTTTATTTTTTTGAGCAGTGTTAATAAAGCCCTACTAAGGGAAGAAGCAAAATGGATATTTAGGCTTAATAGCCGATATCCTACAGGACTAAATGAAGGATTTTCATACGCTGAGGTTTGGATTGAGACGGAACATTTGTCAAGTAAGATAAGAAAAATTTTATATGACAAAAATAAAAGACAATATGAATACAAAGGAACACATAGGGAAAAGCGCAAACAATAATATACTTACCAGATATGAGATGGACGATGAAATTTAAATCCGTAGCAATGGACCAGATAATGATGATGAGGCATAGAGCTGATGAAGCACTAAAATATAAGTCCCGCTCCAATGCAGGTACTTCCAGTTATATTACTAAGTCCATGGACATGCGCAGATAATAGAGACAATCGCGAGCCCGTGATGCGAGGGAGTGCATACACTTGCACAGACCTGCGCTACAAGATGCGCATACCTGTGCGAGATCACGCTGAAGTATGCGTATGGGAGGAAGAGTCATGTGCATGGAAAGCAGATCATGTGATAAGGGTGTCACATGATAGAGAACATGAGGAATGACGTGGGACATTCAGATTGGCTCCTGTAATGGGAACCGATCAGGAACAACAACAGAAATGATATCATCTCATAAGGTTATAAAAAGAAGAGTGTACAAGGTTATCGCCATTAGCATCATAGCCCTTGACAAAGCCAGTATGCTGACAAAACGTCGGGGAGGCTGGTGATTAATTTTAAACAGAGATTCCTTATGGCGGCCACTTAATAGGGATGAGAATAACAAGAGAATAATATAACAATATGTGAAAGAATAATATGCTGGTGCACCATACAGCACTAAGAAGGGTCAGCAACCCCCAGAGGGATTCCCAGCAGTAAACTATTGTGCCGAACCGATTAATACAGTACTGAGGTAGGTGTATGTGACACCCTCAGAGAGGCACATAATAGTAAGGAGGTATTGCAGGACCCCGTACAGATCTATATAGCACTATATATACACAGGAGGGTGTGAGAGACCCCTCATAGTGCTATATACATAGGTGCTATTTGGTGCCACACAATTAAAAAGAGGCTGTGAGACCCCCTGGAGTCATGCATCATTTTTCAGGCACATGAATGTGCTCATAAAATCTTTACAGCATATAGTGTCACATGTGGAGGTTATATCTTATAAGGAGGTCATGAGAAACCCCTGTTCAAATATACCATAATTATAGCATAGTGGACCCCACACAAAGGGTGGCAACAATATACTAATGAGGGTGTGAGACCCCCATTAATGATGCACTAAGCACTGACAGAAATAACCAGCATATTACCACAAATATTGAATAGAGCTAATACCTAAGGATCTCTGATAATATTTAATTGTGAAAGAAACAAATAGTGAATTAAAATGATCAGTTTTTAGAGCATACCAATAAAAATAGTTTTTAGTGGGACCTTACATATAGGGCCTATTATCCCCTAGGGGGGGGGGGGGGGGGAATTATCCTCCCAAAGGGTTATTGTCAATATGATTATTGCCCTGTGCCCCATACAGGATTAATTGATTTATGGTGTGACATTATGTCCAATTTGCTTTGTCTCCTCCCTTTTTTGGTTTAGTTCCAATGCACACAAAGGGAATAAATGTGTATAGCAAAATGTGTTACTGCAATTATTTACATGACTGTACATTTTGTGTTCAGCAGATGGGTTGTGCAAGGTTTAAGTATCAAGTTGTAGTGTAGCTGTTCCTACGGTTGTTTATAATGTTTTATGTTGGTTTCATCCTATGGAATTGCAGACATATTCACTTAAGTGGTAGATGTAGTTGAACAAAAAGCAGCATGTTCAGTCAGTGAGGCGACACATCTAGTAAACGAAAATATCATGCACGTCTCAATAGGTCTGTACACATTAGAAATCCTGCCTGTCAAGAATCTTAAAGAGGATGTATCAGACAGGAAACTTTGCTTTATCCCACCCCCAAGGCACTGGCCTTAGCCTGAAAACTGGACCTTTCCCTTCACTGTGTAATATCCAGTCCCATTTATTAAAATTGTGGTATTGGTCATTTGCCGTAAAGCTTGTAGCGATATTGGATTTAATGGCTTATAGGCTAGAGGTTGTGCAGAAATTAGCCACAAAATAATGTTATGTAAAACCAATACACTGAAACCACGAACAAAGGCTAGTATGGCTGCAATAGAAGCAACATAACATATAGCTTAAACATATCCTGTTTTAGCTATCCTGCAGAGGAACTAATTTTTCTGACTTTGGGTACGTTACTCAACATCCAAAGATACAGGGGTTGATCATGGTTGCATGTCAGTTGTCCGACAAACCAAAGTCACAAATAGAAAAATTTGTGACTTTGGTCAAGCTGTCATTTGCCCAAACATTTGCAAATTTATGCTTAGCCTACACAACTTTTCCTAAAAGTGGGTAAGGATTAGTAGGATGCTTGTAGCCTTCTTATGGCCTGGGCCAGAAGTCTATTCCTATTAGCTGAATGAGATTTCACCTCTTAATATGTCTGGCCCATCTTATTTTGGCACACTTTATCTTAAGACCAGGGAGTGAAATTCACCCCCCTCCCCTCCATAGTGTTAATGGAAAGAGGTGAAGCGCCAGAGAAATATACTGTGCATAAAATGGACTGGTCTGTTGAACCAAGCATAGGATACAACCTTATAACGTTGAGTGGACATTTGTGTTGCTACTTCTAAGCACTAGCCTTGCCATATATCATTAATGTGACTCTGAAACATTTCAATATAAAAGATACCTATATATAGTAGTGGTTTACTGGTCTGATATATATACTGCTCTGGAATCTATGCTTTAGGCAAGCAGTTCTTTGTGAAATACAGTGTTCTCTCTCTTCATTCCACTGGTGATTAGAAATCTGTGCCCTAATTTGCTGCTTGCTGATGTAAGCAATAACTATCCCTATAACTGATATATAACATCTCTGTATATTGTAATTTATGACAGTATAACTTGGTGATAATGTAAAAAAAACAAACTATTACACAGTTATGAAACTATATAACATTGTATTTATTTACTTGTTAATGCTGAGTAATCCTCAGGTTGTGTTCTGTACTTTTAGCGTGTTCCTGGTGGTGCTGATGTGTTACAAATAAAAGAAAACACAAAAAAAAAAAAACTATAAATATATATTTATGTATATAATTCAGCTACGAACTGGATTATCCCTGTAACAACTGGTGAAATTGACAATATATAAGAGTACAGTGTTGGTTATGATATACAACCCCCAAGTCATTAACCTTACACTTCTCATAACTCGCTTGAAAACGTCACTGTGAGTTGGAAATAAACCTCTTGGTTTACCTGTATACATCCTAACGTGGCTTCAAAAGGGTTCCACACCTGCACCCATTGCTGGGACCTGCTTTGGGTGGAAGATGTGTTGTTATAAAAATGTAAATATTTTATTTGCCTAGAAGTGCCATCAGAATTCTTACAACAAATAGAATCATAGATAATAATGGCAATTTCATTTCTAATTGTGTTTTCATTTTTTAGTCAGTTTTTCCCATTCACAATTTTTTCACAGACATCACTAACTGAACCTTCAGTTTCATTTGTTAAACAAGGGACAACAATGGATCTTTTCAGTGTTTTTCAACATCCATTTCAAGGAGTTTTCCAGGCATTTGACACTGATTGCTTCACTGTCTGAATGGAAGTGTGCCTACACCCCTGGCATTCAGCTGAGCTGTGGCTCCAGAATATGGATGTTCATTCGGTAGTGGTTGTGCCAGGTTACTGCTTACAGCTTCCATTAACTTCAATGGTAGCTGCACACCAGTAGCCTACCGCTGTCCCTACACACCAAACACAGCCAACTGCTTCAGGCTGTTCAGTTTATATGCAGAAGCGTGGCTCTCCTGATCCGCTGATCGGTGGAGGGTACCAGATATTGGCACCCCACCAATCAGAATTTAATTGCCTATTCTGGGGATAGGCCATCAATGTAAGATGCCTGAAAAAACCCTTTTTTGAGTGCTCTTATTGCCTTCACACACACAATTTTTAAATTGAAGTCAACGGGTAGCAAAATGAGTTGCATATCTTGCCACCCACTAACTTCCATGGGTAGGAAAATGTGCAGTAAACTAAATAGTAATACTTAAAATAGCAAACTAAACTGCCAATGAAAATGACCCCCACCTAAAAAAAAAAAAAAACTGTGTGAATCCAGCGAAAGGCATTTTATTCGGTAAAAACCGAAAGTGTTAGTAGTGGAATATGCAAGGCTTTATAGCCTGACTCTGAAACCAGTACATGTGTTTTCATACATACACTGCGGTAATTTCAGTATCAGTGCGGGAAAACGTATCCCCTGTCCTAAGCATAGGGGATAAGTTTCAGATCGTCTGACTGCCGGGTCCCCCGCGATCTCCTGTACGGGGCCCCCGGCAGCCCGCGGGAAGGGGGCGTGTTGACCACCGCACGAAGCGGCCGCTGACACGCCCTCTCAATACAACTATGGCAGAGCCGGAGTGCTGTCTTCAGCAATCTCCGGCTCTGCCATAGTGTTGTATTGAGGGGGGGGGTGTCAGCCGCTGCTTTGTGTGATGGTCAACACCCGGTATCTGGCCAGCGAACCAGGGCCCCGTACAGGAGATCGCGAGGGGCCCCAGCAGTCGGACCCCCCCCCCCCCGTGATCTGAAACTTATCCCCTATACGTTTTTCAGCACTGGACTACCCCTTTAATTTTTTTTGGGCTACTCAATTCTAAAGACATGCTTGAGGGAAACGAAGACTATAGTAAAGGTGTATGGCTAGATTAATAGCTGGGCAAACACTTATTTGGCTGATCAATATTTCTACTGATCAGGCCATACACAAACTCTTAGCTGGAGAGAAATTTGGGGTGCGGGGGGTGGATGGGTAGTTGAGATTCATTATGCTTCATCCTTCTGTTCCCTAACATTATCTGTCGGGGCGGAGTCAGGTGACCCTCATACACATCAGATGGTTGGTGGTTTTGGTAACATATTTAAAGCATAAGAGGGCCGTAACAGTGTTCACCACAGTAAAAAGTGGGAAATAATTCTGTAAGGTGAATTTAAAGGGGGAATAAAAAGACAATTTTCTGTGCAGAGACAACCCTAGTTTTGTCCAAAGGTTGGTTTGTTATTGCAGCTCAGCTCTATTCACACTTGATATGTCATAAATGTCTAAAAGATGCAGGTCTGACCTCTGGGACCTGCACCTGTGTGGAGAATAGGGGCCAGTCTGGCATGGGATGCAAGCAACATATCCAGATGCAACACAGATTAGATATGCAGCGCTCTCCCTATTCAGTTTTTCAGAAGTCAAAGTAAAAGCAAAACATTTTTGTGTAATTCCTATAGAAATGAATGGAAAGTATTATGCACATGCTCAGCCACCCCTCCATTCATGCTCATGATGCAGCAGGTCATGGGATCCCCATTCTCCACAAGTATGAGTACTTGTGCTGGTTTTAAAAGCTATGTATTAAAGGCCAATTACACCCAAACTAAACTCTTTGATTTTATCTGGGGGTTTCCTCAATTAGATTGTTTTATTTAATATAACAATTTACTTTTGCATCTAAATAAGTTACCATGTGTTAAGTCAAAAGCAAAGTGGATTTCTTTAAGTGTTGTGTTTTCAGACTAAGTATGTTTTTAAAATGAATCCTAATTGTCCGATTGCTTACGTTCCTTTTTACCTTATTTTAGGAGGTTTAATACTCATTCACTTATATTGTTCACAACACCATAAACCCTGGTCTAAATGGATAGTCCCATCTATGTTAACGCAAGATACAAAATGTTCTATCAAATAAAATATTGTTGGGAATTGACCAGTACAGTAATAAAACAATTGTCAACTAGATATTTTCTAATGTCTTTATTTGTGTATGAACTAACTGAATGTATTAGGCTGCACTACACAGTGGAGAGAAAAAAAAAAAGTAAGACATTGTGGCCATGTTGCAAATTTGCAATAGTCCCAGTATATAGAAAATATATCAAGCTCCTGACATACACTATGCAGTGTCACTCTTTTGGATCCATCTGGCAATGGAAGCCTATGGACATATTTAAAGGTACTTTATTGAAAATTCTTTAAAATGGATATAGGTACACAGTCAAACAATAGTTGACAGGAAACGTATGGACTTATGGGGAGAAATAAGTTAAAACACACATTATCATCATTCTGCCAGTCTTCTATTATATTCAAATGTTTGTATTCTCTTTGTTGCCCATAGCAGTCAGGTCAGCTTTCATTTCTCTTATTGTTCTGGTAAGCTGAAATCTGAGCTATGACTGGTTCCTATGGACAAAAAAATAAATAAATAAAAAAAAAACATCTTGTATATAAAGACACTAGGGGGGGAATTTATCCAATGTTTTCTCAGTATTTGCCACTTAAAAGGTAGGGTTAATCATGCATTTTTCTGCTGCATATTTTCCTACCCATTGAAGTCAATGGGTAGCAAAATCAGCTGCAGAAAATAGGCAGCAAAAGTATCTCCCGTGACACTACCCTTAAAGGGGTACTCCGCCCCTAGACATCCCAGCGTTCTGAATACGGAAACTTGGAGCTTCAGTGTTCATGACGTCACGCCTCCTCCATTTAGGTCTATGCAAGTGGGCATAGCTGTCACGCCTCCTCCCATAGACATGAATGGAGGGGGCATAACGGCTGTGGTCTCCCATCATCTGGCACAAAGCACCAGATGACTGGGGTGCTGTGCCAGAGATCGTGGGAGTCCCAGCGGCCAGACCCTTGCGATCAGACATCTTAACCCCTATCCTTTTTATGGGGAATAAGATGTCTAGGGGTGGAGTAACCCTTTAAGATTGTAGTCATGTTAATTTAGTTTTGCTAATTGGTCATAATTTCACAAATTACAGAGCGGTAGTCTGTCTGTTTCTGACCACTATTGTTGGACCGTATACTTGTATCCATTTTAAAGAATCTTTAATTAAGTGTTACTGATTTTATAGAATGGTGCAAAGACATATACTTATGCGTGAAGTTTTTAAAATGAACATTGTGAGCGGCAATCTATATTAAAAGGGCTGTGGGGGCAAGATATATAGCTCTGCAGGGGGGGAAAGACATATAGCCTATATATCTAGCCCCCCCCCCCAGCGCATTTATAATATGCCCCCCACAGCGCAATAATAAAGATATGACCCCGCCAGCGCATTTATAGTATGTATGTATATACCGGCTGGGGTCATATCTTTATTAATGCGCTGCGGGAGGGGGGCATATTATAAATGCGCTGGGGGGGCTAGATATATAGGCTATATGTCTCCCCCGCCCCCACAGCGCTTTTAATATACATATGGCCCCCGCTGCCATTTTAAAAAGCCGGCTGGGAGCCCTGAATGGCTCCTCAGTACCGGCCATTCAGGACGC
The DNA here is from genome assembly GCF_029499605.1 of Hyla sarda. Classification (NCBI taxonomy): domain Eukaryota; kingdom Metazoa; phylum Chordata; class Amphibia; order Anura; family Hylidae; genus Hyla; species Hyla sarda. The sequence continues at coordinate 245,877,543 of NC_079190.1, read as the reverse complement.
GGGGGATTTAAAAATGAAAGTTATAACACTCAATACATCGCAGGGTTGCGGAGCTTGCCGCCTGCTCCCCTGCTTAATAACTTTTGATTGCATCGGGTCTCAGAAGTAAGTAAGTCCCATGCGATCAATCCCTCAGCCCCTGTACTACAGCCCCCATCATGGAACAGACTCTGTTCCATGATGGGGGTAGTAGTACAAACACTAATGTAGCCTCCCCAGCTGTCGGGTCATAACCCCATAGACTTTAATGGGATTTTGTAACGGACGTTTAACATCCGTTATTAAGGCTTTTCTAACGGAAGTTTATAACTGATCTTTTAACGGAACAACTTTATAGTGTGAAAGGGGCCTTAACCTGTACTAGGAAGTGTCAGTTTGTTTACTTATTATAGTATGTAGCAATCTTGTGAAAAAAAGAAAAAAAATCCTAAAAGATGGCCATATGCCATAACTGTCAGCCTGATACCCATTGAGTGGGGAGGGAAAGTGGCTGGCCAAAAAATCTGCCATATGGGGGAAAACCTACATTTACTGGCAAGTAAAATAGACAGACGCAAACTGTTAAATGTTTAGTTTTATTAACAAAAAGTGCAACAAATAGTTTCAATTCAAAATAAAGTTATTAAAAAAACACAACAACACAAATAAAAGGACAGTGGACATGACTAGACAGTTTAAATAGCCGATAATCATTTAGTTATACATGTACCAGTTTTCAGGCAACAGTAACAATGCAAACAGCAGCTTGAATGCTAGAAACAGCAGCAACAGGTTTGGCAATTTCATCGCTCACTTGGTTTGCAAGGAACAAACATCTCTACAGCCTTTTAATATATTATATTAAAAACAACTGAAATTATACAGAAGAGATTCGTCACCACTGACAATTTTTTTTTCTTCCACTTCTGCTTAATATTTTTAACATTTAAAAAGAAGATTAGATAAAAGTAAAATAAATAATTCAGTGACAAGGTTGAATGTGTGCTGGCATATAGGGACCTAACAATAATTGTGACACACAGATTCTAACTCTTACAGGTGGACTGTAAATGTATATACAGTAGGCGCTCTCTACATAAAACTAAACTGGTCTCAGTATTTTATGCACTATTGTAGTTACACTGGAAGCCTCACTAGTTGGTGACCTGTGATAGGGAATGGTAACAGGTTAATAGTTACAGTAATAGAGCTGTACAATATAGGATGATCTATATAGTTAATATGCTGGATGCAGGCACTGTTTTTTCTTAGATGTTGAAGGCAAATCACAATGATGTATATAGCAACAAGTGAAAATTTAATATGACTAATATGTGCCAAGTCACACCCGGACAACTGCTGGTCTACAGGGGACACTTTCTGCAACAGAAGAATTTATGTTGACAGTAAATAAAATGTAACAATTCACTGCACTAATGTTCCCCAGCGGGAGCAGAACAATATATCAACAGTGACATAACTTACTGTCTTAAAGGGATTCTCCAGGTATTAATAAACAAAGTTACAGGTAACCCCTACTGATCACAACAGACGTCCTGTGCCACTGGCTTTTGACGTAAATGGGGAATATTTGTTTCAGACTGTCATGGAGAGTTGTGTGTGAATAAGAGGTACCTTCTACAAGGGTCTCTGTTGCTCAGATACCTATCTGTAAAGAGGAATGGGACAATGGGTTCCTATTCGTGTAATTGGTTTGGGGGCCTAAACAGTCAGATGTTATGCATGTGTTTTGCAGGCATACTCCTGTAACCAATAAAAGCATATAATTTGCACAAAGATTGTAATGCATTTTCATAATCATTGGGTTTTAGATAGCAGATCTTGGGGAAAGACATCAATACTTGTTTCTATCAGTGGACAAAGTATCTGTAGATAACGCTCCAGTCAAAGGTATGCATATAAACAAAAAGTGTGTCATTGTAGACCCCCCCCAAGACCTGCTCTAATGTTACATTCACACAATCAAACTTTGGTGCAAATGTTCTGCTGCAGATTTCCCTACCCAATGAAGTTAATGGGTAGCAAAATATGCAGGTGTGAACTTACCCTAAGGTTGGATTTCCAGCAAGCAGTTTTTGAGCCAAAGCCAAAAGTGAATTAATAATGAATTGGAAATATAAAAGGAAGGACTGATACTTCTTCCCACTGGATTCACTTCCGGCTTTGCCATTGCAGTTTTTGAGCCAGTTAATAAAATTACTGCCAAGTGGAAATCCAGCCTAAGACTAAAATACTGCAGAGAATATTACATTACTCTGAGCAAATCATGTGTTCAGTCATTTCTATTCATACAAGCAAGGGAGCCTGCTATGTACTATGGAGACACATCTACACACCCTGACTGCATCGTTCTACCTCTCCTACATCCAGAATGTCTTCATTTTCCAGTATTTATTGGCATACAAGTGAGGCACACAGTTGCATATTAGTTAAAAAAAAAATAGGTTTGTTTTAGGATCTAGCAAATGTGGACTTGAAGGGTAGTATATATTCAGCTATGTAAATACTGTAAATCATGCTAGCTCTACTGTCAGGCAGCAAGAGTACTTATTGCTGGTAGTTTTCTAGCACCTATCTAGTAAAATGCCATTAAATCTTTATGGTTTTTTTCTTGAAAAAAAAATTAAAATTGCCTTCCCCATGCCTGGAGACAGAGAACATAAAAAAAAGAAAGTGAATGTTTGAATACTATTATACATTAGACACTCCTGTGGTAGCCATGCAGATCATGGTAAATAATTTATGTTTCTTAGTACAGTGCAGGGCAGATAAGCTAATCATTGGAATGGATTTCTGTGACCATTACTAAATGTATTAAAGAGGACCAGTCACAACATGTCCTTCACTAGAGTTCCTATAACAATTCTGCAACTTTTCATTTTTGCATTGTGTCCTTGCCTGCTATTTCTACAAGAAATTGTTGACTAAATTGACAACTGGGTGTTACCAGATGGAAGTGAGGTAATGCACAGTCCAACGCCATCCAGTCAGTGACAACTTAATATTTTTGCCAACTAAATTTTACCATTCTTTTTGTAAATGTGTTGATACAACCCTAGAAGGAGCAGAAAAAAGGCACAATGCAAAGTTATATTAAAAAAAAAAAAGTTGCTCCATTACTGGTACTTGTTTTAGTAAATATGTATTTTGTATTCTCCATTAGACATATTAGAAAGGGAAGCTGACAGGTCTCCTTTAGGAATCTGAGAATAATATGTCCCCAGCTTAGCAAACATGACCTAGTATAGACTGACTTTACAGTCCCAGTCACTCAATACATTTATATGACCCACATAGTGCAGTTGAGATGCATTTAGTTTTATCTGATATTCTATTGTTGTCTCTTCCTTGTTAGTATAAAGTTTCTCTTTTTCCTTTTGGACATATAGTGAATGCAGTTATTGACTTACATTCCAAGAACTAATGATTTCCATATTCCTTAGCTTATGATGGATGTATTGTACTAAGAAAACTTGTTAAATTCTGCATATTTCACTGTATATGAATCCTCTATATTAAGGACTTGTTTGTAGTGCTGAAAAGCATCATTTTTTTAAATATATAGCAGCTACAGCAGTGAATCTGTACCCTAGATCAGATGTCGTCTTAGTATCCTAGTGTTTTGTGGTTTGAGTCTTTAGCTCAAAAGGAGATGTCTAAAATGTTTCCAGATTACCTAGAAAAAAAACAAAAACAAAAAACAATTACACACAATAGAAAAAGAGCCAAATACAGTTTAAAAAAATAAAATAAATAAATAAATAAATGAATAAACCCCCTCGGAGTTAGCAGAATTTCTGCAAAAATGTCCATAAAGTAAACTGGTTACATTCAACATGTCCTCAGATCCACCAGTGCTCCAGAAATAGGCACTTCTAAGAAGTTACACAGACAATGGTCTCAGACTTCCTGATCAAGGTACCAAGTGGTGTATTGAAAGTGTCCCTTAACCCCTTAACGACGCAGGACATTTACGTCTCGAGCATAACCGTGGGCATCGGAGCGATGCCGGCATCATGCGCGGCAGGTCCCGGCTGTGCATCGCAGCCAGGGACCCGCCGGTAATGCCGGACACCCGCGATCCCGCGGATGTCCGCCATTAACCCCTCAGATGCCGTGATCAATACCGATCACGGCATCTGCAGGATGATCAGATCGCACGCAGCGCTGTCGAGGCGATCCGATCATCCTGCACGGCAGACGGAGGTCCCCTCACCTGCCTCCCGGGAGTCTTCTGCTCTGATCTGCCTTCCCGCAGACCAGAGCAGAAGATCACCGATAACCCTGATCAGTGCTGTCCTATACATAGCACTGAACAGGATTAGCAATCGAGTGATTGCTTTAAATAGTCCCCTATGGGGACTATTAAAGTGTAAAAAAAAATAAGTAAAAGTAAAAAAAAAATTGAAAAACCCCCTCCCCCAATAAAAACGTAAATTGTCCCATTTTCCCTATTTTACCCCCAAAAAGTGTAAAAAAATTATTTTATATACATATTTGGTATCGCCGCGTGCGTAAATATCCGAACTATTAAAATAAAATGTAAATGATCCCGTACGGTGAACAGCGTGAACGTAAAAAAAAAAATCCAAAATAGCTGCTTTTTTATAACATTTTATTCCCTAAAAAATGTAATAAAAGTTTTGTATAAGCAAATATGGTATTAATAAAAATGAGCCCTCATACCACTGCTTATACGGAAAAATGAAAAAGTTATAGGTCTTCAAAATAGGGGGATTTTAAATGTACTAATTTGGTTAAAAAGTTTGCGATTTTTTTTAAGCGCAACAGTAATAGAAAAGTATATTATCATGGGTATCATTTTAATCGTATTGACCCAGAGAATAAAAAACACATCATTTCTACCGTAAATTGTACGGCGTGAAAACAAAACCTTACAAAATTTGCAAAATTGCGGTTTTCTTTTTAATTTCCCCACACAAATAGTATTTTTTTGGTTGCGCCATGCATTTTATGATCAAGTGAGTGATGGCATTACAACGGACAACTGGTCGCGCAAAAAACAAGCCCTCATACTAGTCCGTGGATGAAAATATAAAAGAGTTATGATTTTTTGAAGGGGAGGAGGAAAAAATGAAAACGTAAAAATAAAATTGTCTGAGTCCTTAAGGTCCAAATGGGCTGAGTCCTTAAGGGGTTAATAGCCAATTGAGTGCTAGAAGGTAAAGTAAAAATGTAGCTTGCCCACATGTTAAAGCAGCGTGGAGAGTGCCTTCAACCCAATCCATGCAAACTACGAAATATAAAGTTTCTATAAGAGTTTATGTAGGGGAACGATTTGATGTATTCATTTTTGCAGTACTGTTTATCAAGCTATTGCAGAGATCACATGTAAGAATTTTTTCGTGCCTTTGTCACATATGTAGGTTTTAGTATCCACCCAGCCAAACAGTCCCCACTGTGCTCGTGAAATCATAAACTTGTCTACAAAAAGGCTAAATAAAAGCACATGACAAACAGTGTAAACTGTTTGGGTGGCACCAGAGCAGAGACAAGAGTCCGTGGAATAAATGCCTGTTTTATGACCTATGAGGTGAGGTATGTTCATTCTATGAAGGATCATAAGAATCATTTCCATATATTTTGCAGAAGGGAGGGTTTTTTGCAAGTGTTTTAGGATATTGAGAAAGTCTTACATCTAAAGTGGGCAATTCAGAGCTAAACAGAGAGGTCCCTTGTAGTCAGAGTAAAATGGAAGTTAGGGGACAAATCGCTGGTTATGAGGTCTTTATACGCTAGGTTGTAAACCGTAGTAAGACAGGGGGTCAGTATTGGAGAGAGAAGTTCATAAAATTCAGTGGTCAGATTTTTTTTAAGCAGATGAAGATGCAATGGCTTGCTGCACCTCAACCTTTGATGTCTTGTTCCGAGAACTTCCTAAAAATATTTTCATATATTGCTGGGGCAAAGAAAATGAGAGAGGAGGGAAAAAAAAAGGCATACTCCCTTTACATCGCTCCCTTGGGGCTCCTCCTGTGACATCTTCTGGTCCCCCGCTGGTTGCTCTGGCTGCTACTTCCAAGACGGACTTACTGACCGAGGCAGTCCACTACTGTCAGTGATTGGATGAGCCAGCATTTAACGCAGCTTCAAGTCTGTCTCCAAAGTAGCAGCTTCAAGGACCAATAGATATCACAGGGGGAGCACTCAGGGAGTAAGGAGGAGTACAATTTTTTTTTCTTTCCCCCATTAATATATAAAAAAATGTATTTTATCTGGCAGAACTATTTTACTATGTCTGTGATAGTTTGAAAGATGCAAGTAGATTTCAGCTCACCCCAACAATGGGGCACGGACCAGATGTGTACTACGTCTCTTAGAATATGCACAAAAGAAGTCCAGCGCCAGACTCTGGAACGAGATTTATAACAAAAAATGATTACAGAACTCTGACCAAAGCAAACAATGATACATGTTTCCCATATAACCAAACTATCACAAAATAAGTGATATCCAGTGCCAGACTCGGAAACAAGACTTTTATTAGAAAGCCACGGAAGACATAACAGTGACGCGTTTCAGCCTCACAAGAAGGCCTTAGTCACAGTGTATGACTAAGGCCTTCCTAGGAGGCCGAAACGCGTCACCTTACCTGAGTCGCTGTTATGTCTTCCGTGGCTTTCTAATAAAAGTCTTGTTTCCGAGTCTGGCACTGGATATCACTTATTTTGTGATAATAGTTTGGTTATATGGGAAACATTTATCATTGTTTGCTTTGGTAAGAGTTCTGTAATCATTTTTTTTTGCTTTAGTTTTGCTTATGTGCTACATATTTATCATACTATCAAAGGGGTGGATACATTTGGAGCACAAAGCTATACAAAAGATTTCACAGCTGAGACCATAAATTTGTGGTCACTGCAAAGTGAAAACTGAAATTTGCTTAGGTAAGTGTTTGTAACATTTTGCTTACTCACAAAAGTTGCACAAAAAAGGGCTTAGGCGCACGTGCGACTTTTTGTGCACCCGAAGAAAAAAATACCTTGATTAATGTCCCCCATAATGTTTGTCTGTAATTGTGAGTTAAGGCACTTTTCCAACCCTTACACTTGTTCTAAGAATGGTAAAATTTCAGTGAACGATAGCATCTATCCATTCACCCAATAAGTAGTGAGAAAACGAATCCATAGATGCATTTATTCACCAATATTTACCCAAAATTGTATACCATTACCACATCTGGTATATAAAAATAATACATAATGTTTGATTACATCTCGTTATCGTTGCTATAGTATCCACAATCTGTTAAAACCACTGTGATAAATATTGCTTAATTCCTCACTGTTGGTCGCCCTACTTTAGGAGTCATAATCGAAAACAGTGGTGGTTGTGGGCCTTATTTTATTTTGTAACCTTTTATTTACCAAATATATACTGGTCGTCTGAGTACTAAAAGGATCATAAAGGTTTGCCATTTCATGTTATACATGTCTTTACTGACAGAACACCTTGGACAGACACCATGCTATTACCATAGGTTCTGTGGCAAATAATACCCTCTACTAACCACTCTACTTTCTAAGCAGTCAAGCCCGTGATAGTGAGCATGTCTGCTCAGAATACACCCAAATAAATTATGTTACAGAGGAAAAAGTTGCAAACGAAAATTGGTAAAATTCATAGTTCATGGTTATTGTACAGTTTCATTAATATTTATAAAAAAAATAAAAAATAATCGTAATTGACATAAATGTTACCTTCCACCATTGTCGCCAGCAGCAAAATGAAGGTCTTCTGCACTTATATTGTTGTCATCTGGAAAAGGACTTTGATCTACATAAGGAAAAATAGTAACCTTTAACAAAATAGCACAAGTAAAGTACTATAAATAAATTATATCATCTTTGGGAATTCATATTGAATATTATGTGTTGCAAACATTCAGATGTGATGGTTTATTGGTTATCCATATTAAGCTTCATTTATGACTAAATAATTTGAAATGGGTTCCAGACCCTAAAAAAAAAATAAAACACACTCTAGGTAGCACAGAAGAAAACAGGAAAAAAACTAAACAAAAACAGGGGTGACCAGGGTCCCCCACAAATTACTGATACTAAAAAGCAATACTGTGTCCTTTTGGCGGACTTGACAGTAAGACAAATGTGGTGTAAATAAGCTCATAGATAGACAGGGCTAGTCCTCATGATTTCATTCATACCTTTATATAATTTCAACAGTCCTCTAACCTGCATAAAGTGCCCAGCTGTGTTTTTTTTAGCATGTAAGCGCCATGGCACTGCCCCTCCTGGCCTGTTTGCATCTGACTGAGGGCCACCATGCTGTCTTATTTACACTTCTCACTAAAGTGCTGTCAAACAATAGTGGCAGCATATGCAGTGTTTTGTAGTTCTCTCCTGGCATCCACTTAAATGGGCACTGTCATGAAAACAAAAAATTGATATGTTGTAGTACTTAAGTACTACAACATATCTCTAATATAGTTTAATTAAAAAAAGTGATTTTAAAACAGTTTAAAATCACTTTTAAATTCGGCCACTAGGGGTCGCCCTCCTAGTGGCCGAATGCATTCTGCAGTGACGTCACTACAGAATTTCGACTCATTTCAGCTGGGCAAATGAGTCGAAATTCATTCACTGCGCGCTGGCTTCCTGTCTGTCAATCAAACAGGCAGGAAGCCAGCGCAGTAAAGTCCAGGAGCAGCCGCCCTGGCCGCAGCAGGCACGTAGCCTGTACCTCAGCCCAGTTGGAGTCTGCACTCTCTCTGCAGACTCCGGTAACTGAATTGGATTCCCCGGCACGTCCTGCATCTGGATTCCCCGTTTCTCCGCAGCTCGCCGCGCAGTGCAGAGTTCGTGGTCCCGGCTTCTTCTATCCATCTGAGCGACCGGAGGTGAGGGGAGGGGGGTGGGGGCGGGAGGTTGGTATGAAGGGGTGCCTCCAGTTGTTTCCCCACTACAATTGCCAGCATGCCCTGTAAGCCAATAGATGTCAGGGCATGCTGGGAGTTGTAGTTGTGAAACAGCTGGAGGCACCCTGTTAGAACTAAGGGCGGAAGTCCCCCCAGCAGGCATCAGTGACGTGGTGCCTGCTGGGGAAGTCTGCCTGGTAGTGAGTACACTACCAGGCAGACAAAATGGCATTTATTAGTCAATAAATATAAAAATAAAGGCAGGGAGGGGGTTAGGGATAGAAGGGCAATAGGCAGGGACAGAAAAAAAAAAAAGAGGGTTGGTGGGAGCTACCCTTTAAGCGGTTTTAAGCTTTACAGTTGCACAAGTGCAGAACTGCTTTCAGGCTGCTTGGAGAAAACTGTGCTTGCATGAAGAGGTGTTAACCACGAGGCTGCTTTTCCACTGCCACTGTAATTTGTGAACCAAAGCCAAGCCAGAAGTGGATCCAGCAGGAATGAGAAGTATAAGTCCTTCCTTTATATTTCCATTTGAATTCACTTCTTTAGCTCAAGAACTGCAACTGGAGTTGGTGGATGCAGGCAGTACCCTCCTCTACTCACAGGACAACCTGAGAATGGAAAATAGATCAATGGGGGGGGGGGGCACCCTACTGGACTCTCCAAGGAAAGCTGACCTTGGGGTGTACAGATTTATAGAAAGTAACCAATAAAATAAGAAAGGTGAAAATACTTTGGCACTGCCGCTACTCTTAGATACAATACACACTACCAGAACCTCTATTTCCAAAACAGACCAGATGGTGCTGCACATTCCTTAGGGAAAGTATCCATATCCACATGTATAGTCAATAAATGGAACACTCACCATAGGCAGACAGTCTTGAAAGCAATCTTTGTTTGTCTGAAGCTCAGTGTAGAATAAAAACTAACGGCAGGTTCGTGTAGAGCAATGACACAGGTAAGGCAGGGAATTGTTCACTGGGGCAACACATTTTTACGCTATTCGGTGCCTTCTAAAGGAGGGAGCACTGTAAGGCATGAAACATTTGTTGCCCCAGTGAACGCCTATGTCACGGCTCCCCTATTCAAACCTCCCCTGTTTGTCTGAAGCTCTGTGTATAATAAAGACAAACATTGCTTTTAAGACCAACTGCCTATGGTGAGTGCTCCATTTATTGACTATACTGTATATATGTCGATTTATAGAAAGGTCTATCATAACTTCTGTCAGAAGAAAAGGATAGCAACTGTTTAATCAGCTGACTTAAAAACCTAAAAAATCATGTCCAACATGGAGAGGCAGTAATTATATGTAATAAATTGGTAGTCATTTAGATAGGTAGTTACTAGGCAACCTTAAGTAGAAAGCATGTTTAAAAACACAATGTTCTAAACTAATGGCTCATAAGAAAATCTTAGGTTAGCATATCCTAATATGAAGTATTTGTAGCCAAGACTCCTTTATCACTGATTATTACGTGCAAGTTCAATTTTTCATTACATTGTTAATTTTAAGTCTTTGTTACACAAACACATCTGCTTCTTCTCCCAGAAAACACAGATAAAGCCAAAGAGTAATTTAATAAGATAAAGCCAAGTCAATGATAATCTGGTTTCTGATGTTCTACATAAGCATTGGTAGAATGACATTGTTATGGAAACCAAATTTCTAAAACTGCATGAAGGAGAGAACGTAATACAAAGACCTGTACAAAAACAGCTGCAACTTTGTTTTTCATTTTAAGACCCGAGGCAAGTGCTCTCTATCACCCAAAGTGCAAGAAAAAGTGCAAACGTGTCACTAAAAAACATGCACAAAGGATGCGGTCTATCGCTAAGCCCTTCTCAAACAGGAGAGAGGCCCCCCCAACAAACCTACCCTTCACCTCCGGGCCAAAAGGCACCTGCAAAGATCCAGGTTCGATGCCCCTTTCCGAAGCTACTAAGGGGCCGAAAATGCTCCTGGCTTCAACCTAGACGTTAACCAAGGTATCAGCCAAGGAGCCGTATACTGATGGCATCTTGACCGAAGCCAAGTTGCCCAGTGGTGCAGGGAGGTGAGGAACCTAATGGCCACACACACCTCCCCTAGACCGCCAGGAGGGACACCCAGAAGGGCTACCGCATCCTGCCAATCCTGTGTACAAAGAAAAACACAAAACATGGCACAGTGACATACAAAAATAAATAAATAAGTGAATGAAGTGCAGATATACTGCCTGGTCATCCGGCCGGATCTATAAAAATGTGCCCGATCCTAGACAGAAGGCCGGGATATCAAGGGTGAGTGCCAAAGGTGAAGAGTAATGGTGCAGTGCTTTCACTCAGAGAGTTTCGGCACCTCAGGGTCACCACTCCCAGAGGCATAGAAGTACCTCGGTTCTACAACCCTCTACTTCATGGCGAGACCCGTAGGAAACAGGTCACATCAGGACAGCAGTCGAGCTGATTCCTCAGAACCAGCTCCGGAACGCCCTGGTACACCTGCTCCCTCCATGCAGCATCCATCCTACATCAATGACCAAAGACTAAACCACTGATAAGAACAGATACTACACTTGATCTTAGCCAAAAGGCCGAGAATTAGTTCGTAATTGTGGAAATGTGACACTTCCACAATTTTTTCTTTAAGAGCCGAGGCAAGTGCTCTCTATCACCCAAAGTGCAAGAAAAAGTGCAAACTTGACTAAAAAAAACAAAGGATACCAAGGGTGAGTGCCAAAAGGTGAAGAGTAATGGTGCAGTGCTTTCACTCAGTGAGTTTCGGCACCTCAGGGTCACCACTACTGAGTCACAGAAGTACCTCGGCTCTACACCCCTCTACCTCATGGTGAGACCCAGAGGAAACAGGTTACATCAGGGCATCCGTCGAGCTGATTCCTCAGAACCAGCCCCGGAACGCCCCGGTACACCTGCCCCCTCCATGCAGCACCCATTCCCACCAACCCCGCACCAGTAGAACAGATACTACACTTGATCTTAGCCAAAAGGCCGAGAAGCAACATTTCCACAATTACGGTTATTTAAAGAGCTTTATTGTCCGTTCAGTCATTACAAGTCATACAATAAATTACAATCACAAAAAGCATGACAGTACAATACACAGCAAAGGTTCCCTAAGCTATACATCGTACATCATGCTACTCTAACACTCCGCTCAATCCTGTAATAGAAAAGCACAAGAGATCGAACAACAAAACAATACAATCTGTGATCGGGGTAGGGGTGTGGGCGACTATGTGGGGGTGGGGAGGGGGCGGATCACAGGGCCAAACTGCTGGGCTATATCTTCAAGGAGACATGGGAGAAGGAGAGGGGTCTTCACTCCTCTTCCTCCTCATCAACGGCCGGGCTGTCCAAGATGGAATAGTCTCTAAGCAGGCTCTTGATGAACCTGCGGCAGTCCCGGACGGACATGTTCTCCCTGTTGATCACGAGGCGGTTCCTGGCAAGACGCACTGCGTACTTAAAACAGTTCATAAGGCGCCAGGCCTCCTGGATGGCGGATGGCCTCCACGTCGTGGATCCCAGGGAACAGACCGTAAAGCACAGAGTGTTACGATAGGCAGTTCCTGGTTACAGAGTCTCTGAGTTCATGTTCCAGGGCATCCAACCGACCCTGTGCAAAGGTTTTTTTTTGAAAGAGCTTTATTGTCCGTTCAGTCATTACAAGTCATACAATAAATTACAATCACAAAAAGCATGACAGTACAATACACAGCAAAGGTTCCCTAAGCTATACATCGTACATCATGCTACTCTAACACTCCGCTCAATCCTGTAATAGAAAAGCACAAGAGATCGAACAACAAAACAATACAATCTGTGATCGGGGTAGGGGTGTGGGCGACTATGTGGGGGTGGGGAGGGGGCGGATCACAGGGCCAAACTGCTGGGCTATATCTTCAAGGAGACATGGGAGAAGGAGAGGGGTCTTCACTCCTCTTCCTCCTCATCAACGGCCGGGCTGTCCAAGATGGAATAGTCTCTAAGCAGGCTCTTGATGAACCTGCGGCAGTCCCGGACGGACATGTTCTCCCTGTTGATCACGAGGCTGTTCCTGGCAAGCCACACTGCGTCCTTAAAACCGTTCATAAGGGGCCAGGCCCCCTGGATGGCCTCCACGTCGTGGGTCCCAGGGAACAGACCGTAAGGGTTCCAGGTACGATGTCCCCTTTCGTCGAAGCTACTCAGGGACCGAAAGTGTTCCCGGCAGACAACTAGGCCTTAACCAGGTTGTCACTAAGGAACCAGTAAATGCGGTTTGGCATCCTGGCAAAACATGATGCCACGGGGTATAGCAGGGAGGTGAGAAACCTAATGGCCACACACCTCCCCTAGACCGGCAGGAGGGACACCCAGAAGGGCTACCGCACTCTACCAAATCCTAGTGGACAAAAGAACACAAAAAGTGGACACAGTGACAAAAAAATAAATAAATAAATAAGTGGATGTGCACAGTGTGTAATACATGCTTTCATTCAAGTGGGGTTGCAAATCCCAAGTTAATTTCGGCACCCTGGGGTCACCATTCTGTAATTTATTGTATGACTTGTATGGCTTAGATCTAATCGGGACCCGCAAAAGGGACAATGCCAAAACATGTGCAAAGATGTTTCCTCCACCTAGGGGCACGGGGGGCAGTACCGGGTTCTGCACAGGTCGCGGGCATGCATGAACGACCTGAGGGAGAGACCTCCTTTAATGGCCATCCACGACAAGTCCTTGTGTCCATTGTTAAGCCGCTTTGAGGCCACCTTAGTCCAAACTGTCTCTGCCGTGACTGCAGGGAGCCCCGGAACAATCTCCAACAAGTCTTTAGCTCGGATGAGCTTGTAGATAGTCTTTGGCTTCCACATGTCAGGCTTCATCCCCTGTAGCTGGTGTTCCCTCACAAACCGGACTACATCCCCATAGAAACAGGGAGTGTTCCAGTTGTAAGGGATGGAGCTGTCCCACTTGTCCCAGCCCAGCTGTCTCCAGAGGGGCATGAGAAACACGCCAGACATGGATCTGCCCGCTGAGCCAGTTTTTCAACAAACGTTTGCTGACACATGCAAAGGAGGCCCTCAGAAGAGTGGGGATATAGGATAGTCCCATCCCCCCCCCTTGCTCGGCTCCTTGTACATCACAGTCCTCTTGACTCTGTCCATTTTGCCCCAGATGAAGCGAAACACCGTCCGGGTGATGGCCTTGGGAGGCCAGGCCTGTGCGGTGTATTGGAGCAATGGTGCCCGTGCTTCCACTACTGCCAAAACACGTGCAAAGAGGTTTTCTCCACATAGGGGCACCGAGGGCAGTACCGGGTTCTGCACAGGTCGCGGGCATGCATGAACGACCTGAGAGAGAGTCCTCCCTTAATGGCCATCCATGACAAGTCCTTATGTCCATTGTAAGCTGCTTTGAGGCCACATTAGTCCAGACAGTCTCTGCCATGGCTGTGGGGAGCCCCAGAACCAGCTCCAACAAGTCCTTCGCTCGGTTGAGCTTGTAGATAGTCTTTGGTTTCCAAAGGTCCTTCCCGAACCAGACTCACAAAATTTGGATGAAGTCTGGTTTAACAGTAAAGGGGAAGAGAGCGGAAGAAGCCAAGTGCCACTCCCCGAAGAGCCTAGCTTCCGACTTCCCGCAGTTGACTTTTGCCCCCGAAGCTCTGCCGAAGTCCTCGCAGGTCTGGACGAGTACAGTTACCGAACGCTGGTCAGCGCAAATACTGTCACGTCCTCCATGTAGAACGAGCACTTGTCCTCGTAGCGATCTGGTCCTGGTGCGGTGGTCCCTCTTATAATGGTTCCCGTACTTCCGTTATTGAAAGAGCTTTATTGTTCGTGCAGTCATTACGAGTCATACAATAAATTACAATCACACAAAGCATGACAGTACGATACACAGCAAAGGTTCCCCAAGCTATACATGGCACGGCATATGCTACTCTAACACTTTGCTCAATCCTGTAAGAGAAAAGCACAAGAAATCGAAAAACCCACTCAGTGATTTTCTAAGAGCCGAGGAACGTGCTCTCGAATCACCCAAAGTGCAAGAAAAAGTGGAAACGTGTTACACTAAAAAAAAAAAAAAAACGTGCACAAAGGATGCGGTCTATCGCAAGCCCTTCTCCGATAGGAGAGAGGCCCCCCAACAAACCTTACCGTTTGCCTCCAGACCAAACGGTACCTGCAAGGTTCCAGGTTCAATGTCCCTTTTCGTCGAAGCTACTAAGGGACTACAAATGCTCCCGGCATCCCCCTTAGCGTTAGCCAAGGTATCTGCCCGCAGAGTCGATAACAGTCGGTACCCTGCCAAAGCAGGAGTACCCGGGGCATTTGCAGGGAGGTGCGGAACCTAATGGCCACACACACCTACCCTAGACCGCCAGAAGTAGGGCTGGGCGGTATGACCAAATATGTGTATCACGGTATATATTTTTTTTAATAACTTACGGCGGTTCCACGGTATATAACAGTATTTTCTCACCCCCCCCCCCCCCAATCATGTGACCCGCGCGTGGTGTTCGGCTCCCTCCCCAAAATCATGTGACCCGCCAGCACTGTTCTGCTCCCACCAACTAATGATCAGCCCAGCGGGGTACTACTCACATATGTCAAGCACTGCCCTCCTCCTCCTCTTTGTTGGGGGCTGCTGGCGATGGAACTCACTGTACGCCAGTGGTCTCCAACCTGCGGACCTCCAGTTGTTGCAAAACTACAACTCCCAGCCAATGGCTGTCCGGGCATGCTGGGAGTTGTAGTTTTGCAACAGCTGGAGGTCCGCAGGTTGGAGACCACTGCTGTACGCTGTATACCTATGCCCGGGCTGCAAAAGATACAGAAAATAAACTTTTATCTCACCCACCTCGGCCGCACGCTGGGGACTGGAACGTGGACAGCCGTCAGCCTATCACCGGCCGGAGCGATGCCCCGCCCCCGGCCAGTGATAGGCTGAGCCCACTGTCATGTAAGAAGCCGGCTGTCCCACGTTCCAGGGCCGAGGTAGGCAAGTTAAAAGTTTATTTTCTTTATCTTTTGCAGCACGGGCATAGGAATACAGCGTACAGCAGTGGTCTCAAACCTGCGGACCTCCAGCTGTTGCAAAACTACAACTGCCAGCATGCCCGGACATGCTGGGAGTTGTAGTTTTGCAACATCTGGAGGTCCGCAGGTTGGAGACCACTGGCGTACAGTATAGAGTTCCAGCGCCGGTGTCGGCCCGCAACAAAGAGGAGGAGGGAAGTGCTTGACATATGTGAGTAGTAGCCCGCTGGCTGGTCACATATGATTAGTTACCCGATGTGGGGACAGCGCAGCGCTGGGCTGATAATTCATTCCCAAGGGGGAGGGGCCAAACCAGTATTGCGGTATGGGCTAAAATTCATATCGTGCAGCCCAAAAACGGTATGAACCGGTATACCACCTAGACCTACCCAGAAGGGCTACTGCATCCTGACAAATCCTGTGGACACACAATACGCAAAAAGTGACACAGTGAGACAAAAAGAAATAAATAAGTGAATGTGTGCAGCTATACTGCCCGGATCTATAAAAATTTCTCTGATCCTAGCCAGAAGGCCGGGAATCAAAAGGTGAGTGCCACAAAGGTGAAAAGATCATGGTGCCTGTGCTTCAACTCAGTGAGCCAATACTCCCAGTGAGTTTCGGCACCTCGGGGTCACCACTCCCCGAGGCACTGAAGTACCTCGGCTCTAGAACCTCTCAGTGAGACCCGGATGAAACAGGACACATCGGGGCAGCCTTCGAGCTGATTCCTCAGAACCAGCCCCAGAACACCTGCTCCCTACCATGCAGCACCCATCCCCACCAGCTACTTTTTCTTGATGCGGTCTATCGCAAGCCCTTCTCCGATAGGAGAGAGGCCCCCCAACAAACCTTACCCTTCACCTCCGGACCAAAAGGTACCTGCGAGGTTCCAGGTTCGATGTCCCTTTTCGCCAAAGCTACTAGGGGACCACAAATGCTCCCGGCATCCCCCTTGGCGTTAGCCAAGGTATCTACCCGCAGAGCCGATAACGGTAGGTACCCTGCCAAAGCAGGAGTACCCGGGGTGTTTGCAGGGAGGTGCGGAACCTAATGGCCACACACACCTCCCCTAGACTGCCAGGAGGGCTACCGCATCCTGACAAATCCTGTGAACACACAACACGTAAAAAGTGACACAGTGAGACAAAAAGAAATAAATAAGTGAATGTGTGCAGATATACTGCCCGGACATCCGGTCGGATCTATAAAAATTTCTCTGATCCTAGCCAGAAGGCCGGGAATCAAGAGGTGAGTGCCACAAGGTGAAGAGATTATGGTGCCCATGCTTCAACTCTTTTTTTTATCTAAAGCCGAGGAACGTGCTCTCGATTCACCCAAAGTGCAAGAAAAAGTGCAAACGTGTTACACTAAAAAAACGTGCACAAAGGATGCGGTCTATCGCAAGCCCTTCTCCGATAGGAGAGAGGCCCCCCAACAAACCTTACCCTTCGCCTACGGACCAAAAGGTACCTGCGAGGTTCCAGGTTCGATGTCCCTTTTCGCCGAAGCTACTAGGGGACCACAAATGCTCCCGGCATCCCCCTTGGCGTTGGCCAAGGTATCTGCCCGCAGAGCCGATAACGGTAGGTATCCTGCCAAAGCAGGAGTACCCCGGGTGTTTGCAGGGAGGTGCGGAACCTAATGGCCACACACACCTCCCCTAGACCGCCAGGAGGGACACCCAGAAGGGCTACCGCATCCTGACAAATCCTGTGAACACACAACACGCAAAAAGTGACACAGTGAGACAAAAAAGAAATCAATAAGTGAATGTGTGCAGATATACTGCCCAGACATCCGGCCGGATCTATAAAAATTTCTCTGATCCTAGCCAGAAGGCCGGGAATCAAGAGGTGAGTGCCACAAGGTGAAGAGATTATGGTGCCCGTGCTTCAACTCAGTGAGCCAATATTCCCAGTGAGTTTCGGCACCTCGGGGTCACCACTCCCCGAGGCACAAAAGTACCTTGGCTCTAGACCCTCTCAGCCTCATGGCGAGACCCGGAGGGAACAGGTCACATCGGGGCAGCCGTCGAGCTGATTCCTCAGAACCAGCCCCGGAAAGCCCTGGTACACCTGCATCCTCCATGCAGCACCCATCCCCACCAGCCCCACACCGGCGTAGTGTACCACCGGCATGAAAACTGATAAGAACAGATACTACACTTGATCTTAGCCAAAAGGCCGAGAAGCGACCCTCTCAGCCTCATGGCGAGACCCAGAGGAAACAGGTCACATCGGGGCAGCCGTCACGCTGATTCCTCAGAACCAGCCCCGGACCGCCCTGGTACACCTGTCCCCTCCATGCAGCACCCATCCCCACCAGCTCCACACCAAGTTGAAACTGATAAGAACAAATACTACAATTGATCTTAGCCAAAAGGCAGAGAAGCGATTATATAATTGTAATACACTCAGACTGCCTAGCGCCATCTATTGACTCTCACTTGTAATATGCTCAAACTACCTAGCGCCATCTATTGGTTTTATGAATTCAGCAGCATACTTTAAATTGGAATCTGTTTCAAAACAATTAGCACCATGTATTGTTTGTCATGTTGTGATCTCAAAATATTTAGGGCCGTCTATTAGTTTTGGATATATGCAGTAGAGTGCACGTACTCAACATATGTAGGATTTATAGGTTTTTCTCATGTTTGTCATATGAACAGAGAGTAGTTTTATCTTTCCTCCACAGAGAGCCTGATGCCGTTTCATAATTACACACACATAAACTTAAGTATACTTTTAATTTATACAGAAATAATTACTTCTCTGTTTATCTATTTTTAACTTTTATTAAAATTTTATTCCAACCACTCAGAAATTCCCAAACAATTAAGATTTTTCTATAATTATTACAAAATATAAACCAACCACTCAGCTTGTGATCTCTCTCTCCACCCTCTCTATGATAGAGAAGGAGAACGGTCATCAACAGCAGTCAGTACCTGCAATGAAGCAGAACTGAAAGCTCACTTCGCGCTCAAGAGAGATCACTACAGCTCCTCCTCATGGTTGGTGAGCTTGGACACTTTCTGTGACATTTCCACAATTACGACCTATAGAAATGATCCCTGAAAGTATAGTCCTAACCTTCTGTTGCTCTACAGACACTCCGGGTGATAGGACCCTGCGTCTAACATTAGGGAGATGCCCACACAGTGTTACAAATAAGGAACCCAGAACACAACCTAACAAATAAGGAACCCTGAACACAGTGATATATTAGAAATAGTTAGAGCTACGACTATGAGAAAAATAGAATCTTTTAGGACATGTATAAAAGTCGAAAGAACTAATACCCAGAAGAAAACTTTGACTTAGGAATTTGCATGTGAGTTCAAGCAACCAGCAGGAACCTAGTTTAGCTCTGTTGCTCCGCCTACTAACTTATTTTTTTTTTAGAAAGTAACTTTATTTGCAATCAACCGTCATGAATATAACATTTTCTGCAATGCAACACAGGTTAGAACTCAGCACACGATAAACTAACACAATTACTGTTCATATAGCGACACTACCATAGTAAATCTTTATGACACTCTCTTTAAACAAATATAAACACATTCCGCTTTTATTCTCAGTTGCAGCACATCTCTCTGTGCAATATAACCATTGTACCACAAACATTCAAGACAGTATAACAAACAGAGAAAGGACAAGAGAACATCATGGCACTTCCATATTTCTATCATTATTGCCAAATATAAACCAACCACTCAGCTTGTGATCTCTCTCTCCACCCTCTCTATGATAGAGAAGGAGAACGGTCATCAACAGCAGCCAGTCCCTGCAATGAAGCAGAACTGAAAGCTCACTTCACGCTCAAGAGAGATCACTACAGCTCCTCCTCATGGTTGGTGAGCTTGGACACTTTCTGTGACATTTCCACAATTACGACCTATAGAAATGATCCCTGAAAGTATAGTCCTAACCTTCTGTTGCTCTACAGACACTCCGGGTGATAGGACCCTGCGTCTAACATTAGGGAGACGCCCACACAATGTTACAAATATGGAACCCTGAACACAACCTAACAAATAAGGAACCCTGGACATCATAGTTAGAGCTATGACTACAAGAAAAATACAAGTTGTTATATCTGTATAAAAGTCGAAAAAGCTAATACCCAGAATACAACTGCTGCTTTCCCTTCTGAATTTGCATGCGAGTTCAAACAACCAGTGGGATCCGTGTTTAGCTCCACTGCTCCGCCTACTCACTTGCACGTGTGATCTGATCACTAACAGGCATAAGCTGCACCCTCCCCCTCTTGCATTTCCTGTTTACTGACTCTACCTGCACAGCAAACACAAGCATGACGTAGAAAGTGACAAGTCAGGGGGGCAACGATCAAGAGCTCTGAAATTCTTTTCTTGAAGCATGGCTCCTGATACATTTACATTTGTATGTCAGCTGAATTCTGCAGTAAGCGAACAGCAGGAAACCTCCCCTCTCCCCATCCCCCATCGACAAACTATTCTTGTATGCTATTTCTGTCAATTATTAGAATGAAAGGCAGCAGCAATACAGAATGTTACAGTGTTATGATCATTTTTTTTTATTAACCCCTTAAGGACGCAGGACGTACTCAAACGGCCCCTTTTCCGAGTCCTTAAGGACTCAGGAAGTTTGAGTACGTCCTGTCAAATCCCGGCCCCCCCGCCGCTAGCTGGAGGGGAGCCGGTGCCCGATGCCTGCTGAAATCGTTCAGCAGGCATCGGGGCATATCGCCCAGGGGGGTCATTATGCCCCCCCATGTCGGCGATGGCCGCAGATCGCTGGACAATTCAGTCCAGCGATCTGCGGCAGATTCCGGGTCGATCGGGTCTTCCAGTGACCCGGAATTACAGGCTGTTCGGGGCCGTCTCAGACGGCCCCAAACAGCCAGAGCCTGCAGGGGCACTGGTGCCACCTCACGATCGCCCTGATTCGTCGGCCGGATTACCGGCCGACCAATCAGGGCGCCTGCTGCGGGTGTCACTCCCGCAACCCGCTCCGCCCCTCTTCCGGGGGACATGAGCGGGTGCGGGAGGTGCACCCCATGTGCTGGGGACCCCGATCCCCGGCGTCAATGTTGGGATCAGGGCCCCAGGAGCGAAGGCCGCAGCGGCGACAACGAGGGACTGACCTGTGCGGCGAGGATCGTTTGAGGTGAGTGACAGCCTCCTGCTGTTGCTTAGCAACAGCTCCCAGCATGCAAAAAGGGCATGCTAGGAGCTGTAGTTAAGCAACAGCAGGAGGCAGACCACCACAACTCCCAGCATGCCCTTATGGGCATGCTGGGACTTGTAGTTTTGCAACAGCTGGAGGCACATTTTTTCTATGGAAAAGTGTACCTTCAGCTGTTGTGTAACTACAACTCCCAGCTTGCACAAACAGCTAAAGTGCATGCTGGGAGTTGTAGTAGTGCATCTGCAGGTTGCATAACTACAACTCCCAGCATGCCCGTTGGCTGTCGGTGACTGCTGGGAGTTGTAGTTTTGCAACAGCTGAAGGCACACTGAGTTATGTAGCAAACCAGTGTGTCTCCAGCTGTTGCATAACTAAAGTCCCCAGCATCCCCAGCCAAAGTAGTATGCCTCCAGCTGTTGCATAACTACAAGACCCAGCATGCCCTTCCGCTGTCCGTACATGCTGGGGGTTGTATCTTTTGCAACAGCTGAAGGCACACTGGTTGCAAAACACTGAGTTTGTTACCAAACTCGGTGTTTCACAACCAGTGTGCCTCCAGCTGTTGCAAAACTACAACTCCCAGCATGCACTGATAGACCGTACATGCTGGGAGTTGTAGTTTTGCAACAGCTGGATGTTTTTTCCCCCCCAATGTGAACGTACAGGGTACAGTCACATGGGCGGAGGATTACAGCAAGTATCCGGCTGCAAGTTTGAGCTGCAGCAAAATTTCTGCCGCAGCTCAAACTGCCAGCGAGAAACTACTGTGAACCCCCCGCCCGTGCGACTGTACCCTAAAACACTACACTAACACAATAAAAAGTAAAAAACACTACGTATACACATACCCCTATACAACCCCCCTCCCCTCCCCAATAAAAAACGTCTGGTACGCCACTGTTTCCAAAACGGAGCCTCCAACGGTTGCAAAACTACTACTCCCGGCATGCACTGATAGACCGTACATGCTGGGAGTTGTAGTTTTGCAACAGCTGGATGTTCCCCCCCCCCCCCCAATGTGAACGTACAGGGTACACTCACATGGGCGGAGGATTACAGTAAGTATCCGGCTGCAAGTTTGAGCTGCGGCAAATTTTCTGCCGCAGCTCAAACTGCCAGCGTGAAACTACTGTGAACCCCCGCCCGTGTGACTGTACCCTAAAAACACTACACTACACTAACACACAATAAAATAAAAAGTAAAAAACACTACGTATACACATACCCCTATACAACCCCCCTCCCCAATAAAAATGAAAAACGTCTGGTACGCCACTGTTTCCAAAACGGAGCCTCCAGCTGTTGCAAAACAACTACTCCCAGTATTGCCAGATAGCCACTGACTGTCTAGGCATGCTGGGAGTTTTACAACAGCTGGAGGCACCCTGTTTGGGAATCACTGGCGTAGAATACCCCTATGTCCACCCCTATGCAAGTCCCTAATTTAGGCCTCAAATGCGCATGGCACTCTCACTTTGGAGCCCTGTCGTATTTCAAGGCAACAGTTTAGGGCCACATATGGGGTATCGCCGTACTCGGGAGAAATTGTGTTACAAATTTTGGGGGGTATTTTCTGCTTTTACCCTTTTTGAAAATGTAAAATTTTTGGGAAAAGAGGCATTTTAGGTAAAAATGTTTTTATTTTTTTTACATATGTAAAAGTCGTGAAACACCTGTGGGGTAATAAGGTTCACTAAACCCTTGTTACGTTCCCCGAGGGGTCTAGTTTCCAAAATGGTATTCCATGTGTTTTTTTTTTTTTTTTTTTTTTTTGCTGTTCTGGCACCATAGGGGCTTCCTAAATGCGGCATGCCCCCAGAGCAAAATTTGCTTTCAAAAAGCCAAATGTGACTCCTTCTCTTCTGAGACCTGTAGTGCGCCAGCAGAGCACTTTTCATCCCCATATGGGGTGTTTTCTGAATCGGGAGAAATTGGGCGTCAAATTTTGGGGGGTATTTTCTGCTATTACCCTTTTTAAAAATGTAAAATTTTTGGGAAACCAAGCATTTTAGGTAATAAATGTATTTTTTTTTTTTACATATGCAAAATTTGTGAATCACCTGTGGGGTATTAAGGTTCACATTACCCCTTGTTACGTTCCCCCAGGGGTCTAGTTTCCAAAATGGTATGCCATGTTTTTTTTTTTTTTGCTGTCCTGGCACCATAGGGGCTTCCTAAAGGTCACATGCCCCCCAAAAACCATTTGTCGCTCCTTCCCTTCTGAGCCCTCTACTGCGCCCGCCAAACAATTAACATAGACATATGAGGTATGTGCTTACTCGAGAAAAATTGGGTTTCAAATACAGGTAAAAATTTTCTCCTTTTTACCCCTTGCAAAAATTCAAAAATTGGGTCTACAAAAACATGCGAGTGTAAAAAATGAAGATTGTGAATTTTTTCCTTCACTTTTCTGCTATTCCTGTGAAACACCTAAAGGGTTAAAACACTGAATGTCATTTTGAATACTTTGGGGGGTGCAGTTTTTATAATGGGGTCTTTTATGGGGTATTTCTAATATGAAGACCCTTCAAATCCACTTCAAACCTGAACTGGTCCCTGAAAAAAAGCGAGTTTCAAAATTTTGTGAAAAATTGGAAAATTGCTGCTGAACTTTGAAGCCCTCTGGTGTCTTCCAAAAGTAAAAACACGTCAATTTTATGATTCAAACATAAAGTAGACATATTGCATATGTGAATAAAAAAAAATTATTTGGAATATCCATTTTCCTTACAAGCAGAGAGCTTCAAAGTTAGAAAAATGCAAAATTTTCAAATTTTTCATCAAATTTTGGGATTTTTCACCAAGAAAGGATGCAAGTTACCACAAAATTTTACCACTATGTTAAAGTAGAATATGTCACGAAAAAACAATCTCGGAATCAGATTGATAACTAAAAGCATTCCAGAGTTATTAATGTTTAAAGTGACAGTGGTCAGAATTGCAAAAAATGGCTGAGTCCTTAAGGTGAAAAAGGGCTCAGTCCTTAAGGGGTTAAAGAAGTACTGCAGCCATAGACACCTATCCCCACATCTGTACTTTGATGCTTTCTCTGAGACTTTTCCTTCCATTTTTTAACCCGTGTGACAAAATGTTGGACTTTTGGAGAAGATTCATTAAAACCTGTGCAGAGGAAGAGTGGTGCAGTTGCCCATAGCAACCAGATTGCTTCTTTGGAAAAATTGAAAGAAGCATTCTGATTGGTTGCTATGGGCAATTGCACCATTCTTCCTTTAGACAGGTTTTAATAAATCTCCCCCTTTGACTTTTTATTAATTCTGTCCACAGCCAGTTTTGTAAGCCAGGTCGGGGCTGGTGTAGATTTGCAACAATTGAAGGCTTTGCGAAAAACGGTGTGATAATCGCACATGTTAAATTACTGAACATTGCAAAAAGACTGAACAGCATGTGAGACAAACTGTGAGACAAATTTACACCACAAAACAGGGTGAAATATAAATTCCCCACATTAAAGGAGTCATCCGGCCAAAGAAATCTTATTCCCCTATCCAAAGGATAGGGGTTAAGATGTCTGATCGCGGGGGTCCCACCGCTCGGACCCCCCACGATCTCCATGCAGCACCCACATTTTATTAGGGGCTGCATCTCCAGTATTGGAAAGCTCTTTCTTTCCTGGACTGGAGACGTGACATAACACCACGTGCCCTCCATGTCTATGGGAGGAGGCGTGGGGTTACGTCACATCTCCAGTCCCAGAAAGAAAGAGCTTTCCAAGACTGGAGATGCAGCCCCTAATAGATTGCGGGTGCTACACGAAGATCGCGAGGGCTCCCAGCAGCGGAACCCGCACGATCAGACATCTTATCCCCTTTCCTTTGGATTGGGGATAAGATGTCTTTGGCTGGATAACTTTATTAACCCCACTAATGACACTGCGATTTTTCATTTTTGTGTTTTCATTTTTCCCCTCTTCGCCATTTAATAACAAGCTGACAGCGGCGTCTAAAGGTACCTTAAACTCTTAAGAACGCAGGGCATACCTGTAACACTGCGCCCGGTATTTAAAACGGCGTGACCCCGCATCATACCGGGTCGGTCCCAGGGGCTTATAATAGCCGGGACCCTGGGCTAATAGCGTGCGGCACAGATCGTTGTGCCGTTCGCTATTAATCCTTCAGACACGGCGATCAACATTGATCGCCACGTCTAAAATTAAAGTAAAAGCTTCCCGGCAGTTCAGTCGGGCTGATCGGGACTATCGCGATGTCCTGATCCACTAGGACGCGAGCGGAGGTCCCCTTAACTTGCTCCGTCGCCTCCGATCGGCGTTTGATTGCTCCAAGACTGAGCAATCAACCCCTATAACGCTGATCCATGCAAAGCTATGGCTTTGCAGGGATCAGTGTAAACGATCAGTGTGTGCAGTGTCAATAAAAGTTAATAAAGGTCATTTAACCCCTTCCCTAATAAAAGTTTGAATCACCCCTCCCCCTTTTCCCATAAAAAACTAAAACCAAAAAAAAACTGTAAAAAATAAACATGTGGTATTGCCACATGCGGAAATGTCCGAACTATAAAAATATATTGTTAATTAAACCGCACGGTCAATGGTGTACGCGCAAAAAAATTCAAAAGTCCATAATAGCATATTTTTGGTCAATTTTTATATCATGAAAAAATTAATAAAAAGCAATCAAAAAGGCTGATCAATACAAATATGATACCGATAAAAACTTTTGAATACGGCGAAAAAAATTAGCCCTCATACCGGCCCGTAAGGGGAAAAATAAAAAGTTATAGGGGTCAGAAGATGAGAATTTTTAACGTATAAATTTTCCTGCATGTAGTTATGATTTTTTTCAGAAGTACGACAATATCCAACCTATATAATTAGGGTATCATTTTAATCGTATGGACCTACAGAATAAAGATAAGGTGTAATTTTTACAAAAAAATGCACTGCGCAAAAACAGAAGCCCCAAAAGTTATAAAATGACATTTTTTCTTCAATTTTGTGGCACAATTAATTTTTTTTCCGATCCGCCGTGGATTTTTGGGTAAAATGACTAATGTCACTGCAAAGTAGAATTGGTGGCGCAAAAAATAAGCCATCATATGGAATTTTTTGTGCAAAATTGAAAGGGTTATGATTTTTAGAAGGTGATGAGGAAAAAATGAAAATACAAAAACGGAAAAGCGCAATACACTTCTGAGGTAGCCGGAGGGCTTACCTCTCCTTCCATGGCTGCTGCTGCGCTGTGAATGATAAAGCCTTGCAGGACCAGGCTTTATCAATTGAGTGCAGAGCACACAGATCAATGTGGTTCTATGGAACTGTGGTCTCCAAACTGTAGCCCTCCAGATGTTGCAAAACTATAACTCCCAGCATGCCCACACAGTGGCGTTGCGAACCGGGTGCGGGGGGTGCGGCCCGCACCGGGTGACACCAACCTAATGGGGTGACACCAAGATGCTCCGCAGCACCCACACCCCCTCCCCAGCTACACTGACACCCCCCTATGTGCCCGACCGGCCTCCCATCCGTCAGCACCCCCCCCCCGTGCTGTGTGTGCCGTCCGTTAGCAACCTCCCCCCCCCCCCCCCCGCTTTCAGTGCGCCCGTCCGTCATCACGCCCCCAAGTCTGCGCCGGCCTGACGTCACACCGCATGGCCGCGCAGGGGGACGTCAGTTACGTCACTCGCATTGCGCTCGGTGAGAAGGATCGCTGTGCTGGATGGGTGAGTGTGTGTGTCTGTCTCTATCTATGTTTGTGTGTGTGACTCTGTGTGTGTGTGTGTGTGAGACTGTGTATTTGTGTGACTGTGTGTGACTGTGTGTTTGTGTGACTGTGTGTGTGTGTGTGACTGTGTGACTGTGTGTCTGTGAGTGTGTGTCTCTCTGACTGTGTGTGTTTGTGTGTGTGTCTCTCTGTGCTGTATGTGTTTTTTTTATGTGTGTGTGTGTGTGTGGGGAGACTTTGACGCATTGTGGGGAACCTGCAAGGCGGCCTAATGTGGGGAGTCTATGCTACCTAATGTGGGGAGTCTATGCTACCTAATGTGGGGAGTCTATGCTACCTAATGTGCGGAGTCTATGATACCTAATGTGCGGAGTCTATGCTACCTAATGTGCGGAGTCTATGCTAGCTAATGTGGGGAATCTGTGCTACCGAATGTGGGGAAACTGCTACCTAATGTGGGGAATCTGTGCTACCTAATATGGGGAAATTGCTACCTAATGTGGGGAAACTGGTACCAAATGTGGGGAATCTATGCTGCCTAATGTGGGGAAAAGATGCTACCTAATGTGGGGAAACTGCTACCTACCTTATGTGGGGGAACTGCTGCCTACCTAATGCTCCCCCCCTGGCAGTAGCACCCTCATCATCCGCCAGCAACTACCCCCCCCCCCCCCCCCAGCAGCACCTCCATCAGCAGATAATGATGGTGGATCATGGCGGTGCTCCTGCCAGGAGGATGATCCTGCCGATGGATGATGGGGGTGATACTGCCAGGGGGGATGGCCAGTAGCACCCTCATCATCCTTCAGCAACACCCCCCCCCCCCCAGTAGTAGCACCCCGATCATCCACTAGCAACACCACCAATACCCCCCTCCCGTGGTAATAGCATCAGCTAACGGATGTTGAGGGGTGTTACTGCGGTTGTGGTATTATATTCAGAGGCAACGTTATATTCAGAGGGCACAGTGGGTGGTAGTATTATATTCAGAGGGCGCAGTTTGTGGTAGTATTATTAGAGATGAGCGAATTTACAGTAAATTCGATTAGTCACGAACTTGTCGGCTCAGCAGTTGATGACTTATCCTGCGTAAATTAGTTCAGCCTTCAGGTGCTCCGGTGGGCTGGAAAAGGTGGATACATTCATAGGAAAGATTCTCCTAGGACAATATCCACCTTTTCCAGCCCACGGGAGCACCTGAAAGCTAATTTATGCAGGAAAAGCCATCAACTGCCGAGCCGAGAAGTTTGTGACGAGTCGAATTTACTGTAGTTTGCTCATCTCTAAGTATTATATCCAGAGGGCGCAGTGGGTGGTAGTAATATATTCAGAGTGTACAGTATGTGTTGGTATTATATTCAGAGGGTACAGTATGTGATAGTATTATATTCAGGGGTAAAGTAAGTGGCAGATTTATATTCAGAGGGTACAGTATATGGTAGTATTATATTCAGAGGGTACAGTATGTGATAGTGTTATATTCAGGGGTACAGTATGTGGCAGATTTATATTCAGAGGGTACAGTATGTGATGGTATTATATTCAGAATGTACAGTGTGTGGTATTATTATATTCAGTGGGTATGGTGTATGGAAGGTTTATAATCAAAGAGTATAGTGTATAGTAGTATTATATTTAGAGGATACAGTGTCTGGCAGGTTTATAATAATAATTGTTTTCATATAGAGGATGAGAATGCGCTGACATAGTGAGGAGACGTCTGGGCGTCACATTCTACAGACAGAAGTTTTAGCTGGACCAGGCGGTATGTAACATCTGAATTAGATAAGGGAAGACTATAGAGAAGACGTCACTGATATCATTGTACATTCTCCTCTCTATGTCCTATCAGAGCTGTAGTCGCTTGTCAGTTCTACAGTTATGGTCAGTGAAACTACAACTCCCAGCATAACCTCACCACTGCATAAAGGGGTACTCTACTGGAAAACATTTTTTTTAATCAACTGGTGCTACAAAGTTAAACAGATTTGTAAATTACTTCTATTTAAAAATCTTAATCCTTCCAGTACTTATTAGCTGCTGTATAAGCGATTCACAGGAAGTTATTTTCTTTTTTAATTTCTTTTCTGTCTGACCACAGTGCTCTGTGCTGACACCTCTGTCCATGTCAAGAACTGTCCATAGTAGGAGCAAATCCCCATTTTTTTTTTTTTTTTTTATCTAAAGCCGAGGAACGTGCTTTCGATTCACCCAAAGAGCAAGAAAAAGTGCAAACGTGTTACACTAAAAAAACGTGCACAAAGGATGCGGTCTATCGCAAGCCCTTCTCCGATAGGAGAGAGGCCACCCAACAAACCTTACCCTTCGCCTCCGGACCAAAAGGTACCTGCGAGGTTCCAGGTTCGATATCCCTTTTCGCCGAAGCTACTAGGGGACCACAAATGCTCCCGGCATCCCCCTTGGCGTTAGCCAAGGTATCTGCCCGCAGAGCCGATTACGGTAGGTACCCTGCCAAAGCAGGAGTACCCGGGGTGTTTGCAGGGAGGTGCGGAACCTAATGGCCACACACACCTCCCCTAGACCGCCAGGAGGCACACCCAGAAGGGCTACCGCATCCTGACAAATCCTGTGAACACACAACACGCAAAAAGTGACACAGTGAGACAAAAGAAATAAATAAGTGAATGTGTGCAGATATACTGCCCGGACATCCGGCCGGATCTATAAAAATTTCTCTGATCCTAGCCAGAAGGCCGGGAATCAAGAGGTGAGTGCCACAAGGTGAAGAGATTATGGTGCCTGTGCTTCAACTCAGTGAGTCCATCCTCCCAGTGAGTTTCGGCACCTCGGGGTCACCACTCCCCGAGGCACAAAAGTACCTCGGCTCTAGACCCTCTCAGCCTCATGGCGAGACCCGGAGGGAACAGGTCACATCGGGGCAGCCGTCGAAACGATTCCTCAGAACCAGCCCCGGAAAGCCCTGGTACACCTGCATCCTCCATGCAGCACCCATCCCCACCAGCAGGAAAACTGATAAGAACAGATACTACACTTGATCTTAGCCAAAAGGCATAGCAAACCTATCCTGCTCTGGACAGTTCCTGACATGGACAGAGGTGTCAGCAAATAGCACTGTGGTCAGATTGGAAAGAACTACGCAACTTCCTGTGGAGCATACACCAGCTTATAAGTACTGTAAGTATTAAGATTTTAAATAGAAGTAATTTAAAAATCTGTTTAACTTTCTGGCACCAGTTGATATAAAAGTAAATGTTTTCCAGTGGAGTACCCCTTTAAGTAATTCTGGGAGCTGTATATTTAAATGGTGAAAACTTCTTTATCACTTTCCCATTCTGTGGCAACTGGTATATCTGATTATTATACTGGAATTTCTCACAATGCGCTACAACAGTGGTGTCTGTCACAACAGGCTAAAAACTTACTGGGGGGAGGGGGGAGGTATGGGGGTGACACCATTTTCTACCGCACCGGGTGACACCAACCCTAGCAACGCCCTAGCAAAGCTGTGCCCACACAGCTGCAACTTTGTTACTATAGCAGAATGAGGTTGGGGTCTGGTTGTCATTAAAATAAGAGATTAAAGGATATCTGTCATCAGTATCACCCGCACTAAACCATCATACAGGCTTATAGTGCGGATGATACTGATCAAAATGAGAATTACAACGCCCTGAATGGCCCATCCCTTGCACCGTTATGGCTGTTTTTCTTTTTATGTAAATTAGGTCTGTGGGGCATGGGCGGAGCTAGGTTAGGAGCTTCGGGTACCCCATGTGATCTTCTGCCACCTCGCTCGGCTCATCAATATGCACAGCCTCCCTCTCTGCACTCGCGCCAGATTTTCGCCACGGCGCATGCGCCGCTCCCAGAGTACACTCGGAAGCAGCGTCAGTTTCAGCCTTATGAGGCTGAAACTGATGCCGCTTCCGGGTGTACTCTTGTAGCGGCGTATGTGCCGTGCCGCGAGAGCAGCCGTGCATATTGTTGAGCCGGGTGGAGCGCCCGCCCGGCAGAAGATCACGTGGGGTGCCTGGAGCTCCGGTCCTTGCTCAGCCAATGCCCCAGCAATAACGACGCAATGGCTGGGCCATTCAGGACATTGTAAGTGTCATTTTGATCAGTATCTCCCGCACTACAAGCCTGAATGACAGGTTAGCTTTAACCTTTAAAGCAAAACTGACAGATTTGCTTTAACAAAGTGAACTACCACAATATGGCAAATTAACAATTAATAAATCAATACTGCAGTACACCATATAACCACAAGGTGGTACCGAGAGCTTTCAATCAAATTGAATCATTTTACACTTGATAAATTTCATAATGCTTTTTCCAGGCATTCATGAAGAATTATAAAGCTAAAAGGAAACCTGGTAATACCCCAATTACTAACAGCACTAACAGGTTCAGAATCCCCATGGATTCCAGGAAAGATAAAAGGGGTGGAGCATACATATCTAGAGAACAGGAATCGTATATAGTCTTGAAACAGAAGGAACTCACCGTCAGCAGAAGGTTGTGCTGTGAAAGTGTCATTAAAGCTGACACACGTAATACTTTCTTCCTGCTCTTCATTTTCAGTGTCGCACTCAATGTCACTGTCACTACTCATTCCTGGCAAAATGTGAAGAATATGCTTGGAGCATAAACCAGCTGATAAAATAGAAAATAGAATAAAACCGGATTAGAATGCAGAAGCAGAAAATACCCACACAACACAATTTACAGTAAAGAAATGAACCAAACGACAGCACTGTATAGTTACCATTCCCAGATGAATGCATACTATATTGCTAGTCCTAGCAGTGAAAATGTTAATCCAGTAATCTTGTAAATGAGACTAAATGGTACTGCAGAACACATCACGCAGCAGTGACTAAGCGTGAAAAACGTCTCTTATACCATGTCACTGAAAGACCTTCTCTAAATGCCAACTCCTACACACTTTTCACATGCTGCAGATAGGGATGGATGCTGGCACCTTAATATAAGTTCTGTACTACAAGCCATCAGTCATTGAAATTTAAATGAGTGCAGAGGTGGAAGAATGGAAGGATATAGCAAGGAATAAATAAAACACACTTTTGTATTAGAGATCACTTACAAAAATCAAGACTTTTGTTGCAGAAAAGCCGACAAACAATAGATGCCGTTAGTAATGGTTTAAAATGCCTACTGAGAAAGCTTTGTGAGTCACATCATGCCCGCTTCTGTATTCTCCTGCAGGTGGGGATCTAAGATTAAGCCATAACACATTTAAGATGATGGGAAAAAGACTTGTCATGAACAGTCCTTTGGAAAAAATTACTAGAATCATCAGGGGTATTTAACATATCTTCTGTTACATGAAAAAAAAAAAAAAATTCTGTTGCAATGGTTAGTGCATACAGATTGGCACTATGATGCCACCTCAATAACATAGTGGCAAATTTTCATCGATACCTGCATAATTTCTTGTTGAAAAATTCCAAAATGTAATGAAAAATGTAACAATTTAGATTTAGAGTTTAGATTTTTTTTTTTACTTTGAAGCTCTCTGCTTGTAAGGAAAATAGACATCCCAAATAAATTATATACTGATTCACATATACAATATGTCTACTTTATGTTTGCATCATAAAGTTGACATGTTTTTACTTTTGGAAGACATCAGAGGGCTTCAAAGTTCAGCAGCAATTTTAAAATTTTTCACAAAATTTTCAAAATCAGAATTTTTCAGGGACCAGTTCAGTTTTGAAGTGGATTTGAAGGGCCTTCATATTGGAAATATCCCACATATTAAGCCATTATAAAAACTGCACCCCTCAAAGTATTCAAAATGACGTTCAGAAAGTGTGTTAACCCTTTATGTGTTTCACAGGAATAGCAGCAAAGTGAAGGAGAAAATTCAAAATCTTCATTTTTTTGCATGTTCTTGTAGAATTTTTTATTTTTGTTTTTGAATTTTCACAAGCGGTAAAAGGAGAGAAATCCCCCCAAAATGTGTAACCCACTTCTCTCGAGTAAGGAAACTATATCTACAAGGAATTTACCTCCCTTGGGGACGGAGGGTTTTTCCACTTTCGTTTTTTTCCTCCTTACCTCTCATAACCCTTTCAATTTTGAACCTAAAAATCCATATGATGGCTTATTTTTGCACCACCAATTCTACTTTGTAAGGACATCAGTCATTTTACCCCAAAATCTACGGCGATACGGAAAAAAACATATCATTGTGCGACAAAATTGAAGAAAAAACGTAATTTTGTAACTTTTGGGTGCTTCCGTTTCTACGCAGTGCATTTTTCTGTAAAAATTACACCTTATCTTTATTCTGTAGGTCCATAAGATTAAAATGATACCCTACTTATAAAGGTTTGATTTTGTCGGACTTCTGGAACAAATAACTACATGCAGGAAAATGTATACATTTAAAATTGTCATCTTCTGTCCCCTATAACTTTTTTATTTTTCAGCGTACGGGGTGGTATGAGGGCTCATTTTTTTGCGCCGTGGTCTGAAGTTTTTAGAGGTGACATTTGTATTGATTGGACTTTTTGATCGCTTTTTATAAATTTTTTCATGATCTAGAAAGTGACCAAAAATACGCTATTTTGTACTTTGGAATTTTTTTGCGCATACGCCATTGACCGTGCGGATTAACGATATATTTTTATAATTCGGACATTTCCACGCGCAGTGATATCATATGTTTACACTTTTTTTTTTTTTATGGGAAAAGGGGGGTGATTCAAACTTTTATTAGGGAAGGGGCTAAATGATCTTTATTCCCTTTTTTTCCACTGTTTTTTTGCAATGTTATAGCTCCCATAGGGGGCTATAACACTGCACACACTGATCTTTTACATTGATCAATGGTTTCTCATAGGAAACCAGTGATCAATGATTCTGCCGCTTGATTGTTCATGCCTGGATCTCCGGCACTGAGCAGTCATTCGGCGATTGGACACCAGGAGGAAGGTGTCCTACAGCTGTTCGTGATGCCACGATTTCGCCGCAGCAATCCCGAACAGCCCACTGAACTGGCCAGGAGCAGTTTAATTTTAGACGCAGCATTCAACTTTGAACGCCGCGTCTAAAGGGTTAATAGCGTGCTGCACCGCGATCAGTGCCGCACACTATTAGCCACGGGTCCCGGCCCTTGTTAGAGGCCGGGCGTGGCCCCAAGTTATAGAAAGGGAGTGGGTGGAGGGCGTACAGTTACGCCCTCCGTCCCCTAACAGGTTAATAAGGGATACAGTGAGCCTTAACACCCCATAGGTGTTTGACGACTTTTCGTTAAAGTTGGATGTGTAAATGAATTTTTTCACTAAAATACTATTTTCCCCAAATTTTACATTTTTACAAGGGGTAATAGGAAAAAATGCCCCCCAAATTTTGTAACCCCATCTCTTCAGAGTATGGAAATACCCCATGTGTGGATGTCAAGTGCACTGCGGACGAACTACAATGCTAAGAAGAGAAGGAATCACATTTGGCTTTTGGAAAGCAAATTTTGCTGAAATGTTTTTTTTTTTTTTTGGGGGGGGGGGGGGGGGGGGTCATGTTTTTAGGGGACGTGCTGCATTAAGGGAGCCAATTATGGTGCAGACAGCAAAAAAAAAAAACACGCATACTATTTAGGAAACTACACCCCTAAAGCAATGTAACAAGGGGTGCAGTGAGCCTTAAAGGAGTACTCCGGTGCACACTTTATTCATTTTATCCCGTCCGGGCTGCAAAATAAAAGAAAACACACTTTATCTTACCTGCCGACGAGCCCCCGGAGCTCCGGTACAGGTGTTCGGTCCCCGGGCTGTATTCTTCTTACTTCCTGTTAGCCCGGCACGTCACACGGAGCTTCAGCCTATCACCGGCCGCAGCGATGTCCCGCCTCGGCCCGTGATAGGCTGAAGCTCCGTGTGACGTGCCGGGCTAACAGGAAGTAAGAAGAATACAGCCCGGGGACCGAACACCTGTACCGGAGCTCCGGGGGCTCGTTGGCAGGTAAGATAACGTGTGTTTTCTTTTACTTTGCAGCCCGGACGGGATAAAATGAAAAAAGTGTGCACCGGAGTACTCCTTTAACACCCCACAGGTGTTTGACCGCTTTTTGTTAAATTTGGATGTGTACATATTTTTTTCACTAAAATGCTTGTTTCCCTCATAATTTTACATGAGGTAATAGGAGAAAATGCCCCCCAAAATTTGTAACCCCATCTTTTCTGAATATGTAAAATTCTCTGGGGGCGAACTACAATGCTCAGAAGAGGAGGAGCGCCATTGAGCTTTTGGAGAAAGAATTTGGTTGGAATAGCCCCCCGTGACCCCATTTTGGAAACTATGCCCCTCACAGAATTTAATAAGGGGTGCAGTGAGCATTTATACCCCACAGATCTTTGGAACAGTGGGCTGTGCATATGAAAAATAAAATGTTTCATTTTCACGGTGTAAATGCTCACTGCACCCCTTATTACATTACGTGAGGGGTGTAGTTTCCAAAATGGGGTTACATGTGGGGGGGGGGGGGGGTGTTACTGTTCTGGCACCATGGGGGCTTTGTAAACACACATGGCCTTAAATTTCGGACACATTCACTCTCCAAAAGCTCGATGGCGCTCCTTGTCTTTTGAGCCCTGTAGTGCGCCAGTAGAGCACTTTACAACCACCTATGGGGTATTTCCATACTCCGGAACAAAAAAGCCCCCCAAAATTTGTAACCCCACTTCTATTTTCCCTTGTGAAAATGAAAAATATAGGGTAACACCAGCATTTTAGTGGAAAAAAATATATATATTTTTTTTTCCTTTTCTCATCCAACTTTAACGAAAATTCGTCAAACACCTGTGGGATGTTAAGGCTCACTATACCCCCTGTTACGTTCCGTGAGGAGTGTAGTTTCCAAAATGGGGTCACATGTGGGTATGTATTCTTTTGCATTTATGTCAGAACCGCTGTAATATCAGCTACCCCTGTGCAAATCACCAATTTAGACCTCAAATGTACATGCGCTCTCACTTCTGAGCCATGTTGTGCGCTCACAGAGCACTATGCGTCCAAATATGGGGTATTTCCGTACACAGGAGAAATTGCGTTACAAATTTTGTGAGTCTTTTTTCCCCCTTTTACCTCTTGTGAAAATTAAAATTTTTACACTAACATGCTAGTGTTGAGCCCAGCTTTACTTTTTCATAAGGGGTAAAAGGAGAAAAAGCCCCCCAAAACTTGTAACGCAATTTCTCCAGAAATACCTTTCTAGGGAAATACCCCATATGTGGCACTAAACTGTTGCCTTGAAATACGACAGGGCTCCAAAGCGAGAGAGAGAGCCATGCGCATTTGAGGCCTAAATTGGGGATTTGCATCCGCCACCAAAATACCCTACGGCAGTGTTTTCCAAACAGGGTGTCTCCAGCTGTTGCAAAAGTCCCAGCATGCCTTGACAGTCCGGCACTACTGGGAGTTGTTGTTTTTCAACAGCTTGAAGCTCCACAAGAAGTTTTTTCTATTTTTCTTGGGGGGAGGGGGGGAGACTGTAAAGGTATATGTATATGCAGTGTTTTACTCTTTATTTTGTGTAGTGTAGAGTTTTTAGGGTAAATTCACACGGGCGGAGGTTTACAGTGAGTTTGAGCTGCGGTGGAAAATTTGCAGCAGAAAATTTGCTGTACATTCACACTGTAACCCGTGTGAATGTAACCTGTACATACAAACCTTCAGCTGTTGCAAAACTACAACTCCCAGCATGCACTGAGAGACCATACATGCTGGGAGTTGTAGTTTTGCAACAGCTGGAGGCACACTGGTTGCGGAACACTGAGTTAAGTAAACTAAGTGTTTTGCAACCAATGTGCCTCCAGCTGTTGCATAACTACAAGTATCCGCATGCATTGACATCCGAAGGGCATGCTGAGAGTTGTAGTTTTTCAACAGCTTAAGGCACACTGCTACAAATCCCAGCATGCTTTTTGGCTGTCCGTGCTTGCTGGGAGTTGTAGTTATGCAACGGCTGGATGCACACTTTTTCATAGAATTTTTTTTGCCTCCAGCCGTTGCATAACTACAACCCCCAGCATGCACAGACTACCAAAGGGCATGCTGGGAGTTGAAGTTGGAACTCCAGCTGTTGAAAAACTACAACTCCCAGCATGCCCTTTGGCTGTGCATGCTGAGAGTTGTTGCTGAGCAATAGCAGGAGGTTAACAGGCCTAACCTCCTGCAGTATCCTGGCGACCCCCGCCAGGCCTGATCACCACCCCCTGAGGGTAGTGATTGGTCGGTCGTTCCGACCGATCAATCACGTGATCTTGAGCTGGCACCCGTGCACCTCACTCCTGCTGGGTAAGGGTGAATGGGGCTGTCTATAATCAGATGTGTACTACAAGCATAAATATCAGAGGACAAAATGTGCTGTTTTTAGGTAAAATTTCCTCCATCCCTGTAAATTTATTTTCCCCCATGGATCTGATCATTTCCTCTCTGTGTGTTCTGTTCTCTGGCAACAGCAGGGTCAGAGCTCACTTTCCCACAATACATCTTGCTTGCATGTACAAAAAAACCAACTGCCATTACCTTAAAGGGGTACTCCGGGGCTTAGACATCTTATCCCCTATCCAAAGGATTTGGGATAAGATGCCTGATTGTGGGGGTTCCACCGCTGGGGACCCCTGTGATCTTACATGCCGCACCCAGTTTATAATCAGTCCCCGGGGCGTGATCGCTCCGGGTCTGATTACTGTCGATCACGGGGCAAGAGTCACGCCCCCTCCCATAAGCTTGCATTGAGGGGGGCAGAGGACGACGTCACACGGGGCGGAGTCTTGACGTCACAACACTCCGGCCCCGTGATCGCCAGTAATCAGACCCGGAGCGAACACGTCCCGGGGGACTGATTATAAAAGGGGTGCGGCGTGTAAGATCACGGAGGGTCCCCAGCGGCGGAACCCCCGCGATCAGGCATCTTATCCCCTATTCTTTGGATAGGGGATAAGATGTCTAAGCGCCGGAGTACCCCTTTAAATGGACGCTGTCAGATTTAAAAACGTTTTATATGTTGTACATCTTGGCAAAACAATATTCTAATAGTTTTTCTAATATACTTCTTTAAAAAAAATTCACATTTTATTAAAGAAAACTGTCTTTGAAAATTACTCCACTAGGGGTCACCATACCTCCTGGGACACTGATGAGTCCCACAGTAGCATGAGTGTGCCAAAGGGTCATGGACACGAGATGGCTTATTGACAAGGCTACAGGAGGAATACAACCTGCAGCAACATTGCTGTAACACAGGGTTTTACCAATCACATGCATCCAGCTGTTGCAAAACTTCAACTCCAAGCATACCTGCATAGTAGGGATCGACAGATTATCGGTTTGGCCGATAATCACGATTTTGGACATTATCGGTATGCCCCGACCCCCGCCAGAGCCGAGCGTCGCCGCCGCTGCCCCATTGCCTCCCCCCATATCCTCTGTCCACATACCGCCGCCGCCCCATTGCCTCCCCCCATCCTATGCCCACATACCGCTGCCCCATTGCCTCCCCCCATCCTCTGGCCACATGCCGCTGCCCCATCGGCCTCATCCCCATCCTCTGGCCACATACCGTCGCCACCCCCCCCATCCTCTGCCCACATACCGCCGCCGCCCCATCGCCTCCCCCCATCCCCGGTGTTATAATTACCTGTTCCCGGGGTCCGCGATCCTTCTCGCTCCTACGCTGTTGCTGTGCGCTGCGCAGTGACGTCCCCAACGCAACATCACCGTCAGTGCGCACAGTGACAGCGCAGGACGCCGACGGAGCCAGAAGTATCGCGGACCCCCGGGAACAGGTAATTATAACACCGGGGATGGGGGGAGGCAATGGGGCGGCGGTGGTATGTTGGCATAGGATGGGGGGGGGGGGGGGAATGGGGCAACTGTGGTGGTTAGACTTGGGACCCCAGGACTGGCAGGGGGAGAGAAGCGGGCGGCGGTCTCTGGCACCGCAAAAGCCTCTGCAGTTCATTGATTTAAAGCACCCACTTTAAATAATTGATCTGCAACGGCTTCTGCCCCGCCGGGGGGGTGAAATAGCCGTTAACTTATACCGGAATATCGGTATAAGTTATCGGCTATCGGCCTGAAAGGTGACAGATTATCGGTATCTGCCCTAAAAAATCGATATCGGTCGATCCCTACTGCATAGCCAAAGGATGTCTGGGCATGCTGGGAGTTGTGGTTTTGCAAAAGTTGTAGGCACACAGCTAAAGGCAACACTGCTGCAAAAAGAGTTACTCAAACACTGTACCTTCAACTACACAAAAATAAGTAAAGGGAACACTAAGATAACACATCCTAGATCTGAATGAATTAACTAATCGTATGAAATACCGTACTTTTATCTTTACATAGTTGAATGTGCTGACAACAAAATCACACAAAAATTATTTGTCAAAAATAAATTTATCAACCCATGGAGGTCTGCATATGGAGTCACTCAAAATCGGAAAACCACACTACAGACTGATCCAACTTTCATGTAATGTCCTTAACGATGCAGGACGTATATTTACGTCCTGCGCCGGCTCCCGCGATATCGGGTCGGTCCTGATGGCCAACAGCCGGGACCCGCGGCTAAGACCAGACATGACCGATCGCAGTTAATCCTTCAGACGCGGCAATCAAAGTTGACTGCCGTGTCTGAAGTGAAACTGAAAGCATCCCGGCAGCCCAGTCGGGCTGTTCGGGACCACTGCGGTGAAATCGTGGCATCCCGAAAAGCTTGCAGGACAACAGGAGGATCCCTACCTGCCTCCTGCGTGTCCGATCGCCGAATGACTGCTCCGTGCCTGAGATTTAGGCAGGAGCAGTCGAGCAGCGATAACACTGATCAGTGCCATGTTAATGCATGGTAGTGATCAGTGTAGGAAATCAGTGTGTGCAATGTTATAGTCCACTATGGGGGCTATAACACTGCAAAAAAAAATTTTATAAAAAAAAGAAAAAAATTTATGAATGCGATTTAACCCCTTCCCTAATAAAAGTCAGTATCACCCCACTTTTCCCATAAAAAAAAACATGTAAATAAAAATAGAAACATATGTGGTATAGGCGCGTGCGTCAATGTCCAAACTATAAAAACATTGTTAATTAAACCGCACGGTCAATGGCGTAAACGTGAAAAAATTCCATAGTACAAAAGTAGAAAATAGCGTATTTTTGGTCACTTGTTATACCATAAAAAAAATGAATAAAAAGCAATCAAAAAGTCCGATCAACACAAAAACTTCAGATCATATCGCAAAAAAAGAGCCCTAATAGATCCCCATATGTGGAAAAAATTTAAAGGTTATAGGGGTCAGAACAGGACATTTTTAAACGAATACATTTTCCTGCATGTAGTTATGTTTTTTCCAGAAGTACAACAAAATCAAACCTACATAAGTAGGGTATCATTTTAACCGTTTGGACCTACAGTATAATGATAATGTGTCATTTTTATCGAAAAATGCACTGTGTAGAAATGGAAGCCCCCAAAAGTTACAAAATGGCGTTTTCTTCAAATTTGTCGCACAACGATTCTTTTTTTGTTTTGCCATGAATTTTTGGGTAAAATAACTAATGTCACTGCAAAGTAGAACTGGTGCCGCAAAAAATAAGCCATAATATGGATTTTTAGGTGGAAAATTGAAAGGCAAGGAGGAAAAAACGAAAACTGAAAAACGCTGAGTCCTTAAGGAGGTTAAAACAAGTCAAAATGAGGCTCAGTAGTGTGTGTGGCCTCCACGTGCTCGTATGACCTCCCTACAAACTTCATAACCAAGCGAAGGTATAGAAAAAACGGCGACTCACCAAATTTACGTCTTCCGACTTCTTTATTTGGAGAAATACTCACATGAATTCATAGGGAGGGGACATTTACAGGGGGGTACCAACAGGCGACAAGCTCCGTTTCGCACTGATCAGTGCTTCATCCGGCCAGATGAAGCACTGATGAAGCACTGATCAGTGCGAAATGGAGCTTGTCGCCTGTTGGTATCCCCCCTGTAAATGCCCCCTCCCTATTAATGCATGTGAGTATTTCTCCAAATAAAGAAGTCGGAAGACGTGAATTTGGTGAGTCGCCGTTTTTTTCTATACCTTCCCTTGGTTATGAAGATTGTATTGCTGTGTTAACCAGAGCACCACCACAGACCCACCTCCATCAACCGCCCCCCAACACCCTCACAGTGGCAGATTGCTTTGTATATCTATTTTTCTATGAATTGACCTCCCTACAATGCCTGGGCATGCTCCTGATGAGGTTGCGGATGGTCTCCTGAGGGATGTCCTCCCAGACCTGGACTAAAGCATCTGCCAACTCCTGGACAGTCTGTGGTGCAACGTGGCGTTGGTGGATGGAGCGAGACATGATGTCCCAGATGTGCTAAATTGGATTCAGGCCTGGGTAACGGGCGGGCCAGTCCATAGCATCAATGCCTTCCTCTTGTAGGAACTGCCGACACACTCCAGCCACATGAGGTCTAGCATTGTCTTGCATTAGGAGGAACCCAGGGGCAACCGTGCCAGCATTTGGTCTCACAAGGGGTCTGAGGATCTCATCTCGGTATCTAATGGCAGTCAGGCTACCTCTGGAAAGGACATTGAGCGCTGTGCAGCCTCCCAAAGAAATGCTACCCCACACCATTACTGACCACTGCCAAACCGGTCATGCCGGAGGATGTTGTAGGCAGCAGAACATTCTCCACGGAGTCTCCAGACTCATGTATGTGCTCAGTGTGAACCTGCTTTCATCTCTGAAGAGCACAGGGCGCCAGTGACAATTTCTGCCTCTTATATGCATGGAAAAGCATACGGAACAACAAGGAGGGGTCTGAGAGCTGCCAGCAAAGGATCTGATAGCTGACTTTCTATGAACTTCATGATTACTTCACCTAACACAGGACAGCAGGCATTGTAATTTTCTGGTTATCAGACTGGGGATCACATAACCCCAGTTTAGGAATAAAAGAAGATTTTAAAGTGTAACACCATTGAATTGCTTTCTATTAAATTTCTAACATACAGACACCTCTGACCACTGGGACCCAGCCCACCTCGCGATCTCCCGTATGGGGACCACAGCTCTGCATGGCTAATACGCATGTCATTGACCTCAATGAGGTTAACGACACGCCCCATTCATACACCCTTTATGGGTGCACGAACGCTGCATCTCCGCTTCTCCCATAGAGATACTTCGAGGGGGCGTGTCAGCCGAGGTGTCCTGCTGCAGCTGACACGCCTCCTGCACCAGAGAGCCAGGGCACCATACAGGAGATCGCGGGGGTCTCAGCGTTTGGACCCACCATGATCAGACACATATCCTATCCTGCAGATAGGATATGAGTGTTATATGGCTGCAGATCTCCTTTAAATACACTCTCCTCCTTTACAGTGTTGATACCCTTTATGTATATAAAAGTTCCTATAATATCCCCTCAATCTCTTCTTTCTTCCAAGCTATACATGTTAAGGTCCTTTAATCTTGCCATACATGTACTAGTTTAGTAGCTCTTCTCTGAACTCTCTCTAGAGTATCTATATCGTTTTGGAGATACAGCCTCCAGTACTGCGCACAATACAGTAAAGTGAGGTCTCACCAGTGTTCTGTACAGCGGCATGAGCACTTCTCTTTTTCTACTGCTTATACCTCTCCCTATACATCCTATCATTCTGCTAGCATTTCCTGCTGCTCTATTACTGCTCATTGTCTGTCTACCTTTAAGTCTTCTAAAATAATAATGCCCTCAATATCCCTCATCATATAGTCTATATTCTGCCTAGGGCTGCACGATATATTGCTAAAGCAATGGAATCGCAAAAGAGAATGTGACGTGGGGGGGGGGGGCAGAGAGAATGTGACAAGGGGGGCAGAGAGAATGTGACAAGGGGGGCGCAGAGAGAATGTGACAAGGGAGGCGCAGAGAGAATGTGACAAGGGAGGCGCAGAGAGAATGTGACAAGGGAGGCGCAGAGAGAATGTGACAAGGGAGGCGCAGAGAGAATGTGACGTGGGGGCAGAATGTGACAAGGGGGGCAGAATGTGACAAGGGGGGAAGGGAATGTGACGTGGGGGGGGGGGGTAGAGAATGTGACGGAAGGGTGAGAGATGTGATATGGGAGAAGAATGTGGCCGGGGGAGGGGGGAATGTGATGGGAGAAGATGTGACCGGGGGGTGTTTTTCGAAATGAAATGGGGAGATGTGAAATGGGTGGTGGGCATGAAATGGGCGGATAGATGTGAAATGGAGTAGATTGGACATGAAATGGCCGGATTTCACCATTTATTTATTACGTCGCATCGCATATAGAAATTGCAATATTTTGAACAATAATCGCAATCGCACATCTTCCCCATATCATGCAGCCCTAATTCTGCCCTTGGGTTTTTACGCCCCAGGTGCATTATCTTGCACTTATCCACATTAAATTTCAGTTGCCA
Source organism: Hyla sarda (assembly GCF_029499605.1). Taxonomy (NCBI): domain Eukaryota; kingdom Metazoa; phylum Chordata; class Amphibia; order Anura; family Hylidae; genus Hyla; species Hyla sarda. Next base: position 245,834,305 of record NC_079190.1, on the reverse strand, counting down.
GAGTTCTGACCATTCTTCTAGTTTTCCTTTTCCATTAGGCGGATCCCTCCAGGAACATCAACCCTGTTACAAATCTTTGTGCCTAATCCACTCAACAATATGGGAGTCCAAGCTCAATAACAGAAGACTTCACAATAAACTACAATGTGGGACAGTGTCAAAAGCCTTACTAAAATCTAGATATGTGATGTCTACTGCTCCTCCACAAGCTATTATTTTAGTCACTAGGTAACATTAGTAGGTAGTCAATAGGTAACATGTTTTAGATGCGTATAGGACCCTTAACCCCTTAAGGACATAGGGCGTACAGGTACGTCCTGATGTCCTGGTCGTTTGACCATGCCAAAGGATAGGGAATAAGATGTCAGATCGCCGGGGTCCCGCTGCTGTGGGCCCCCGGGATCTCGGCTTCTGCACCCATCTGTACGGCTTCCACCTCACACTGGCAACGCTGGAGGCTTCGGATCCCGACCACAATGGCGGACGAGCGTGACATCACGCCCCGCCCCCTCAATGCAAGTCCACGGGGCGGAGTCGTGACGTCACACTTGTCCGCCATTGTGGTCGGGCTCCGAAGCCTCCAGCGTTGCCGGTGTTAGGTGGAAGCTGAACAGGTGGGTGCAGAAGCCAAGATCCCGGGGGCCCACAGCAGAGGGACCCCGGTGATCTGACATCTTATTCCCTATCCTATAAGATGTCTAGGGGTGCGGAGTACCCCTTTAAGTGTGGTCCTGACCATTATGTTTAAGTATGACTAAGGGCACTATGAAATGTGTTACCAATTCACTAAGGGGGAGATTTCCACTACACAGGTTTTGATATGAGTGGCGCAGTCACCAATCAGATTGCTTCTTTCATTTTTAAAGAGACCTGTGAAAAATGAAAAAAAGCAATCTGATTGGTTGCCATGGGCAACTGCACCAGTCTTTCTCTACACAGTTTTTGATAAATCTCCCCCCAAGTTCTGTGTCTGATTTTATACTGGAATAAATCCACATTACTGCATAAATCTGTGCTTAACTACCTTCACTCTCTGAAAGGTATTAATATGTAAAGTGCCATGTTTGAAAAATGTGGCTGTGTTGACAAGTGCAAAACATGGGTGTGTCCTTAGAGGGTTAAAGGGTCTAACTGCTTTGGATTATCACTACTTGTTTTAGGGGTCCCTCAACAATAAGAGTATCCCTCTATTGAGGCCCCGAGCAATCAACTTCGACCACTTAGGGACCAAGGGCGTACAGGTACGCCCTGACACTTAAGGACACCCTGGTATCTGTACGCCCGTGGGAATTCCGGTCCCCACCGCTCAACATTCAGCAGGCACCCCGTGCAAATTCTTTGGGGGGTCCTAAGGCCCCCCCCATGTCAGCAAATCACTGGTCAATTCAGACCGGCGATTTCGGGTCAAACGGGTCTCCGTTGACGGAGAAAATAAGGGGGATCGGGGCTGTCCAAGACACCCACAATCCCCATGAAGGGATAGGAGTGAGGTGACAGGGGTGCCACCCCTCCTATTCCTGCTATTGGTCGGTCAGAAGCGACCGACCAATTACAGAGCTGTGGAGTCGGTAGATAAACGTTCCGACTCTGGAGTTTTCTGTACCTTCAACTCCGACTCCTCTGTATTAATATGCGAATGTATTTTATACATTCCTTGAAGGAAAGAAAGGCAACATACCTGTCATTATCACAGGACTACAGGCTGGGAAGCCAACAGTCTACTGTATTGAACAGTTTGTGTGCTGATCTGCTGCTGAGATAGGGCAGCGGGAGGATCCAGGAAGGGGCATTTATTATAAAACATAATTTCCCTAGTAGAATCCCTTAGTCATGTTTAAAGTTTAAAGGGGTACTCCGCCCCTAGACATCTTATCCCCTATCCAAAGAATAGGGGATAAGATGTCAGATCGCCGGGGTCCCGCTGCTGTGGACCCTCGGGATCGCTGGTGTGGCACCGCGCTCTCATTACTACGGGCGATTACTGCATAATGACGGGCGATACAGGGGACAGAGCAGCGTGACGTAATGGCTCCGCCCCTCTTGACATCACATCCGGCCCCCTTAATGCAAGTCTATGGCAGGCCACCCATAGACTTGTATTGAGGGGGCGGGCCGTGACATCACAAGGGGCGGAGCCATGATGTAACGATGCTCCGGCCCCTGTATCGCCCATCATTACGCACAGAGCGAACTCGATCTGTGCAGTAATGATAGCGCGGTGCCGCAGCGGTGATCTCGGGGGTCCCCAGCAGCGGGACCCCAGCGATCTATCTTATCCCCTATCCTTTGGATAGGGGATAAGATGTCTAGGGGCGGCGTACCCCTTTAAGCTAACAATCGAGTTTACAAGTTTTTTTTAGCCTTAGCTGAATGGCAGCAGTTTTTCCAATGGTTTACAGCTTCAGTCTTGAACTATTGACCCTCCATTCCCTTCACAGTGTCTCTAGTCCTGCAAAAAACATATTTACTTAATCCCTTATCAGTGAGAGGCTAGGTTACCCATGGGTCCCCTGTAAAAGCAGAACACAACACTATGGAAAGTATTGCCGCTGCTAATTGTGCGTTGTGTGCCATATAGTAAAGCATATGAAAAGCATGCTTCTTCACGGTCACTTAACGTGTTCGTTTTGCGGTTACGTGAGGCACTGCATTCATTGATCTTTATTTTTACAGTACAGAAGTCATTAATTATAACTTTTTGTGAATTGGGACATTTAAACTTGCTATTTTTTTTAAATTCCAATCTAAATTTAGTAGGAGTCTGAGCATCGTTTGCCGACTCCAGGTACCCAAAATTTCGTCCGACTCCAACTCCACAGCCCTGGACCAATAGCAGATTGGGGACAGGAGGGTTAAAGTTCGGTTCTCCAGCTCTGCCCACCCACGGTAGTCTGGGCAGAATGGGGGAACTGTGCTGTGACCGGCGGTCACTTACCTGCGGCAGGCGGTGATGAAGTGCAACTCCCTATGAAAGCCGGCGAGTTGTTGCCTAGCAACATCTGGAGGGCTACAGTTTGGAGACCACTATACAGTGGTCTCTAAACTGTAGCCCTTCAGATGATGCAAAACTACAACTCCCAGCATGCTGCAGGGGAAATATATAATAATACGCTGCGGGGGGAAATATATATAGAAGCGCTGTGGGGGCCAGACTTATACATTTTAACCCCCCAGTGATTCTATATCTTTCCCCACTGCAGCGCTTCTATTTGAAAAGCCCGCCAGGAGCACTGAATGGCTCCTCGGTATCGGCCATTTAGGGCTTCCAGGGGGGAAATTTAAAAATGAAAGTAAAATAAATACATCGTGCAGGGGGCGTGTCCTGCCATGCTGCTGTGAGGTTGCTTCTGCCCTGAGCTCCGTCCATGACCGCTGAAACCCGGGGATTCCTGCTTCTAAATGGGAGCCAGACGCAACAAACGGCTGTCTAAGCCTGGTGGAACCCTTGCTGCCTCAGGGGTTCCCATTTCTACTTTCTTTCCACCGCTCCAGCAGGAGATGACAGCGCCGGACTGCTGCGCCCCTACCACGGCGCCATCTTCTTCCTCTCAGCACCCACCCGCAGCTCCGACCGCAGCCACGCCAGCTTTCACTCACGGACCTTCCGTTCCCCCGGCGCGGCTGCAAACTTCCGACGGGGGCGAGTCATCTGCCCTGCTGTTGGTCCCGGAGACGCTGCTTCTGGACCTGGTATCCCCAGAGTGCCTGGCCCCGGTCCTCAGCTGCCAGGAGGCCGCGTCTCCCCAGGCCATGAACGCAAGCCTGCAGGCTCCTCCCACATACCCCTCCGCTGACAGGCCACCATTGCTCCAGGCTGGAGCTCCCCTGCTGCCCGCACCTAGTCAGTGGCCGCACAGACCGGACCCCCTGCGGCACCCCACCAAATCCTGCAGTACCTAGACAGTCTCCCCCCTGCTTCCCTGGGATAAAGGGGACTTTGAAGACACCGCTGAGGAGGCCACAGAGATTGCCGCAGTAGCCACAAATACACCACCTCAACTACCCCCCTCAAGCCCTGTCTGTTCCCTACCAGACTCCCCCCTGCTGTTTACCCCCATGGTTGGCCCGGAGGGCCCCCGTTGCCGACTCCTGGCCCCCAGAGTGTCCCTGCCGCCCCGAGCTCTTCTGGGCCCGGATCCCTCCTTGGATCCGTTTTGCCCTCCCCAGCCCCCAGCCATGGGGAGGGCGCCTTCACCTGCCCCGTCATGGGGCTCCTCTAGCCTCTCCTCCTAGCCCCTAGTGAGCGGTGAGGGGGCTCCACCTCCTGCCGGACCCCATCTGCCACCTCCGCTGTGGGTTTGTACCCCTCACAGGATTTTGGGACTGCCTCTCTCCAGGACCGTCGGCCGCCTGCTCCTTCCACTCTACCCACTGCCGAGGCCCATCATATCCTGAGAGATCATCCTGAGCTGCAAGCCCTCCTTACCCTGCTTCCCTCTAAACGGGACCTTTCTTCCCTAGCAACGGACCTGAAGTCGGCCTGGCGCCATGACCATCAAGTTGTGAAAACGGAGGTAGATCCTTTACATACTTCAATTAGGGAGCTACAATGCTTCAGAGACTCTGTTCAGGCAACAATTGCTACCTTACGTAATGATATGGACGCTCAGTCTCAAAACCATCTCCGGCACTCTCAGTTTGATGACCTTGAGAACCGGAATCACCGGAATAATCTTCGTGTTAGGGGTCTTCCTGAGACAATCCGCCCTCAAGACCTGATGCCTGCTCTCACTGATGTATTTAACTCTATACTAAATCACCCAGTCCAAACCCCTATTGAAATGGATAGGGCGCACAGAGCTCTCCGCCCACAGAGTACTGATCCGCTAAAACTGAGGGAGGTGATTTGTCGCCTACACTATTATTCGGTCAAAGAAAATATCTTCCAAAAAGCCCAGGAGCTCTGAGATTTGGTGTATGATGGGGCTCGACTGCAATTGTTCTCTGACCTTTCCCGCCACACCCCGAGACAGCGTGCTGTGCTGAAACCGCTCTTGACTGTGCTTCAGAACCGGAATATACCCTATCGTTGGGGCTTTCCCTTTGCCCTCTCTGTCCGGATGGATGACAAGCTGGTGACGCTTTGGCGCCTGGTGGACTTACCCTTGCTTCTGCAGATATTGGGCCTGCCCCCTATGGACTTCCAGCAATGGGATGACCTCCTGAAAAACCCATATTTGCCGTTTCAGTCTGACCCACCGCCTGGACTCCTCTCCTTCCTGGCACCTGCTACACCTCGCCCGCAGAGATCTCGGAGACGTCCCCGCAGCTCTTCCCGATCCAGGCAGGGATCCCAGCGCTCCCCATGGTTGTCTGCATCCCACCCTACTGTATACCCTGTGCCAAGGACGTTCGGGATTCCTGGTATTCTCCTTAGTATCCTGATGTAACCTATTTTGTGCAGTTGAATGTTTTCGTTTTACTACTAAGATTGTTGAGTAGGTTTTCATTTGTGCTCTTTTGCTCCCTTACTTTATGCCTTGCCTTCAATTTATCCCCTTCTATTCTTCTCTTCCTTATCCTGCTCCTCTAAGCGGTCATATGGACTACGTTAGCCGGTGCTTACTGCTCAGCCTCCCTGGTGCATTGGCTTACAAATTTTGTATCTCCTTCTCCTGCTCTTACGCCCCACATAGTTGGTGGCGATTTCTCGCTACCGTATTTGTGTCTTTGGCTCTTCTGCAAGTTTTGTGTGCACCTTGTTTTTGTGCGCTTTTGTTCTTTGTTCTTCTTCCCTTGCTCTTACCCGTTCCCACGTATTCTTCCCTCTCCTTTCCCCTACTACCGTTCTTCTTTCTCTGCACTTTTCCATCAAGTGATTGGCTAGTTACTGATTTCTTTGCCCCTTTCCCATCGGTGTTTTGCTGCTACTATATATCTCATGGCATCCTTAAGAGTTTCCTCTCTAAATGTACAAGGCCTCAACATCACTGGGAAACGGGCGAAAGTCTATGGTTTTCATAAACAGAGGGCTGATATGGTATGCCTACAGGAGACCCATTTCCGCCAGGACCAGCTGTCGGGATTCTGTAACCGATACTACCCGACATGGTTCCACAGTAGTTCCCCCTCCCAGAAGGTCAAAGGGGTGTCGATTTTCTTTCACAAGTCTCTAGCAGTGCAAATTCTAGATACCCGTATTGACCAGGATGCCCGTTATGTCTTTGTGAAATGTTCCATCCAGGGTTGTGAATACACTGTGGCCTGTATCTACGCTCCGAACCATGGACAATACTCTTTCTTGGTGAGGACTTTGTAGGATCCTAACGCTTTTCTCAGGGTACATTGATTGTATGTGGCGACCTTAATGTTACCCTCAACCCTTCCACTGACATCCTCGGGCTCCAGTACACGCTCCTTTGCGGCGCTTAAGGGCATCAAGAGGGCCCTGCATTTACACCAACTGTGTGATGCCTGGCGCCTGCTCCACCCTACTGATCGCGATTATTCGTTTTATTCGCACGCAAGGGGAGTGTACTCCAGACTCTATTACATTGTTATTTCCCATCCTCTTCCCATCCCCTTCCCTCCCTGAGTACCTGCTCCGGTCTCATGTGTGCTTCAGCTTCCCACTCTTCCCCGGAGGGAGTTTACCTGGCACCTTAATGAGTCGCTTTTGCTGGACCCTCTCTGTTTGGCAGACCTGAAACAAGCTGTGGCCACCTTTGAGCTCACACACGCTTCTGACTCTACGTTGCCCCAGACCCGGTGGGAAGCACTAAAATGTGTCCTGCGGGGGATTCTGATTCAGCACGGAGCCAGATGCAAGAGGGAGACCTCCGCGCAGCTTTCGGCCCTCATAGCCCGATTACATTCCCTTGAGCTACGTCACAGGCGGATGCTCGCTGAGGATGACCTACGGGACCTCCTTAGAGTGCATAAGGACATTCAGGTCCTTATTGATAAACACAATCGCTTTCGTCAGATCTGCTCAGCCTCCCACTATGAGTGGGGTAATAAGGCGGGCCGGATGCTGGCGCGGGCCTTGAGGGATAGGCGAGCCGCCCTCTTTGTCCCGTCGATTAAAACAGCCTCTGGTTCCTTGGAACACCACACTGCAGATATACTGACTGCCTTTCATTCTTACTACACTGACCTCTATGATCTTAAGGGGCGGGGGGACTTCCTCCCCCTTCTCGTAAGACATCCTCTCCTATTTGCAACGGATCGCTCTTCCCCACCTTCCTTTCCCCATTCTCGAGGACCTAGAGCACCCCTTTACAATCGAGGAACTGGATTTAGCTATTTCCTCCTCCCCCTCTGGTAAATCCCCAGGCCCTGATGGTTATACCAGTTGGTTCTACAAGACGCTTAAGGTGGAATGGTCTCCCTTTCTGTTGAATGCTTTTAATGCCATCTCTCCCACCTCCCCCTTCCCTGACTCCTTATCAGCATTTCTCACGGTGATTCCGAAAGAGGGTAAAGACCCCAACCTCTGCCAAAGCTACCGTCCCATTTCTCTCCTAAATGCGGACACTAAGCTCCATGCGAACACTAAGCTCTCTTGGAGTCCCTGATTCACCTCGACCAGATGGGCTTTGTCCCTAATTGGGAGGCCGTGATAACATTCTAAAACCATTCTCACTTATTCATCATGCTTAAGAGGCCTGGTTTCCTTGCATGGTCTTGTCCCTCGATACCGAAAAGGCTTTTGATCGGGTGAGCTGGGGCTTCATGAGAGGTGTGTTGGAGCGTCTAGGCCTTGGCCCTGTAGCTTTTCACCGTATCCTTGCCCTGTATAGACACCCCTCCGCGACAAAATATACATTAATGGTTCACTCTCTGCTTCCCTGTCTATCCGCAATGGTACTAGGCAGGGCTGCCCCCTTTCCCCCTTGTTTTATGTTCTAGTGATGGAGCATTTGTTGCAGGCTATTCGCCTCAATGACAATATTAGAGGTATCCCAGTGCGGGGTCTCCACTTTAAGTGTTCTGCTTTTGCGGACGACCTGCTCCTCTATGTCTCCTTGCCCGAGTCCTCCCTACCCGCGCTCCCATAGACTTTAATGGGATTTTGTAATGGCCGTTTAACATCTGTTTTTAAGGCTTTTCTAACGGAAGTTTATAACGGATCTTTTAACGGAGCAACTTTATAGTGTGAAAGGGGCCTTAAAGAAATACAAAATTTTCTAATTTTTTATGAAATATTTGCATTTTTCACCAATAAATGATACAAATATCGATGAAAATGTACCACTATGTTAACCTGTTAGGGACTCTGCCCATTTACACCTTAAGGACTCAGCCCCTTTTTGCAATTCTGACCACTCTCACTTTATGCATTAATAACAGAGATGCTTTTACTTTTTATTCTGATTCAGAGATAGTTTTTTCTTTACATATTCTACTTTAACATACTGGTAAATTTTCATCTTTACCTGCATCCTTTCTTGGTGAAAAATGCCCAAATTTGATGAAAATTTGGAAAATATTGATTTTTCGAACTTAGAAACTTTCTGCTTGTAAGGAAAATGGACATTGCAATAAAATTATATATTGAGTCACAAATACGTCTACTTTATGTTGGCATCATAAAGTTGACATGTTTTAACTTTTTGAAGACATTAGAGGGCTTCAAAGTATAGCAGCAATTTTCAAAATTTTCATGAAAAATTCTAAATTGAATTTTTCAGGGACCAGTTAAGTTTGAAGTTGGATTTGAGGGGCTTTTCTGTGAGAAATAACCCCTAAATTACGCCATAATAGAAACTGAACCCCTCAAGGCATTCAAAATGACATTCAGAAAGTTTGTGAACCCTTTAGGTGTTTCACAGGAAAAGCAGCAAAGTGAAGGAGGAAATTCAAAATCGTAATGAATTTTTTTTTTTTTTTTATTTTTTTTTTTTTTACACACACGCATGTTCTTGTAGAGACACTTTTTAATTTTTACAAGGGGTAAAAGGAGAGAAATCCCCCCAAAATTTGTAACCCAATTTCTCTCGAGTAAGGAAATACCTCAAATGTGGATGTAAAGTGCTCTGTGGGAAGGAGCGACAATAGGATTTTGGAGAGTGAATTTTGCTGAAATGGCATTTAGGAAGCCCCTATAGTGCCAGAACAGCACAAAAAAAAAAAAAAAAAAAAAGACACATGGCATACTACTTTGGAAACTACACCCCTCAAGGAACGTAACAAGGGGTCCAGTGAGCCTTAACACCCCACAGCTGTTTGAGGACTTTTCGTTAAAGCTGGATGTGTGAATACATTTTTTTTTTCACTAAAATGCTGGATTTTCACCAAATTTTACATTTTTACAAGGGGTAATAGGAGAAAATGCCCACCCCCCAAAATTTGTAACCCCATTTTTTCTGAGTATGGAAATACCCCATATGTGGATGTAAAGTGCTCTGCTGGCGCACTACAATGCTCAGAACGGAAGGAGTCACAATTGGCTTTAGGAAAGCAAATTTTGCTGAAATGGTTTTTGGGGGGCATGTCGCATTTTGGAAGCCCCTATGGTGCCAGAACAGCAAAAAGATAAAAACAAACAAACACACGGCCTTCTATTTTTGAAACGACACCACTCAAGGAACGTAACAAGGTACAGTGAGCCTTAACACCCCACAGGAGTTTGACGACTTTTCGTTTAAGTCTGATGTGTAGATGGAATTTTTTTAATTAATTTTTTCACTAAATAGGAGGAAGGTAATAGGAGAAAATTCCCCCCAAAATTTGTAACCCCCAACTCTTCTGAGTATGGAAACACCCCATGTGTGGATGTAAAGTGCTCTGCAGGCGCACTACAATGCTCAGAAGAGGAGGAGCGCCATTGTGCTTTTGAAAAGAGAATTTGTTTGGAATGGAAGTTGGGGGCCATGTGCGTATACAAAGCCCCCATGGTGCCACAACAGTGGACCCCCCCCATGTGACCCCATTTTGGAAACTACACCCCTCACAGAATTTATTAAGGGGTGCAGTGAGCATTTACACACCCACTGGCGTTTGACAGATCTTTGGAGCAGTAGGCTGTGCAAATTAAAAATTTCATTTTTCATTTTCACAGACCACTGTTCCAAAAATCTGTCAGACACCTGTGGGGTGTAAATGCTCACTGTACCCCTTATTACGTTCAGTGAGGGGTGTCTTTCCAAAATGGGGTCAAAGGTGGGGGGGTCCATTGTTCTGGCACCATGGGGGCTTTGTAAACACATGGCCTTCAATTCAGGACAAATTTTCTCTCCAAAAGCCCAATGGGGTTCCTTCTCTCCTGAGCATTGTAGTGCACCCGCAGAGCACTTTACATCCACATATAGGGTATGTACTCAGAAGAAATGGGGTTACAAATTTTAGGGGGCTTTTATTCCTATTTTCCCTTGGGAAAATGAAAAATTTTGGGTAACACCAGCATTTTAGTGAAAAAAAAATGTTTTTCTTCAATTTCCCATCCAACTTTAACGAAAATTGTCAAATACCTGTGGGGTGTTAAGGCTCACTGAAGGGGTTACTGTATTGTATGTATCCATCACACAGTGTCTTTATCCTGTCAGCATTTAATGTTATCTCTTTGCTAGGAATGTAGCTGTGAAGGTTAATTAACCATATTAGGACTTCCTATTCTTACATGTGTTATGGCTTTCTCGATCATCTGTCTATCCCATGAATTCTCTCAGAAACCTCCGTATACCTATTATTATAGGCTAGAGATTATACCAAATATTTGAGTGACGGATGGAGGGGTGCAACCCCCCCCCCCCCCCCTATATTATGTGCTTACAGACTGCTGAATAAATTAGAATGAATTTGACCGGACAAACAGTTGTTACATGTTATTTCTGGTAGATTCATTCTCCTGGATCCAGATAAAGACTTAAATCAAACTAACCGCCGAAGTTCGGTACCAGGGGTACCTAGATAAGATCAGCTCTCCTTACAATCTGGGTTGCTCGTCCGGGGTCGAGAGAGCCATCCCCAGATCCGTGTGAGGGATATCTGTTTATCCTCTGGCTGATACGAGGGCACTGACAGCGTCTCGATCCAAGTAAGTAGAACCATTTACTTAGAAACTTCGGGGGGTTGCTGTGTCTGGGACACAGAGTGTCAGGGACACAATAGACAAAGGCTCAGGGAGTCATAGGTGATTATAAGAGGTGCTCCGGGAGCCCCATATCACCTCAGTCAGAGATAAGTGCACTTAAAACTAAAAGAAGCTGTTCGGGGAACAGAAGGTTACAAGCTTGATTTTACATATATATATGTAGTTTGTAATAATAAGAAATTTTAGAAGTGATAAGATCATTTGTTTGTGTGAGACATTGACCGGGTGGTAAGTGTACGGTCAAATCTCACTGTGATTTTTTTTGTACTAACATAATTGACTGTGTAAAATTGCATGCGTTGTGGAGAGCTGCAAGACGCCCCACCCCTCTGGCTAGGAGAGAATCTGTTGACCCAGAGACCGGTGAACGCAAGTGGCGGCTCAAAACAGCACTAGTCGATAGGGGTTTTGGGAGAGTGAGCAAACATTAAGACACGAGTCCGCTGATCAGTTGACAGGAATTGTCGGAGCCTTCACGGTTCAATACAGCCAGTCCTGACAGTGATTGTATGATCACACTCCAAAACCAAACATACTAACATGGGAGCAAAAGGCTCTAAAACTAAGTACCCTAAACCAGAGCCAGGGGAAACTTGCAAATGTTATGTAGCCCGTGTTAGTCCAAAAAAACTATTACCTGATCAATCCATGGGTAGACGATTTAGCAGGCTGGACTGAGGTAATGGATGCTGCAGATCCATTCCCCAGAGACTGTGACAATATTGTGTATCATATGGATATGGTCAAAGGACTATGTCTGGGTGATAAGGCAGCCTGGCCGCATTTCGATGCGGACACTTCCTGGGACATGGATAATATGTCCAAGGGAGGGGAGCAGTGGCTAGAAATAGCCCCCCATTGGTATGATGCAGGTAATAAGAAAAGGAATAAGAACCACAGCTGTCCCAAAGATGATAGGTCCCTTCATGAGATAGAACGGGAAATAAGTTTGAAAGGGAGAGACCAGAAATTTCCACCACCACCCCCTTCACCGTATAACAGACCCCCTCCAGTAGTGCCTCAGTACCCAGTGTTGACTCCAGATGAAGAAGATGCAGTCACAGCAGTCGTAGCTAGGAGAGCTCACCTCTGCCCACCTCTGTACAGGGGATGCCGGCATGTCTGCGTTCCCTTGCAGCCTGTGCAATGATGGTAGAACTGACAACTCCTATTACCCTGGGACACTTGACCTTGCTGCACACCACACATGATGTTGTAGGCTTACTCAAAGGTGTACATACACAGCACATGTCAGCACAAAGATTGGTGCTATCCAATTTTGCAGAAAAATCCAAAAACAGGATTGATCTGCAAAGAGGGGATGCCGTGCATACCAAAACACAACGCATCTTTCTTCATTGCACATTTTTATACAGTTTCAGCTCTGCTAATCCTACATTCCTCACGCTGCTTCACATGCTTTTCCATTCTCAACCTTGAGTCTCTCTACTGATGTTTCCACATCACTGATGCCAAGCAGTTAGTCACAGACTACATAAACAGATGCATCACATGTTTGAGAAACAATCCTAACAACCCATTGATGATTCCTCACCAACACCTTGACTACCCCACTACACCATTCACTCACTTGCAGGTGGATTACACGCATATACCTAAAACAAAAGGGAAACAGGAATATGCATTAGTGATAGTGGACATGTTCTTCAGATGGCCAGAAGTCTTTCCTACAAAATCAGAGGATGCTAAAACTACAGCCAAAATCCTGACCCAACAGATAGTCCCAAGGTGGGGCTGTCCTCTGGTCATTGAATCAGACCGTGGGCCGGCCTTTACCTCAAAGCTCAACAAGGAGATAGCAAGACTGTTACAGGTGGAGTGGAAATTCCATATTCCATATCACCCAGAGAGTTCAGGGGTCGTGGAACGGATGAACAGAACAGTGAAAGACAAACTTAGGAAGGCCACTGCTGGAACATTCGAAAAATGGAAACAAATCCTGCCCATAATACTTGCAGAGATCAGAATGACACCTAATAAGAAGCTAGGGTTGTCACCATTTGAAATTCTAATGGGTAGGCCCTCTCCTACACCCTGGGCACAGCGCCTCCTAGTGATACAGGAAGGGGATTTGGACCTGATCAGAGATGAGTATGTTATTAATCTGATCAAGGTCCTCAGTAAAACTGAAGAAAAAGTTGCTTGTAAATCTCCCTCTCTTCCACAGGAACCAACTCCGGGTAGGAGACCAGGTGATTGTCAAGGCCCTCCAGAATGGAAAGAAGCCGGGGAGCTTCATCTACGGAGAACCCACCGAGGTAGTCGCCATCACCAGAACAGCGGTCCTCACTGAGCAGTCACCCACCTGGATCCACGCCACAAGGATCAAGCTGTTAAAGAAAAGAGAGGTACAAACAGAGGCAGACAGCCTTGACCTCGAAAAAGGCGGAAAAGGGGTACAAACGGGGGCAGACAGCCCTGACCCCCAACTAGGCGAAAAAGGGGTACAAACAGGGGCAGACAGCCCTGATCCCCAACTAGGCGAAGAAGGGGTACAAACGGGGGCAGACAGCCCTGACCCCCAACTAAGCGAAGGTCTCCATGAGTTCTGACAGTTAATTGACAAGAATGACACTGATTGCGGAACCTGGAAAATGAAATACCCTTTGCTAACAGAGACCCCACACTCAGGGGCAGGTATGTATACACATATACCCAGGGAATTACACATGCTATAGGGGAGAAAAGGAAGGTGTCAATAGAAAGAACTTTAAAAAGGGATATTGTGCTAGTTATAGCTCTGTAGAAGTGTCACTCACTCAGAACCAAGTTTTTTCAATAGGTGACATTTACTGGATCTGTGGCGATGGTAAAATAAGGTTCAAGCTAGAGGGCAAGTGGAAAGGAGAGTGTGCTCTAGCTAAAGCCATTATGAACATTTACATATTCACAGAAGGGGGAGAACACGTAAACTCTGCCACAAAAAGGATAAAGAGGTCAACACATGCAGGTAGCTTCCATCCACATGTATACATAGACACAATAGGGGTCCCAAGAGGGGTCCCTGCTGAGTTCAAAGCCAGGAATCAAGTAATTGCGGGCTTTGAATCTATCCTTCCTATAATCACTGTGAACAAAAATGTAGACTGGATTAATTACATTTACTATAATCAACAAAGGTTTGTAAACTACACAAGGGATGCATTACGAGGTGTTGCAGAGCAGCTCCAAGCTGATTCAATTATGACATTTCAGAACAGAATGGTCTTAGATATGATTCTGGCAGAAAAAGGTGGGGTGTGCAAAGTGCTTGTGGATCCTACATCATGCTGCACCTTCATACCTAACAACACTGGTCCCAATGGCAAAGTAACTATTGCAATACAAAAGTTAGAGGACCTGTCTAAAAAAGAACTCCGGTATTACAGATCCCTGGGATCAATATTTTGGATGGTTTACTAACTGGAAACATGCATTAACACAATTAGGTATTATCATTCTTGTAATCATTATAGTTATTGCTACATTTTCGCTATGTGTCATACCATGTATTAGGAGGTTGCTAGAAAAGGGAGTCGCCAATGCCACGGCCCCATTTTACCAGGCCACGCCCTCATTGGCTAATGAAGATACTACACCCAGTGGATACATGCAATACCTAAAACTCTACAGAGAAACCGTATAGTATAAAATAATATAAGGTTCTAAGAGGGGATTGAAGGGGTTACTGTATTGTATGTATCCATCACACAGTGTCTTTATCCTGTAAGCATTTAATGTTATCTCTTTGCTAGGAATGTAGCCGCAAAGGTTAATTAACCATATTAGGACTTCCTATTCTACAAGTGTTATGTCTTTTACAATCATCTGTCTCTCCCATGAGTTCTTCCAGAAACCTCCGTATATCTAATATTATAGGCTAGAGATTATACCAAATATTTGAGTGACGGAAGGAGGGGTGCAACACCCTCCTATATTATGTGCTTACAGACTGCTGAATAAACTAGAGTGAATTTGACCGGACAAACTGTTGTTACGTGTTATTTCTGGTAGATTCATTCTCCTGGATCCAGATAAAGACTTAAATCAAGCTAACCACCAAAGTTCGGTACCAGGGGTACCTAGATAAGATCAGATCTCCTTATACTCACTATACCCCTTGTCACGTTCAATGATGGGTGGAGTTTACAAAATGGGGTCACATGTGGGTATTTATTTTTTTGCGTTTATGTCAGAACCGCTGTAAAATCAGCCACTCCTGTGCAAAGCACCAATTTAGGCCTCAAATTTACATAGTGCGCTCTCACTCTTGAGCCCTGTTGTGCATCACCTATGGGGTATTTCCGTACTCAGGAGAAATTGCGTTACAAATTTTGGGGGTCTTTTTTTCCTTTCACCTAAAGTATGGGGCAACACCAGCATGTTAGTGTAAAAAAGAAAAAAAAAAGTTTTTTTGACAACAACATGCATGTTTAGACCCACAGCATGCAAGTTTAGACCCACAAATTTGTAACGCAATTTCTCCCGAGTACGGAAATACCCTATATGTGGCACTAAGTTGTTGCCTTGAAATACGACAGGGCTCCGAAGTGAGAGAGCGCCATGTGCATTTGAGGCCTAAATTATGGATTTGCATAGGGACTAACCCGGATGCAAGAATTATACTTGCCTCCAATACCAAAATTACCCTACGGCAGTGTTTCCCAAACAGAGTGCCTCCAGCTGTTGCAAAACTCCCAGGATGCCTGGACAGTCAATGCCTGTCCGGCAATACTGGGAGTAGTTTTGCAACAGCTGAAGGCTCCCTTTTGGTAACTGTGCCATGCCAGACGTATTTCAGTTTTATTTGGAGGGGGGGGAGGTGGTAACTGTGTAGGGGTATGTGTATATGTAGTGCTTTACTTTTTATTTTGTACAGTGTAGTGTAGTGTTTTTAGGGTACATTCACAAAGGCGGAATGCACCCTCCAAAACTACAACTCCAAGCATGCCCTTTGGCATCTGCATGCTGGGGGTTGTAGTTATGCAACAGTTGGAGGCACACTATTTGCAAAACAGAGTTTGTTACTTAACTCAGTGTTTCGCAACCAGTGTGCCTCCAGCTGTTGCAAAACTACAACTCCACACATGTATGGTCTATCAGTGCATGCTGGGAGTTGTAGTTTGCAACAACTAGAGGGACACTGGTTGCGAAACACCGATTTATTTAACAAACTCAGTGTTTTGCAACCTGTGTGCCTTCAGCTGTTGCAAAAAGCTACAAGTCTAAGCATGCCCGGACAGCCAAAAGGGCATGCTGGGACTTTTAGTTATGCAATAGCTGGAGGCATACTACTAAAACTCCCAGCATGCCCTTTGCTTGTCCGTGCATGCTGGGGGTTGTAGTTATGCCGCAACTGGAGGCACACTGGTTGCAAAACACTGGGAGTTTGTGAAACACTGAGTTAAGTAACAACCAGTGTGCCCCCAGCTGTTGCAAAACTACAACTCGCAGCATGTACGTCTAGACTGGAGGCACACTGGTTGTGAAACACTGAGTTAGGTAACAAACTCCGTGCTTTGCAACCAGTGTGCCTCCAGCTGTTGCATAACTACAACCCACAGAATGCACAAACTACCAAAGGGCATGCTGGGAGTTGTAGTTGTGACTTCTGCTGTTGCATAACAACAACTCCCAGCATGCCCATGTGTGCATGCTGGGAGTTGTTGCTTAGCAACAGCAGGAAGCCAGCCTTACCTCCTGCTGCTGCGCAGTGAAGATCCTGCCTGCTGTCACCGCCTCTGATGCTGGGGCTCAGATCCCGCCAACGATTCCGGGGATCGCGGGCCCCAGCCTCAGGTAAACACTCCCGACACCCGCTCTCGCCCTCTGGAACAGGGATGGAGCGGGACACCCCCACAGCAGGCGCCCATGACTAATCAGGACGATCATGAGGTGGCACCAGTGCCACCACACTCCTGCTGCTAAAGGATGATAGGTGCCATCTCTGACGGCAACTATCATCCTTTTTATATGGGTCACAGGGGACCCGATTGACCCAGATTTGCCGCAAATCGCCAATGTGAATTGACCCCCCAAGGCGTTGTCACAAGATGCCTGCTGAATGATTTCAGCAGGCATCCCGGTCCTGTCCCTGCCTGGCGAGCAGCAGGGACCGGAAATACTCAGGGCGTACAGGTATGGGCTGAGTCCTTAAGGATCGGGGATGCAGGGCTTATGCATACACCTTGCGTCCCCAAGAAGTTAAAGTAGACTATATCACGAAAAAAAAAAAACTATCTCAGAATCAAATTCATAAGTAAAAGCATTCCAGAGTTATTAATGCTTAAAGTGACAGTGGTCAGATGTGCAAAAAATACCCTGGTCCTTAGGGTCAAAATGGGCTTGGTCCTTAGGGGGTTAACCTATTGTGAAACCTGGCAGTAAGTGTACAATTTTCTTGCAGTGCCACCACACCGAAAATGAAGCATTATACAGTGGCCAGTCAAAAAAAAAAAAAAAAAAAAAGAGGAGTCTGTTTACTGCAGAACGGAAAAAGTCCATTAGGGTGACAGATGTTCTTTGGGACTGTTGTACATTATGGCTAAGAAATGAGGATTCTAAACAAAGATCGCACTATTATCTTACAATTAATAAATAAAATTAATAAATAAAAATGGGTTTTTCTACCCTGGACATGGAAACCATGCAAGTCTTGCTTTTTCAGCCCACACAGAGTAATTAATACATTTTCATGTTTGCATGGAATTACTGTGTGGGTGGTGAGAAAAAACTCAGAGCACTCCGAGTCCTGAAAACACTTAGGGCTAATTCACACTTCGAAATCTTCACAGGAGTTTCCGCCTGGAGCAGGTGCCGGCAAAACAAGCATGCACTAGGAAGACTTGTTAATGCACCCTCTCGATAGACAGCAATGCATTTCAGAGTGGATTCAGCTGAAATAATGAAAATGTTAATTCTTTGGAGGAGTCTGGAATTTCCAAAGTGGACATTTTGTTGTGAAATCCCATAGTATAAATAGTGCAGCAGAATCCCAATGAGAACAACAGGAGGTTGCTGCACCTCATTTTCCAAGCGTAATGCCACTCTGAAAGATGTGATATGGGAGGATATGGGCGGGGAGGATGTGATGGGAGAAGATGTGACCATAAGGGGAGAATGTGACAGGGGGTTTTGGGAAGAGCTAGAAATTAAATGGGGAGATGTGAAATGGGCGGTGGGCGTAAAATGGGTGGATAGATGTAAAATGGAGGAGATTGGACATGAAATGTTGGTATTTCACCAATTTATTTCTTATATCTCATCGCATATCGAAATAGCAATATTTAGGCACATTTTCCCCATATCGAGCAGCCCTTGTTTAACCCCTTCAGGACGGAGCCCATTTTGGCCTTAAGGACCGGAGCGTTTTTTGCACATCTGACCACTGTCACTTTAATCATTAATAACTCTGGAATGCTTTTAGTTATCATTCTGATTCCGAGATTGTTTTTTCGTGACATATTCTACTTTAACATAGTGGTAAATTTTTGTCGATACTTGCATCCTTTCTTGGTGAAAAATCCGTAAATTTGATGAAAAATTTGAAAATTTAGCATTTTTCTAACTTTGAAGCTTTCTGCTTGTAAGGAAAATGGATATTACGAATACATTTTTTTTTGGTTCACATATACAATATGTCTACTTTATGTTTGCATCATAAAATTGACGTGTTTTTACTTTTGGAAGACACCAGAGGGCTTCAACGGTCAGCAGCAATTTTCCGATTTTTCACAAAATTTTCAAACTCAGTATTTTTCAGGGACCAGTTCAGGTTTGAAGTGGATTTGAAGGGTCTTCATATTAGAAATACCCCATAAATGACCCCATTATAAAAACTACACCCCCCAAAGTATTCAAAATGACATTCAGTAAGTGTTTTAACCCTTTAGGTGTTTCACACGAATAGCAGCAAAGTGAAGGAGAAAATTCACAATCTTCATTTTTTACACTCACATGTTCTTGTAGACCCAATTTTAGAATTTTTACAAGGGGTAAAAGGACAAAATTTTTACTTGTATTTGTAGCCCAATTTCTCTCGAGTAAGCACATACCTCATATGTCTATGTAAAATGTTCGGCGGGCGCAGTAGAGGGCTCAGAAGGGAAGGAGCGACAAGGGGATTTTGGAGAGTACGTTTTTCTGAAATGGTTTTTGGGGGGCATGTTACCTTTAGGAAGCCCTTATGGTGCCAGAACAGCAAAAAAAACCCACATGGCATACCATTTTGGAAACTAGACCCCTCGGGGAATGTAACATGGGATAAAGTGAACCTTAATACCCCACAGGTGTTTCACGACTTTTGCAAATGTAAAAAAAAAAAAAAAATTTTACCTAAAATGCTTGTTTTCCCAAAAATTTTTTATTTTTAAAAAGGGTAATAGCAGAAAATACCCCTAAAAATTTGAAGCCCAATTTCTCCCGATTCAGAAAACACCCCATATGGGGGTGAAAAGTGCTCTGCTGGCGCACTACAGGTCTCAGAAGAGAAGGAGTCACATTTGGCTTTTTGAAAGCGAATTTTGCTCTGGGGGCATGCCGCATTTAGGAAGCCCCTATGGTGCCAGGATAGCAAAAAAAACCCCACATGGCATACCATTTTGGAAACTAGACCCCTCGGGGAACGTAACAAGGGGTTAAGTGAACCTTTATACCCCACAGGTGTTTCACGACTTTTGCATATGTAAAAAAAAAAAATTTTTTTTTTTTTTTTTACCTAAAATGCTTGTTTTCCCCAAAATTTTACATTTTTAAAAAGGGTAAAAGCAGAAAATACCCCCCAAAATTTGTAACACAATTTCTCCCGAGTACGGCGATACCCCATATGTGACCCTAAACTGTTGCCTTGAAATACGACAGGGCTCCAAAGTGAGAGCGCCATGCGCATTTGAGGCCTAAATAAGGGATTGCATAGGGGTGGACATAGGGGTATTCTACGCCAGTGATTCCCAAACAGGGTGCCTCCAGCTGTTGCAAAACTCCCAGCATGCCTGGACAGTCAACGGCTGTCCGACAATACTGGGAGTTGTTTTGCAACAGCTGGAGGCTCCGTTCTGGAAACAGTGGCGTACCAGACGTTTTTCATTTTTATTGGGGAGGGGAGGGGGGCTGTGTAGGGGTATGTGTATATGTAGTGTTTTTTACTTTTTATTTTATTTTTTGTGGTAGTTAGTGTAGTGTTTTTAGGGTACAGTCGCACGGGCGGGGGTTCACAGTAGTTTCTCGCTGGCAATTTGAGCTGCAGCAGAAAGTTTGCGGCAGCTCAAATTTGCAGCCAGATACTTACTGTAATCCTCCGCCCATGTGAGTGTACCCTGTACGTTCACATTGGGGGGGGGGACATCCAGCTGTTGCATAACTACAACTCCCAGCATGCCCGTTGGCTGTCGGTGACTGCTGAGAGTTGTAGTTTTGCAACAACTGTAGGTACACTGGTTATGTATCACTGAGTTTGTGACCTAACTCAGTGTTTCACAACCAGTGTGCCTCCAGCTGTTGCAAAACTACAACTCCCAGCATGTACGGTGCATGGTGTAAGGTGACTGCTGAGAGTTGTAGTTTGCAACAGCTGGAGGCACACCGGTCGTGAAACACTGAGTTAGGTAAAAAAAAACTCTTGAGTTTCACAACCAGTGTGCCTTCAGCTGTTGCAAAACTACAACTCTCAGCAGTCACCGACAGCCAACGGGCATGCTGGGAGTTGTAGTTATGCAACCAGCAGATGCACCACTACAACTCCCAGCATGCACTTTAGCTGTTTGTGCAAGCTGGGAGTTGTAGTTAGACAACAGCTGAAGGTACACTTTTCCATAGAAATAATGTGCCTCCAGCTGTTGCAAAACCATAAGTCCCAGCATGCCCATAAGGGAATGCTGGGAGTTGTGGTGGTCTGCCTCCTGCTGTTGCATAACTACAGCTCCCAGCATGCCCTTTTTGCATGCTGGGAGCTGTTGCTAAGCAACAGCAGGAGGCTGTAACTCACCTCCTGCTGTTGCTTCATCGCTGGACTGTCCCTCGCCGCCGCAGCTGCTCCTGGGGCCCCGATCCCAACAGGGGCGCCGGGGATCGGGGTCCCCAGCACCGGGGGTCGTCTTCCCGCACCCGCTCACGCCCTCCGGAAGAGGGGCGGAGCGGGTGCGGGAGTGACACCCGCAGCAGGCGCCCTGATTGGTCGGCCGGTAATCCGGCCGACGAATCAGGGCGATCGTGAGGTGGCACCAGTGCCACCTCACCCCTGCAGGCTCTGGCTGTTCGGGGCCGTCAGAGACGGCCCCGAACAGCCAGTAATTCCGGGTCACCGGGTCACCGGAGACCCGATTGACCCGGAATCGCCGCAGATCGCTGGACTGAATTGTCCAGCGATCTGCGGCGATCGCCGACATGGGGGGGCATAATGACCCCCCTGGGCGATATGCCGGGATGCCTGCTGAACGATTTCAGCAGACATCCGGCTCCGGTCCCCAACCGGCTAGCGGTGGGGGCCGGAATTCCCACGGGCGTATGGATACGCCCTCGGTCCTTAAGGACTCGGGATGCAGGGCGTATCCATACACCCTATGTCCTGAAGAGGTTAAAGCATATACATAATATGCAATGACAAAAATGGGCCTAGTAAACATGTAGGAATGGAGACCAAAACCTATTTTACCTTCATCTGGATAAGAGGAAGGTCCATCTGACATCATGGGGTTAATTTCACCAGCATCTTGATCACTGTCCAAACTTCCAGGCTGTACAGTATCCTTTCCATTCCATCCTTTAGGATTTGACCTTTGTAAGAAGATATTTCATTAGTAATCTATCCAAGCTATAGAATGATGAAGTGGTCTTCTCATAATGTAAGTGAAGGCATATTTGATTACTTATATGCGCAGGGTAGTGACATGCTAGGAATGCCAAAAGGGACAACAGTACCTTCATTCTTGGTTGGTTCTACATCAATCACTATGCAATGGCATATTCGGGTGAAATGTCAAAACATCTCAAGAAGGGAAGACCCCTTTAATGGAGTATATACAACAAAATGGGTTTAATAAAGAAGGCTAGGTCCATATCAGTGCTCAGTTCGCTGATTCTGTTATAATGCCAGGAATTTAGCGGAGAAAAAAAATCCTGCATGTAAGGTTCTTTTCTCCCAAGTGAATGGAGCCTGTTGGGTTCCATTGATGTCTGTTGTCACCACCTCCATCTCAGCTCTGTTACTAGCAATTGTAACAGAGCTCAAGAACGCTGTTTTGAACATAGCCTTAGCATTCTAATACACAACTAGCAACAAGAATCTAAATGCCATAGAGAAGCACATTTAAACTATGAGAAAATGGTGCCCACTAAAAACACATTCCTACCTAGTCAGGCAGGCTGTATTTTAGAACAATTTTAGCAAACCAAAAAGGTAAGAAAAAATAAAAAAATATCATAGGTTTAGGTACCTCTTTTTTTCTACAAGGGCAATAAAATGTTGTCTCTAATATCTTGGGAAGGCAGGGTGTGATAGCAGGAACCAGCCATTTTGTCCCAGCTTTGTTGTGTAACTTGGGAACTAGCTTTTTTATATTTATTTTCATGTTCAAACTTCCCAAAAAAAAAAAAAAAAACTAATCAAATAGCAGCATGAAAGAGAACTATTAGACCAGCCATACACAGGTTGACCTACCCCAATGTTACTATTTTCCTGGATTTTTCCAAGCATGTGGCTTGGATTTCAGCACTGAGGAGGTCTGGCTGCCTGTCTTCTGCTTTCGAGCTGGATGGTGTCTCAGGACTGCTATTACCTAGAGATCTTGGTGATCCATGTCTGCTGCTGCTCTTGTTGTTACTGTTACAAGCTGAAAACATGACAACTTTGTTTTATTATACTGGAAGCTGAAATCATTTCATAGTAATGGATAGGCAGGTATATGTGAGGCAGAAAAGAAATTAAATCAACTCTCCTTAAATTGCCTATTTTTTTGCATTGTAAAAATTCAAAACCCTTTACTTTAACAAATGGCTATCCATATAGAAATTGCTTATAAAATCATGGCTTTGTCCAAGCTGAAGCAAAGGCATGAAAAAGGTCCAGTGAGTGAGTGGGACTGCACTCCTCTGTGCTCTCTCCTGTCTGACAGCACTCCTCTGTGCTCTCTCCTGTCTGACAGCACTCCTCTGTGCTCTCTCCTGTCTGACAGCACTCCTCTGTGCTCTCTCCTGTCTGACAGCACTCCTCTGTGCTCTCTCCTGTCTGACAGCACTCCTCTGTGCTCTCTCCTGTCTGACAGCACTCCTCTGTGCTCTCTCCTGTCTGACAGCACTCCTCTGTGCTCTCTCCTGTCCGATAGAACTCCTCTGTGCTCTCTCCTATCTGATAGGACTCCTCTGTGTGCTCTGTCCTATCAGACAGAAGAGAGCACAAAGGAGTCCTATCAGACACAGAGGAGTGCTATCTCACCCTCACTTACTGGACATTGTCCATGCCTGTGCTTCAGCTTGGACAAAGCCATGATTTTATAAGCCACAATTATCTTATGAAGTATATAAGAAAGGTACATTTTTTGCCAAGATGTACAACATATAAAAAGTTTTTAATTTGAAAGTGCCTATTTAAATGTATATGGTGCATAATGCTCTGTTCATATTAGGCCCATAGGTTTAGCCAATGATCAGCTGATTGAAAAAGTTGCAGTGCTCCCATGAAACCTGTGGCTCCTTCACTGCTTACCAGGCTTCGCTCTGAACACTCAGCAACAGTTATACCTAGTATTGAGCGCTGCCTGCCTATTATGAAGAGAGGAAACCATAGTGACGCCACAAGCACCATGGCCAATTCAGCTTATCAGTGGTGGTGCCAAGAGTCAAAGCCCCCATTGATGGTCTATCCAAAAGGATACACCATCAGTAAAAAGTCTCAGAAAACCCCTAAACTGATTTTAACAGCAGCGAACAAAAACTATATGCATTTCTGTATGCTTCAATTCCATTAAATTTATTAACATGGAACTAAAGCACATTTCTGTGTAGATAGAAATTTTAGTACAAATACCTTCAGAGGGAGCTTGACATTCTCCTTTAGCACGATGACTGCTGTCTCCACTGTCAACTGCTCTCCGTAAGGAAAGACTTCCTGTTCTTTCACTGGTTCGTGAATGCTTGGGGGAATTACATTTTTTGGCGGTTGCTAGAAAAATTTAAATTGTTGTGCTATGTTATTAATACAGTACAATTGTGCACATAATGTTATTCCCTCACAGCAGTACCTCTTCCCCGGTGGGGCTCACAAATTAATCTCCCAATACATGCACACACATAAGCAGCACGGATTTAGTGTCAAAATGGATGTCAGAGAAAAAATTGTATGATAAAGAATCAATGATATCACGCAAGTAACTTACCAAGAATAAAATAATAAAAACTTAGAATACTGGCATTCTCGACAAACCCTTAAAGTGTATTGCAATGGCAAGTGCACTTGGATTAATTCAGCAGTGTGATTCAGAACTGCTGCATTTCTATTTTTATCAATATTTTATTTTGGTTTTCAAATATTTCAAAAGGAAACAGAAGGGTGAAAACACAAGCATTGTACTAAAATAATATGTAAATACAAATAGGAGGTAGTACAGTTCAAAGAAGGAGAAAGGCTCGCAGGCCACAGAAATACAGGGAAACATTAGCAATAAAGTCCCTTTGGGTGCTCAGACCTTGTGATTATCTGTAAACTACCTCTCTAAAAGAAAACAGTTCGGAACGGATTTAATTTGACAAGCAAGTACAAAGACTGAGGAATAAGACAGCGGGTACTGCGTAGGGCAGTGGAAGGGGTTAAAAGAACAGTTTGAAGCAGAGAAAGACAAGAAAGACATATTAAAGGAGGAATGGAAAGAGGACAGAGGGAGGGAGAAAAGAAGAATTGGAGATGGGGGGCTGGGAGAAGGGAAGGGGGAGAGTATGAGGAGGGGAGGGGGGGATGATAAGGTGGGAAGGTGGGGGAAAGAAAGGGGAGGGGAGGGGGGGTATGGGGTGATAACCCTAAGGCAGAATTTTATAGGGAGCTAACATTGAGATAGCAAGGAAGGGAAGGGCAAGGCTCCAGTGGAATTTAGAGCAAGGACATGAAGTCACGCCAAGGAGTCCACTCGCATACTCGTTTCCTACGGGTATGATCACTCCAGCTAGAGAGTTCTTCCATATGGCTTATCTGGGAGACCTTGCCCATAGATCTGCTGCATTTCTAAGCTAGAAATTTGACTCAACATTAAAGTTATTTTTGCTAGGATGAACACTTAGCCCCTATCCGGGGTTAACTGTCTGATCACATGGGTCCTATGGGAATGCCAAACACAGCCGAGCACTGTGCCCCCCTATAGACAATGAATGTTGTGGTAGTTGAGCATGCTCACTGCCACTTCATTTAGACCCAGGTTTTCATGGACATGAGTGTATCAGGCAGGCTGTAAAAAGAACACTGAACGTCACTATGCAATACAATAGAGAAGTACTGTAGGATATTGTGGACAGAATAAAAAAAAGAAAAAAAAAAGTGTAATTCTATATAAATTGTTAATACCACACCTATAACAAACTATAAAATTATTACACTTATGCCATGTTGTGAACAAAGTAATAGTAGTGGGGGGTTAGATGTCTGATTGCAGGGGGGGATGGGGGTGTCAAGCCACTGGGACCCCTCATGATCTCTGGGGAAGGCACTCTGGCATTCTGAACATTTATGTTCAGAACGGCGGCTTCACTCAGCCGTGTTAGTGACGTCACACCACACCCCTTCGATTCATGTCTATGGGAGGGGGCATGACAGCTAAGTACTTCTGCTCCAGAAGCTTACCCTCCTATAGACATGAATGGAGGGGGGCATGGGGTGACGTCAGGAGCGCTGCCACCCGAAGCCGGCTTTCTGAACATAAAATGTTCACAACACCGGGGTGCTGGATATCGCAGGGGTCTTGCCTTTGGTGAGGGAATAAGATGTCTAGGGGCAGAGTACCCCTTTAAAATCAAGGTCAAAACCATAGGATGGGCCCCATACCGGAGATCGTAGGGCCCCAGCAGTCTAACCCACCCCAGCCTCCCATGATCAAACACTTATCCCCTATGCCAAGGGTCTTAAACTGGTGGCCCTCCAGATGTTGCAAAACCTCAACTAGCAGCATTCCCGACAGCCATCAGCTGCAGCAAATGGCTGTCTAGGCATGTCCAGGCATACTGAAAGCTGAAGTTTTCCAACATCTGGAGGGCCGCCAGTCTGAGAAGTTCAGTTTCCCATAGTACCCCTTGAAAGGGGTTAAACAGGTATACTTGAATCGTGTATGGCAATTTGCTAGACCAATATGATTGAACAATTACAGCACAGGAAGCTATTAAGTACAATACAGGCAATTTCAGACTTACTGTTTCTCACATAACAGCTTGCAAGAGAAGATTTCCTAAGCAGCTCCATTCCGAGTTCTTGTAACTTGCTACATCCTTCCCCGCTTCCTGTTGCTAAAGTGTCCAGCTCTCCAGTGCTATTTGTCTGGCCTTCACTGGGCCCGGCGCTACTGCTCCTGACTTCACATATCTGACTTTTCACGGCAGAAAGCTTGCTGCGCACCTCGAGGACCTGAGACTTGTACCTCTTCAGCATCTTCAGATCTGGAGACACACGCCAGGATGTCTGCTGTGATCGGGTTTCTCTGTCTTTTCGAGAACAGGATGCTGAAAGCAGAAAAATATAAAAATGCTTTAGTACGTTGGCAGAATAAATGTAGTAATGTAAAAGGCCATCACACTTTTTAACCCCTTAAGGACTCAGCCCATTTGGGCTTTAGGGACTCAGACAATTTTATTTTTACGTTTTCATTTTTTCCTCCTCGCCTTCAAAAAATCATAACTCTTTTATATTTTCATCCACAGACTAGTAAGAGGGCTTTTTTTTGCGCGACCAGTTATGAGGTATGTACTTACTCCAAAGAAACGTATTTACAAATCAAATTTACAATGACATTTTCTCCTTTTACCACTTGTGAAAATGAAAAATTTGGGGTAACCCCAGCATTTTAGTGTAAAAAAAAAAAAATCACATTTTTCATTTTCACATCCCACTTCACAAACATTTATCAAACACCTGTGGGGTGTTAAGACTCGCTGTACCCCTTGTTATGTTCCTTGAGGGGTTTGCAAAATAGTATGCCATGTGTTTTTTTTTTTTTTTTTTTTTTGCTGTCCTGGCACCATAGGGGCTTCCTAAATGAGACATGCCCCCCAAAAACCATTTCAGCAAAATTTGCAAATGTCTGAGAATTGTAGTGCGCCCGCAGTGCATTTGACATCCAAACACGGGGTATTTCCATACTCCGAAGAGATGGGGTTACAAATTTGGGGAGCATTTTCTCCTTTTACCCCTTGCAAAAATGAAAAATTTAGGGAAAAACCAGCATTTTAGTAAAAAAATAAAAAATTAATTTACATATTCAAAGTTGTCAAACACCTGTGGGTGTTAAGGCTCAGCGGACCCCTTGTTACGTTCCTTGAGTGGTGTATTTTCCAAAATAGTATGCCATGTGGTTATTTTTGCTGTTCTAGCATCATAGGGGCTTCCTAAATAGGACATACCCCCCAAAAACCATTTCAGAAAAACTCACTCCCCAAATTCCCATTGTCACTCCTTCCCTTCTGCGCCCGCCGAACACTTGACATACACATGAGTTATTTCCTTACTCCAGAGAAATTGGGTTACAAATTTTAGTAAGATTTTTCTTCTTTTACCCCTTGTAAAAATTCAAAAACTGGGTCTATAAGAACATGCAAGTGTAAAAAATGAAGATTTTGAATTTTCTCCTTCACTTTGCTGCTATTCCTGTGAAACACCTAAAGGGTTAACACGCTTACTGAATATCATTTTGAATATTTCTAATATGAAGGCCCTTCAAATCCACTTCAAAACTGAACTGGTCCCTGAAAAATTCTGCTTTTGAAAATTTTGTGAAAAATTGGAAAATTGCTGCTGAACTTTGAAGCCCTCTGATGTCTTCCAAAAGTAAAAACATGTCAACTTTATGATGCAAACATAAAGTAGACATATTGTGTATGTGAATCAATATATAATTTATTTGGAATATTCATTTTCCTTATAAGCAGAGAGCTTCAAAGTTAGAAAAATGCTAAATTTTAAATTTTTTCATCAAATTTGGGAATTTTTCACCAAGAAATTATGCAAGTATCAACACAAATTTACCACTAACAAAGTGGAATACATCACAAAAAAAAAAAACAATCTCGGAATCAGAATGAAAGGTAAAAAGCATCCCAGAGTTATTAATGCTTAAAGTGAAAGTGGTCAGATATGCAAAAAACGCTCTGGTCCTACAGTGAAAATTTGCCTGGTCTTTAAGAGGTTAAGGACCAAGGGCATACCTGTATACCCTGGTCCCGTTAACAGGGTTAAAACCATTCTAATGAGCCGACAACGGGTTAAACCCTGTTGCTACGGCCAGCCAGGACCCACGGCTAATGCCTGGCACTGCCGAACGGGCCCATACCCGGCATTAACCCTTTAGACGCTGTGATCAAAGTTGATTGAGGCCTCTAAAGTGTGGGGTTAATGGTGCCGGTTAGCCCAGTGGAGCTGATCAGGACTGATGGCGGTGAAATCGCGGGTCCTGATCAGCTGACTGGACGACTAGAGGGTCCTCACCTGCCTCCTCCTCATCCGTTCGGAGATCTGCTACTCCAAGCCTACTCAGCAGGCTAGAGTAGCAGAGCACCAAGAACACTGATCAATGCTATGCTATGGCATAGCATTGATCAGTGTAAGCAATAAAAAGATTGCATATTGTAGACCCCTGCGAGTGCTAAGAAAAAGAAAAGTGTAAAAAAAGTTCATATAAGTGAATTAACCCCTTCCCTATATTAAATCACTTTTTCTCATTTTTAAATAAAACTATGTAATAAAAATAATCATATGTGGTACCACTGCTTGCATAAATGTCTGAACTATTAAAATATAAGGTTAGCTAAACCACACGGTCGATGGTGTACACGTAAAAAATACCAGTCCAAAATTGTGCATTTTTGGTCACTACATATACCATAAAAAATGAATAAAAAGCGATAAAAAAAATTATACCGAGAAAAACTACAGACCACAGAGCAAAAAATGAGCCCTTATATGGCCCGTATGCTGAAAAATAAAAAAGTTATAGGGGTCAGAAGACGCCAATTTTAAATATACTAATTTTGGTGCATGATGTTATTTTTTTTTTTTTTTTTTTAAGTAAAATAAAATAAAATTCAAATTGGGCATCCTTGTGACCATATGGACCTACAGAAGATATGGTGCCATTTTTACCAAAAATTGCACTGTGTAGAAATGGTGCCCAAAAGTTACAAAATAGCGTTTTCTTTATTTTATCGCACAAATATATATATTTTGGTTTTGCAGTAGATTTTGTGGTTAAATGACTCGTATAATTACAAAGCATAATTGGTGGCACAAAAAACCAAGCCCTTATATGGGTCTGTAGGTGCAAAATTGAAAAAAATTGGCCTGGTACTTAAAGGGGTTATCCACCATAAGGTGATTTTATTATGTACCAGGCAGTAATGGACATACTTAGGAAGGATCTGCGCTTGTCTTGGGGATAAATGGCTATGTTGAGAGATTACCATAACACTGTGGCTAGCTTTTTGTGAACTTGTATTTTCTGTTTGACTTTTCTTTTTTGACTACAAATCCCACAATTCCATTTTCCTCCCTCCTACACATCAGCCACGCCACCCATTGAAACATAAATGAGCTGCATCCATTCAAAAGACCTGTGGTTTTCAATCAGGGTGCCTACAGCTGTTGCATTAGTTGCAGATTGATCTCTCTCCCACCAAGCGATCCCTCCATCCACTGAAGCAGACAGGCTCCCTGTCATCAGCTGACTAGTGAGTCAGGTCTATGTTGCATTTCAAGCTGGGAAAAATCTGAGACAGTCATTTTGTATGCTGTTAATAAATATTGGGGTGAAAATCACATAATTGTGAGAAAACGTCACAATAAGTCACAAAACGTCATATGAACTACACTAACTTTACAGCCCCTGTAGCATAGGCAAATAAAAAAAATTCCTGGAATACCCCTTTAAGGTCAAAATGGGTCCTTAAGGGGTTAAGAGTTAAGCCAGAGGTACCAAGTCATCTGGACCATAACTTTTTATATATATATATACAAAGTGCATTCAATATTTCCTACACTGTCTTAAAAAAGAAAAAAAAATAGAAAAAAATCGCACACACAAGTGCACACACTGAAAAAAAGAAATGGGATATCTTACTGCACTTTTGAGCAACTCCCATTGAAATGAAAACGCATCTCAAAATCAGCATCCAAATCCGCCCTGCAGATTCAATGCAAATTTTGAGCTACTTTTTGCTCATGTGAACATACCCTAAAAGTGACCTGTACAGGTCATAATAAAAAAGACTTTTCATTTGAACCATTAAAGACTAAAAAAAAGGTACAAAAGGAAAAAAAGGAAAAGGAAAAAAAGGCGAAACCAAATCAATAAGGCAGCGAAAATAGAACACAAAGCTGTAAAGCACTTTGTTCTTATTAGCAAATATTTTGCCCTTTACAAAATAAAGTTATGTAGTTCAGACACCTTTTCTTGATTTAAGCAATCTGCAATGTCAAGAAAGAGGCAAGGAAAATTGTTCATCAAGTGTTCTATTGTTTTAATCTCTGTCACAGTAAATGCTATGTAGTGACCTGGCAAGGCTGGCAGTTCAGGCCTGATTAACTGCAAAACAAGAACATTCTGCAGATAAGTAATCATTTCCCTTGCAGCTGCCTGGCATTCAAATATCAGCAGAAATCACGGGGCAAAGCAGACATTGCACTAGATGTTATAAGTGGCTCCTGGAAGAGGGGGTGCAAGGAAAATCCTTTATTAGGGTGGGTTCACCCTACATTTTTCAATACAGTTCAGGTATCAGGTTTTTGGATGAAAAACGGATTCCTCAAAACCAGACTAAACCGTATGAAAATGTGTGTACAAATTTTAACCCGTATATGGTTAAAAACCATATTCGGTTTGAAAAATTATGTCCGGTTGCATCTGTTTTTAAAGGGAAAAAAAATGTATACTTTGTTGAAGGAGATTTATCATTCTTTACAAACGTATGGCTTTTATATGCCATTTTTTTTTTTACTTACTTTTGCTTACATGTGACCTATTTATCAAATAGTCACAGGACCTTGATAAATCACACGTAAGCAAAACTCGGGAAACCCTCTTACAAAAGCATTTTTTAAAGCAGAAAAGTTTTCCCTTATGCTAATAGCCGAAGTTCTTTATCTACCCTTTATTAACAGTAGTGTTGATAGAGAGTGACGGGGAGGGGGGCGTACCGCATCGGGTGACACCTTGACTGGCCTACTTGGCACTAAATAGCTGCACTCCAACTATCCCTCAACAACCCATCCACCCTCCTCAGAAATAAAAAAAAAATATTAAAAACATACGAAGCCGCACCATGAATATCCGTACTCTGGAGGCTTTTTTGTTTAATTTTGAGCCCTCATTTTGTGACGTTGGTGGGCGGAGTCATGCGTCGCTGCACTGAGGTCGGAGATTACATCAGGAAGGAAGACAGCGCAGCACCAACAGGCACATAAACAATAGTGAAACCACACAAAAAAAACGGCTCGGCACGTTACCCACCCCAAAATGTGCATGAAGCTGTATTACTATGGAGGTTTTTTCTTTTTTTAAGGAAACATTTTAGTGCCACATATGGGTTATTTACGTAGTCAGTAAAAATTCTTACACAGTTATTTTGTGCCTTATTCTATTTTTACACAACATTAATTTTAAAATTTAGTGGGTAGCCAGCATGTACATGTCCTAAAATTAACAAGGTATGTAGTGTGCATTTTCAACTTTAAAATGTACCGTATATACTCGAGTATAAGCCGACCCGAGTATAAGCCGAGACCCCTAATTTCAACCCAAAATCCCAGGAAAAGTTATTGACTCGAGTATAAGCCTAGGGTGGGAAATACCTCATCCCCCCCTGTCATCATCCAGACCCGTCATTAACATCCTCATCATCATCCCCTTGTCATCATCCCACACATCCCCCCTTCATCATCCTCTTATCATCCCACACATCCCCCCTTCATCATCCCCTTGTCATCATCCCACACATCCCCCCTTCATCATCCCCTTGTCATCATCCCACACATCCCCCCTTCATCATCCCCTTATCATCCCGCACATCCCCCCTTCATCATCCCCTTATCATCCCACACATCCCCCCTTCATCATCCCCTTATCATCCCGCACATCCCCCCTTCATCATCCCCTTATCATCCCACACATCCCCCCTTCATCATCCCCTTATCATCCCACACCCCCCCTTCATCATCCCCACCCCCCTTCATCATCCCCACACCCCCCCCCTTCATCATCCTCTTCTCATCATTCGCCCTCAGTGGTCTTCAACCTGCGGACCTCCAGAGGTTTCAAAACTACAACTCCCAGCAAGCCCGGGCAGCCATCGGCTGTCCGGGCTTGCTGGGAGTTGTAGTTTTGAAACCTCCGGAGGTCCGCAGGTTGAAGACCACTGCGGCCTTCAACATCATCCAGCCCCCTCTCACCCCCTTTAGTTCTGAGTACTCACCTCCGCTCGGCGCTGGTCCGGTCCTGCAGGGCTGTCCGGTGAGGAGGTGGTCCGGTGAGGAGGTGGTCCGGGCTGCTATCTTCACCGGGGGCGCCTCTTCTCCGCGCTTCCGGCCCGGAATAGAGGCGTTGCCTGGACAATGACGCAGAAGTACGTTTGCAATGAACGCACCTATGCGTCGTTGTCACGGCAACGTGACTATTCTGAGGCCGGGCCCGAAGCGCTTAGAAGAGGCCTCCCCGGTGAAGATAGCAGCCCGGAACCAGTATCCCACCAGACCACCTCCTCACCGGACAGTCCTGCAGGACCGGACCAGCGCCGAGCGGAGGTGAGTACTCAGAACTAAAGGGGGTGAGAGGGGGCTGGATGATGTTGAAGGCCGCAGTGGTCTTCAACCTGCGGACCTCCGGAGGTTTCAAAACTACAACTCCCAGCAAGCCCGGACAGCCGATGGCTGCCCGGGCTTGCTGGGAGTTGTAGTTTTGAAACCTCTGGAGGTCCGCAGGTTGAAGACCACTGCGGGTGGGGGAGTTCACTCGAGTATAAGCCGAGGGGGGTGTTTTCAGCACGAAAAATCGTGCTGAAAAACTCGGCCTATACTCGAGTATATACGGTAGTTATATAATAATTTTTTTCTATAATTAACATTAATGTGTTAACGTCCTTTTCTGCAGATGTATGCACCTTCTGTAAGCCAGGTTGGACCTGGAATACATATGCGACTTTTAAATGGAGATGCAACTTTTTTCTTCATAAATAGCGACTATCGCATTTGATAAATACATGACCACTGCAAAGTAAAAAAAATAAAAAATAATAATTACGTGAGCAGATATCAGAAATGTGCTTTGCAATAAGCAAAAATAAAAAAATCACAGCATGTATAGAAAAGTGGCACGTGCGTGCGACATTTTTAAGCAAAAAAAAATCTATTACTGAGCTTGATAAATCTCCTTTAACTTCACTCTATTATGAATAAAGTTTTACTTGTTTGATTGAAATTCCAAGAAAAAAAAACTGTGCAAAGTCAAAAACCGTATGGTGCGAACTGGATGGAACCGTACGCACATACGGTTCTGTACAGTTCCCATTGACTCCCATGTTTTTAAAAAAACGTATACGGTTTAATATGGTTTTTCACCCGGATCAACAACCATGGTAGGCTGCGGTTTTTGGTACAGGGAAAAAAAAAAAAAAAACAGACAAAATTGTGCAAGATGCAAAACGGACACAACTGGATGAATCGTTTGGCATACGGTTTTCAATACGGTTCCATACGGTTTTCAAATTGAAAAAGTATACGGGAACTGCATTGCAAAAACGTGGTGTGAACTCACCCTTAGTTGTACAGTCATCTTTGCCAAAGGTCATTTTACGCTCACTTATATGGTGACGATATTACTGTATAGATGTGCCAGGGACTGGTTAATGGTCCATTCACACGTACAGTATTCTGTGCAGATTTGATGCGCAGGATTTTCTGCTGCAGATTTAAATGTAAACTCAATGACTGAACACAGCTTAAAATTCTGCGCATCAAATCTGCACAGAATACTGTACGTGTGAATAGACCCTAAAGGTCCCTTTGGACGCTGCTGTCAACTTTGACGGCAGCGATCTAAAAGGGTTAATAGCCGCCCACGGCGATCGCCAAGTGTCTGCTATTAACGGCAGCCCCCAGCTGGGGGGGCCGGCCTGTATGGCGCAGGCTCAAGTCAGGAGACCGCGCCATACACCGCTTGCCATCTAAGGAAGAGCCGGCTCGTCCTAAGACGGCAACCGGTTAAAACAATTACTTGTCTCTATTTATTTTCTTGAGTTGCGTTCACAAACAAACACTAAGATTTGCTGCAGATTTTTCCAAGTAACTTCGACAGGGAAATCAAAATCTGCAACAGATCTGCAACAAATCCATCATGTTTGAACATAGCCTTTATGTTTCTTTTTACTTAAAGGAAATCTGTCATCAGAATCACCCGCACTAAACCTGTTACACAGGCTAGTAGTGTGGGTGATCCTGATTAAAACGCTCCTTACCTGGTTAAAAATGGTTCAGCGCTTCTTAAGATATCTATATTTTTAGTTTTCTGTTATTCCCTGGCTTGGGACTCAGTGGGAGGTGTTATCATCTGGGACTCGGCCACACGTCATTCTAGCTGGGCGGAGCTGCCGCCCGGCTCATGAATATTCATGAACTTATCCTCCTGGTCTAATTCTTCTTTCTCGGTCTGTTTGTGAATAAATACACCCTCCGTCCCTCCCTTCCTCCCACCCCCGGCTTTTCACTTATGCAGCCTGTCTTCTTACTTGTATAGGGCCGCAGCTTGAGTGAAGCCGGGGGGAGAACGCCGCTTCCGAGTGTACGGAACGCGGCGCATGCGCGGCCCTCCACACCAGACCGAGAAAGAAGAATTAGACCAGGAGGATAAGTTCATGAATATTCATGAGCTGGGCGGCAGCTCCGCCCAGCTAGAATGACGTGTGGCCGAGTCCCAGATGATAACACCTCCCACTGAGTCCCAAGCCAGGGAATAACAGAAAACTAAAAATAAAGATATCTGAAGAACAGCTGAACCATTTTTAACCAGGTAAGGAGCGTTTTAATCAGGATCACCCGCACTACTAGCCTGTGTAAGAGGTTTAGTGCGGGTGATTCTGATGACAGATTTCCTTTAAAGTGCTTAACACAAAAGGCTGATGAAATCTCTATAGCCTACTTTTTACCTATACATAACTGTAGTGAGATAAAAGGAGGAAGGGGCAGCATACACATCATACGGCCAACATAACGTAATGACCACGGAACCAGGAAAAGGGAGCGCACTGGGGACTGCATTGGGACAGTGGAGGCACCAGGGAGAGTGGGCAGAATAGTAATGTAAAGAAACCCCTATCCTGGAGTACTACTTTCAGTAAATATGCACAAGATGGGAACAAAAACAAAACAAAAAAACACAAAGAAAAGTATACTTCGCTTTCCCAATGATATTCAGTCCTGATGCCTGTGGTGTGTCTTAGCACAAGGTGTCCTGTCTCAGCCACTGATTAGCTGAGTGGGCACTTCATTGCACTGAGACAGACCACAGGAAGTGCTGAGTAGCAGGACTAGGCACCATCGCAATAAACTGCAGGATAAGGGAAGGTAAGTAAAAGTTTTTTTTACCCCACCTAAGCATATAAAAAACCCTGGTGCCCAAGCCTGTTACATGACACTGCTGCTCAGCCCATCACTGGCCAAGGCGGGACATTGCTGCGGCCAGCAATAAGTTCAGTGCAGTTAATGACTAATAATTAACAGTAGCGCTATGATATGGATATGGTGGTGTGCCCAATTGTGCTGCTTGAATAAAAAGTATGTACCCGTATATTGTACACAATATAGATACACCTAAAATACAGTTTATTAGTAAGCGCTAAATGGGACTTAAAATAATTAAATACGTGTATAGAATGGTATGGAAAAATGCATACCTATATAGAGATGTGATGGATAGCTATGCTGACATTGTCCGTAATAAGTAAAGGGATATCTGATCTAAAATAACTGCAAGATAAATTAAAAAACAATGTTATTATAATTAACTAGCTGAGTACCCGGCATTGCCCGATTTTTCCTTCCTCATCCTTGTTGGGGAGGAAAATCAACAAAGGAGGAAGCTTTTGACTTCATATCCCATTCACATATATTGTTGTCATATTGTTGTGGGAACATACATTTTTTGCATGGGACTTTAACCTCTTAAAGGGTTACTCCGGTGCTTACACATCAAGATGCCTGATCCCATGAGTCCCGCCGCTGCCTGATCCCGGGAGTACCTCTTTAAGGACCAAGCCCATTTTCACCTTAAGGACCAGGGGAATTTTATTTTAGCGTTTTCGTTTTTTACTCCTCGCCTTCTAAAATCCATAACTTCTTTATATTTCCATCTACAGACCCATATAAGGGCTTGTTTTTTGCGTGACCAATTGTACTTTGTACTGAAACCTCTCGTTTTACCATAAAATGTACCGCGAACCCCCAAAAAATGTAAAATTTTTAGGGAGGAAATTTTAATGAAAATCACAATTTAGCACATTTTGGAGGGTTTTGTTTTCACACTATACACTTTACGGTAATAATGACATGTGTTCTTTATTCTGTGGGTCAATACGATTAAAATGATTCCCATGGCTAGATACTTTAATAATTTTGTACCGCTTTAAAAAATCTAAAACTTTATGTACAAAATCAGTACCGTATATACTCGAGTATAAGCAGAGTTTTTCAGCACGATTTTTCGTGCTGAAAACACCCCCCTCGGCTTATACTCGAGTGAACTCCCCCACCCGCAGTGGTCTTCAACCTGCGGACTTCCAGAGGTTTCAAAACTACAACTCCCAGCAAGCCAGGGCAGCCATCGGCTGTCCGGGCTTGCTGGGAGTTGTAGTTTTGAAACCTCCGGAGGTCCGCAGGTTGAAGACCACTGCGGCCTTCAACATCATCCAGCCCCCTCTCACCCCCTTTAGTTCTGAGTACTCACCTCCGCTCGGCGCTGGTCCGGTCCTGCAGGGCTGTCCGGTAAGGAGGTGGTCCGGTGAGGAGGTGGTCCGGGCTGCTATCTTCACCGGGGAGGCCTCTTCTAAGCGCTTCGGGCCCGGCCTCAGAATAGTCACGTTGCCTTGACAACGACGCAGATACGTCGTTGTCAAGGCAACGGCTCTATTCCGGGCCGGAAGCGCGGAGAAGAGGCGCCCCCGGTGAAGATAGCAGCCCGGACCACCTCCTTACCGGACAGCCCTGCAGGACCGGACCAGCGCCGAGCGGAGGTGAGTACTCAGAACTAAAGGGGGTGAGAGGGGGCTGGATGATGTTGAAGGCCGCAGTGGTCTTCAACCTGCGGACCTCCGGAGGTTTCAAAACTACAACTCCCAGCAAGCCCGGACAGCCGATGGCTGCCCGGGCTTGCTGGGAGTTGTAGTTTTGAAACCTCTGGAGGTCCGCATGTTGA
Source organism: Hyla sarda (assembly GCF_029499605.1). NCBI lineage: Eukaryota > Metazoa > Chordata > Amphibia > Anura > Hylidae > Hyla > Hyla sarda. The sequence continues at coordinate 245,796,640 of NC_079190.1, read as the reverse complement.
AGGCCGCAGTGGTCTTCAACCTGCGGACCTCCGGAGGTTTCAAAACTACAACTCCCAGCAAGCCCGGACAGCCGATGGCTGCCCGGGCTTGCTGGGAGTTGTAGTTTTGAAACCTCTGGAGGTCCGCAGGTTGAAGACCACTGAGGGCGAATGATGAGAAGAGGATGATGAAGGGGGGGGGGGTGTGGGATGATTACAAGGGGATGATGAAGGGGGGATGTGTGGGATGATAAGGGGATGTGTGGGATGATGACAAAGGGATGATGAAGGGGGGATGTGTGGGATGATGACAAGGGGATGATGAAGGGGGGATGTGTGGGATAAGGGGATGTGTGGGATGATGACAAGGGGATGATGAAGGGGGGATGTGTGGGATAAGGGGATGTGTGGGATAAGGGGATGTGTGGGATGATGACAAGGGGATGATGAAGGGGGGATGTGTGGGATGATGACAAGGGGATGATGAAGGGGGGGATGTGTGGGATGATAAGGGGATGTGTGGGATGATGACAAGGGGATGATGAAGGGGGGATGTGTGGGATGATGACAAGGGGATGATGAGGATGTTAATGACGGGTCTGGATGATGACAGGGGGGGATGAGGTATTTCCCACCCTAGGCTTATACTCGAGTCAATAACTTTTCCTGGGATTTTGGGTTGAAATTAGGGGTCTCGGCTTATACTCGGGTCGGCTTATACTCGAGTATATACGGTAATCTAAAATCGCCCTATTTTGACCACCTATAACTTTTTCATTTTTCCGTATATAGGGTGGTATGAGGGCTCATTTCTTGCACCGTCATCTGTACTTTTTATCGATACCACATTTTCATATATAAACTTTTAGATAATTTTTTATTATTTTTTTAAAATAAAATGTGACAAACTAGCTGCATTTTTTTATTTTTTGCGTTTACGCCATTCACCGTACGGGATAATTAACATTATATTTTGATAGTACGGACATTTACCCATGCGGTGATACCAAATAGGTTTATAAAAAAAAAATTACGCTTTTTGGGGTAAAATGGGAAAAACTGACAATTTTTATTTTTTATTGGGGGAGGGGATTTTTCACTTTATTTTTTTTTTTTTTTTTACATTTTTCAACTTTTTTTTCACACTTTGTATGTCCCCATAGGGAACTATCTATAGCAATTCTTTGATTTCTAATACTGTTCAGTGCTATGTATAGGACATAGCACTAATCAGTGTTATCGGTGATCTTCGGCTCTGGTCTGCTCGACCTCCGTCCGCCATGCTGGATGATCGTATCGCCGCAGCAGCGCTGCGGGTGATCCGATCATCCATTCAAAGTACCGCACTGCTGCAGATTCCGTTATCAGTATTGATCACGGGATCCGAGGGGTTAATGGCAGACATCCGCGCGATCGCGGATGTCGGCTATTACCGGCGGGTCCCCGGGTGCTACTAGCAGCCGGAACCTGCCGTGTATGACGCGGGCACCTTTCCGATGCTCGCGGTCATACACAGGACGTAAATGTACATCCTGGAGCAGGAAGTCCCTCCACGTTTTTGCCTGCGGTCAGGAAACCGCATATGGCCGAAAACGAAGCCGACCGGAGGCTACGGTTCACTCCGGTCGGCTCATAGACATACATTAAATACGGTTCCCGAATATGGCCGATTGCGGGTGCCGTGATTAAGCCCCGCCCCCTCCTCCCAACCGTATACGGGAGCCGTATTTAACAAAACGTGGTGTGAACCCAGCCTTACGTTTCCTTCGTCGGGGATGGTGTGTGTGGTCTTTACTTCCTTATATTACCTGCGAGCAAAGTTACCTCCCATAATTCTTGATGGACATGTATCTCTCCTTTTTCTTTGATTCATACAGTGTCCACCATGGTTTATAAACAAAATAAAATAAAAATTCTAATTCGGAATTTAGCCCATGGGGAATCATAGTATTCATTTTAAAAATCCATTTAGATTCCGCTCTGGAGAGTTGCGCTATGTAATTCCCTCCTCTCCAGTTTGAAATAATTTTGGATCCTTTAATTTGTTGTTGGCGTTTTTCCTTATAGTGGGATGGCAGAGGATGAGCCACGTAGCCTCTTTTTATATTATATGCATGTTCACCCAACCTAGCTGATAGTTGTCTTTTGGTACGTCCTATATATATTTTATTACACGGGCACTGGATGCCATATATAACACCTGCCATTTTACAGTTTATATGATCATTTATTATATATTCTACTTTTTCCTTTGGGATTAATATTTTATAGATAGGACTTGTACTTTTGCTGGTTGTGCACATTTTGCAGTATTTGCATGGAAAAAAACCTTCCTTTAAAGTTAATAATAATGATACCTGTTTATCCTTCCCATCATTTGATTTCTTTAGTTTTACGGTGGGAACAATTTTGTTTCCTATATTACTCGCTTTTCTATATATAAATGTCGGAGTGACTGACATATGCTCGCCTATTATTTTGTCATTCTTCGGAATATTCTAGTGTTTTTTTTTTTTATTATTTTTTTGTAATAAATGACTTTGTTTACAAAAATTTGTGATTATTGGAATTTTCATTTTGGACATGTCAGTTACTGTTTTTTCTTTGTTTTGTTTTTTTATAATTAGACCTTGTCTGTATTTTTTCTATTTCTTTACAGGTGTTTTAAGACTTTTGTGTCATAGCCTTTGCTTATCAATTTCTTTTCTAATTCCAAGGCTTCTATATTGTACTGACTTGTTTCTGTGCAATTTCTGCGTAATCGAAGGAACTGACTACGTGGAATAATCTGTAGCCAAATAGGTAAATGGCAGCTTTCCATATGTATAAAGCTATTACTATCGTTCAGTTTGTGTTACGTGCTGGTGACAATTTTATTGTAAGAAATACTTATGTTCAAATCCAAAAAGTGCACCATAGTCTGGCTTTATTCAGGTGTAAAATTTTAAAAATAACTCCTTTCTATTTATTTCTTCTAAAAACAACTTAAGACCAGTGATATCCCCATCCCAGATAAAAATTATATCGTCTATAAATCTTTTCCAGAGGACCAGGCTCGCACCAAGTTTTCCCCCGGGTGCGAACCTGGTCCTCATCGCTGTACCCCACTTCTGATTAAAACATTTTTCTTCATATTTAAAATAATTCTGTTTTAAAATAAAAGTAATACAATCCCCTAAAAAAATGTATTTGGCTTTCCGGCATGTATGTTTGTTGGGATAAAAAATGTTCAGCTGCGTGTCTACCCTTATTATGCTTGATAATGGTGTATAGGGATGTAATGTCTAATGTTCCAAAGACAGTGATTTTTCCATTCAATATCTGCAAAAAATTTCTAAAACATGCTCTGTATCTTTAAGGTATGCCGGGATTCGTTCAACATACGGTTGTGTGTGTCAATATATTGGATGTCTAACGGCCAATTTATCAAAATATATTGACACACACTTACAACTGTGTGTTGAACGAATTCCGGCATACCTTAAAGATACAGCGCATGTTTTAGAAATTTTAGCAGATATTGAATGGAAAAAATCACTATTTTTTAATCAGAAGTGGGGTACAGCGATGGGGACCATGTTCGCACCAAGTTATTCAAATCTATATGTTGCCCAGTGGGAGGAGTCATACATATACCCCGGGGTGGCAAACTTGGTGCGAGCCCGGTCCCCTGAAAAAGATTTATAGACAATATCATTTTTATCTGGCATGGGGATATCACTGGTCTTAAGTTGTTTTTAGAAGAAATAAAGAAAAATGAGTTATTTTTTAAATTTTACACCTGAATATAGTCAAGACTATGGTGCACTTATGCAGTATTTCTAACAATAAAATTGTCACCAGCACGTACCACAAACTGATAGTAAAAGCTTTAGACATATGGAAAGCTGCCATTTACCTATTTGGCTACAGAATATTCCACGTAGTCAATTCCTTCGATTATGCAGAAATTTCACAGAAACAAGTCAGTACAATATAGAAGCCTTGGAATTAGAAAATAAATTGATAAGCAAAGGCTATGACTAGAGATGAGCGAACTTACAGTAAATTCGATTCGTCACGAACTTCTCAGCTCGGCAGTTTATTACTTATCCTGCATAAATTAGTTCAGCTTTCAGGTGCTCAGGTGGGCTGGAAAAGGTGGACACAGTCCTAGGAGACTCTTTCCTAGGAATGTATCTACCTTTTCCAGCCCACCGGAGCACCTGAAGGCTGAACTAATTTACGCAGGATAAGTCAACTGCCGAGCCAAGAAGTTCGTGACGAATCGAATTTACTGTAAGTTCGCTCATCTCTAGCTATGACGCAAAAGTCTTTAAAAAAAAAACACCTGTAAAGAAATAGAAAAAATAGACAGACAAGGACTAATTATAAAAAACTAAACAAAGAAAAAACAGTAACTGACATGTCCAAAATGAAAATTCCAATAATCACTAATTTTTGCAAACAAAGTCATTTATTTAAAAAAAATTATAAAAAAAACACTGGAATATTCTGAAGAATGACAAAATAATAGGCGAGCATATGTTAGTCACTCCGACATTTATATATAGAAAAGCGAGTAATATAGGAAACAAAATTGCTCCCACCGTAAAACTAAAGAAATCAAATGATGGGAAGGATAAACAGGTATCATTAATATTACCTTTGAAAGAAGGTTTTTTTCCATGCAAATACTGCAAAATGTGCACAACCAGCAAAAGTACAAGTCCTATCTATAAAATATTAATCCCAAAGGAAAAAGTAGAATATATAATAAATGATCATATAAACTGTAACACGGCAGGTGTTATATATGGCATCCAGTGCCCGTGTAATAAAATATATATAGGACGTACCAAAAGACAACTATCAGCTAGGTTGGGTGAACATGCATATAATATAAAAAGAGGCTACATGGCTCATCCTCTGCCATCCCACTTTAAGGAAAAACGCCAACAACAAATTAAAGGACAAGTCTCACAGTAAAAAATTGTTCAGCTTTTAGTGCAGAAGGTAAAGTTATATAGGTTTGTAAATCACTTCCATTACCAATGCTGCTTAGAAACAAGCTTTATCTGCATTCTTCTGTCTGACAGGAAATTCAGCTGTTCCAGGTTTTCATGACTTTCGACCCCCTATTCAGGCTGTTATCAGCAGCATCCAGGGGCCGTGACGTGACAATTACCCAGAAAACCCCTGTGCTGCAGAGAGCTCCCTGAGCTCGGCCTTAGCCCCTCCCATCTGATGAATATTCACACTGTCCTCCCTCTGTTCTGTAGTGATTGGCTGAGCAGCACTGCCTATATGCCGGCTGATTCAGATCATAGCAGCCCCAGCAAACAGGCTGATTCTCTCCCCTCTCCTTGCTAATGTTTTTACATGGCTACATGGCTCATCCTCTGCCATCCCACTATAAGGAAAAACACCAACAACAAATTAAAGGATCCATTTTTTTGGGTTAAGTGTCCATCAAGAAATTTGGGAGGTAACTTTGCTCGCAGGTTATATAAAGGAAGTAAAGACCACACACACCATCCCCGACAAAGGAAACCGTATCCCAGTTACCGAAACGCGTAGGATAGCATTGTGGACCTCCAAGGCACCAGTAGTGACGTCACCACTGATCGTCCAACATCACCGGACTGACCACAAAGTGAGCGAGGTATGGTCGAGACGCCACCGGCCGGGGCGTTCTCCCGTTTTACCCTCACGATTCTGGACACAGACATCTCTTCTTAATCAACAATCGGAATACCTGCACCGCATGAAAAACCACACCAAAACCGCATGTATGACAAACTAGATTAAGTGAACATTACTGATTCCATCACTATCGGCATGTACTAAGAGACGTTGTTTCCTATCAGTTAGTGCTAAACCTATATATATTGCAGCACATCATTGCCATTAATCCATTAACAGCAACCAACATACATGCAATTATACAGGTATAATTCATAGGTTGTCTAACATGTACACATTTAAAATCGGTCTCAATTATTAATTATAATAACATTGTTTTTTAATTTATCTTGCAGTTATTTTAGATCAGATATCCCTTATTACGGACAATGTCAGCATAGCTATCCATCACATCTCTATATAGGTATGCATTTTTCTATACACTTATTTAATTAATTATTTTAAGTCCCATTTAGCGCTTACTAATAAACTGTATTTTACAAGTTCAGTGCAGTGTTTTGTGTTAGGTCCCAGAATGCAGAATTCCAGGGTCAGAGGATGGAAGAGTGATATATGCGCATCGGGGAGCAGCTTACGGTGAGTTAAGGTTTGTTGTATTTTTCTTTTTGAAGCCCGGGCAGAATAGAAAAAAATAAAAATAAATCATTGGACAGATACTGGACATTTGCACGAGTACTTGTACTCATGCAAATGTCCCGGATACCTAAACCAATACAAGCCGGCGGGACCCCCGGCAGCAGGTATCACAGGCTCGCTGCACCCTCCATGCAGATTAACTCCTCTCCTAGAGGAGGCAGGGCATAAAGTCAATTACCTGCGCCCGAACTATGAAGCGCACTCACCAGCTGATTGGCTAATGCCTGACATAGCCGGCTGGCTAATGCCAGACATTGATCTGGGTGATGTGTGGCATTAACCCTTTAGACGCTGTGATCAATGTTGATCATAGCGTCTAAAAGCTCTGAAATTAAAGGGGTTGCCAGGAATAGAATAACAGCTATTTTCTTTCAAAGAACAGCTCCTCATCTGTCTCCAGGTTGGGTGTGGTTTATTGAAGTGAATGGAGGCAAATTGTAAAACCACACCCAAATTGGAGACAGATGGGGAGCTGCGGTCTGACTCTCACTGATCAACATGTTATCCCCTATCCTATAGATAGGCAGGTTATCTCCCTGTCCCGCCCCCACATATTAGAATAACATATATCTGTCACCCAGCGTTCCCAGTCTCCTGGAGAGACTATATGTCAGGAGACTGGGAAAACTGGGTGACAGGCAGTACACAGAGCACTGTGGGGAGTTAAAAAGTTTAAAGGGGTATTCCAGGAAAAAACTTTTTTTTTTATATCAACTGGCTCCAGAAAGTTAAACAGATTTGTAAATTACTTCTATTAAAAAATCTTAATCCTTTCAATAATTGTCAGCTGCTGAAGTTGAGTTGTTGTTTTCTGTCTGGCAACAGTGCTCTCAGCTAATATATCTGCTTGTCTCGGGAACTGCACAGAGTAGAAGAGGTTTGCTATGGCGATTTGCTTTTACCCTCTTAAGGACCAGGCCCATTTTGGCCTTAAGGACCAGACCAATTTTATTTTTGCATTTTCAATTACCGTATTTATCGGAGTATAACACGCACTTTTTAGGCTAAAATTTTTAGCCTAAAAGTCTATGTGCGTGTTATACGCCGATACACCCCCAGGAAAGGCAGGGGGAGAGAGGCCGTCGCTGCCCGCTTCTCTCCCCCTGCCTTTCCTGGGGTCTAGAACGCTGCTGCCGGCCCTTCTCTCCCCCTGGTTATCGGCGCCGCTGCCCGTTCTGTCCCCCTGACTATCGTGCCGGCGCCCCATTGCCGGCGCCGATAGCCAGGGGGAGAGAAGCGGCGCCGACAGCCAGGGGGAGAGAAGAGGCAGCGGCACCCATTGCAGGCGCCGCTGCCCCCCCCCCCCATCCCCGATGGCATAATTACCTGGGTCGGGTCCGCGCTGCTGCAGTCCTCCGGCGTGTGTCCCCGGCGTCGTTGCTATGCACGGCGCGGCGCACTGACGTCATGCGTCGCGCAGCGCATAGCAACGACGCCGGGGATGCACGCCGGAGGCCTGCAGCAGCGCGGACCCGACCCAGGTAATTATGCCACCGGGGATGGGGGGAGGCAACGGGGCAGCGGCGCCGGCAAAGGGTGCCGCTGCCCCTTCTCTCCCCCTGGCTGTCAGCGCCGCTTCTCTCCCCCTGGCTAACGGCGCCGGCAATGGGGCGCCGGCACAGATAGTCAGGGGGACAGAACGGGCAGCGGCGCCGATAACCAGGGGGAGAGAAGGGCCGGCAGCAGCGCTCTAGACCCCAGGAAAGACAGGGGGAGAGAAGCGGGCAGCGACGGCCTCTCTCCCCCTGCCTTTCCTGGGGGTATATCGGCGTATAACACGCGCACACACGCACCCTCATTTTACCATGGATATTTGGGTAAAAAACTTTTTTTTACCCAAATATCCTTGGTAAAATGAGGGTGCGTGTTATAGGCCGGTGCGTGGTATACCCCGATAAATACGGTATAATGTCACCATATCAATAAGTACTGCCATCTATGTCACATCTGTTGTGTACGATGGGAGCTATGATTTATGGACTATCAATCTGTGTTTTAGAGGAGGTTGGGACATTTGGGAGGTGGGATGATGTGGGCTGATCTAAGAAGACACTGGAGACCTCCCTTTTAACCCAACCCTCTGCTGCACCCATAAAAGTGGTGGTCCAACACAAGCTAGTTGTACAAGTTTAGGGCCAATTTTGAATGGACTTGTGCCGCTATTTTCTTCCTTGGCCCAAGGACGGATTATGACTTTACTCAACGACGTTAAGTATGGACCTCTTCTGATTTTTATTCCCCTTTTAATTTGTATAATTTGCACATTTTGTATGTCTGTTTTTGTAATTAACCCCTTAAGGACCGGAGGTTTTTCCGTTTTTGCATTTTCGTTTTTTGCTCCTTGCCTTTAAAAAATCATAACTCTTTCAAATTTACACCTAAAAATCCATATGATGGCTTATTTTTTGCGCCACCAATTCTACTTTGTAATGACGTCAGTCATTTTGCCCAAAAATCTATGGTGAAGCGGGAAAAAAAATCATTGTGCGACAAAATAAAAAAAAAAACGCTGTTTTGTAACTTTTGGGGGCTTCCGTTTCTACGTAGTACATTTTTCGGTAAAAATGACACCTGATATGTATTCTGTAGGTCCATACGATTAAAATGATACCCTACTTATATAGGTTTGATTTTGTTGGACTTCTGGAAAAAATCATAACTACATGCAGGAAAATTAATACGTTTAAAATTGTCATCTTCTGACCCCTATAACTTTTTTATTTTTCCGTGTATGGGGCGGTATGAGGGCTCATTTTTTGCGCCGTGATCTGAAGTTTTTAACGGTACCATTTTTGCATTGATAGGACTTATTGATCGCTTTTTATTCATTTTTTCATGATATAAAAAGTGACCAAAAATGCACTATTTTGGACTTTGGAATTTTTTTGCGCGCACGCCATTGACCGTGCGGTTTAATTAACGATATATTTTTATAATTCGGACATTTCCGCACGCGGCGATACCATTTATGTTTATTTTTATTTTTATTTACACTGTGTTTTTTCTTTTATGGGAAAAGGGGGGTGATTCAAACTTTTAATAGGGAAGGGGTTAAATGATGTTTATTCACTTTTTTTTTGCACTTTTTTTTTGCAGTGTTATAGGTCCCATAGGGACCTATAACACTGCACACACTGATCTCCTATGCTGATCACTGGTTTCTCATAAGAAACCAGTGATCGATGATTCTGCCGCATGACTGCTCATGCCTGGATCTCAGGCACTGAGCTGTCATTCGGCGATCGGACAGCGAGGAGGCAGGTAGGGGCCCTCCCGCTGTCCTGTCAGCTGTTCGGGATGCCGCGATTTCACCGCGGCTATCCCGAACAGCCCACTGAGCTAGCCGGCATGCTTTCGGTTTCACTTTAGACGCGGCGTTCAACTTTGAACGCCGCGTCTAAAGGGTTAATAGCGCGCGGCACAGCGATCAATGCCGCGCGCTATTAGCCACGGGTCCCGGCCGTTGTTAGAGGCCGGGCCTGAACCTCTATGACGCGGGGCCACGCCGTGGCCCCGCGTTATAGATCGGGAGTGGACACATGACGTTCCAGTACGTCATGTGTCCTTAAGGGGTTAAGTACTGTACCCTTTATGTACATTAAAGCTATAACTTTAATGCGTAGCCTTGTATGCTCTAACGAACCTATAGCCCTATAGCTTATATAGCTGTATTAGTGTATAAGTGTGGCTTGTGCAGTTACCATAGTTTTGGTGTCAAAGTGCAGAGTGCAAGAATCTGTGTATGAACGGAGGCGTTCTATCGGCCTACTGATAGATGTTGGCAGCGTATTGGTGTGTGGGCATGTGGACTGGTTTTGGGGTGTGTGTAGCTCATTTTTAGGGCCTATTGTGGTCGGTATGTGTGAAAGTGAGCGTGGAAGCAGAGTACCCCTATACCTTCCCAGCCGAGGTCATGTGTGCAGGAAAGACACAGGGACCTACAAACAGTGTGTATTTAAGTTGTTTCACTGGCTCAAGGGAGCAGAGAGTGAAAGTGCCACGGTGGCAGCTTAAAGTTAGAATATTAGAGTAAATATTCAGCTGGTTTTGTGGTTCTTTTGTTCGCTCACTCTTCTCAGAGGCGTGGACGTGTCCGTAGGCCAGGTCGTGAGGGCTGTACGTGACACACGGCATCTGAGGGGTTAATGGCGGACATCTGCGCAATCGCGGATGTCCACCATTACCGGTGGGTCCCTGGCTGCTGATAGCAGCCGGGACCTGCAGGGCATGACGTGAGCACCGCTCCGGTACTCGCGATCATGGCGGCGTAAATGTACGTCATGGTGTGTTAAGTACCACGTCACCATGACGTACATTTATGTCCATTGTCGTTAAGGGGTTAAACTTGGCGGTTCCCAAGACACGGGTCATCAGAGAGCACTTAGACAAAATAACTTCAGCAGCTCAAGTACTGAAAGGATTAAGATTTTTTAATAGAAGTAATTAAAAAAATCTGTTTAACCTCTTCAGGACATAGGGCGTATGGATACGCCCTGAATCCCGAGTCCTTAAGGACCGAGGGCGTATCCATACGCCCGTGGGAATTCCGGCCCCCACCGCTAGCCGGTTGGGGACCGGAGCCGGATGCCTGCTGAAATCGTTCAGCAGGCATCCCGGCATATCGCCCAGGGGGGTCATTATGCCCCCCCATGTCGGCGATCGCCGCAGATCGCTGGACAATTCAGTCCAGCGATCTGCGGCGATTCCGGGTCAATCGGGTCTCCAGTGACCCGGAATTACTGGCTGTTCGGGGCCGTCTCTGACGGCCCCGAACAGCCAGAGCCTGCAGGGGTGAGGTGGCACTGGTGCCACCTCACGATCGCCCTGATTCGTTGGCCGGATTACCGGCCGACCAATCAGGGCGCCTGCTGCGGGTGTCACTCCCGCACCCGCTCCGCCCCTCTTCTGGAGGACGTGAGCGGGTGCGGGACGTGCACCCCGGGTGCTGGGGACCCCGATCCCCGGCGCCCCTGTTGGGATCGGGGCCCCAGGAGCAGCTGCGGCGGCGGGACTGACCTGCAGCGTCTGGATCGTTGGAGGTGAGTGACAGCCTCCTGCTGTTGCTTAGCAACAGCTCCCAGCATGCAAAAAGGGCATGCTGGGAGCTGTAGTTATGCAACAGCAGGAGGCAGACCACCACAACTCCCAGCATTCCCTTATGGGCATGCTGGGACTTATGGTTTTGCAACAGCTGGAGGCACATTCTTTCTATGGAAAAGTGTACCTTCAGCTGTTGTCTAACTACAACTCCCAGCTTGCACAAACAGCTAAAGTGCATGCTGGGAGTTGTAGTGGTGCATCTGCTGGTTGCATAACTACAACTCCCAGCATGCTCGTTGGCTGTCGGTGACTGCTGAGAGTTGTAGTTTTGCAACAGCTGAAGGCACACTGGTTGTGAAACTCAGAGGTTTTTTTTACCTAACTTAGTGTTTCACGACCGGTGTGCCTCCAGCTGTTGCAAACTACAACTCTCAGCAGTCACCGTACACCATGCACCGTACATGCTGGGAGTTGTAGTTTTGCAACAGCTGGAGGCACACTGGTTGTGAAACACTGAGTTAGGTCACAAACTCAGTGATACATAACCAGTGTGCCTACAGTTGTTGCAAAACTGCAACTCTCAGCAGTCACCGACAGCCAACGGGCATGCTGGGATTTGTAGTTATGCAACAGCTGGATGTCCCCCCCAATGTGAACGTACAGGGTACACTCACATGGGCGGAGGATTACAGTAAGTATCCGGCTGCAAGTTTGAGCTGCGTCAAATTTTCTGCCGTAGCTCAAACTGCCAGCGAGAAACTACTGTGAACCCCCGCCCGTGCGACTGTACCCTAAAAACACTACACTACCACAAAAAATAAAATAAAAAGTAAAAAACACTACGTATACACATACCCCTACACAGCCCCCCTCCCCTTCCCAATAAAAATGAAAAACGTCTGGTACGCCACTGTTTCCAGAACGGAGCCTCCAGCTGTTGCAAAACAACTCCCAGTATTGTCGGACAGCCGTTGACTGTCCAGGCATGCTGGGAGTTTTGCAACAGCTGGAGGCACCCTGTTTGGGAACCACTGGCGTAGAATACCCCTATGTCCACCCCTATGCAATCCCTAATTTAGGCCTCAAATGCGCATGGCGCTCTCACTTTGGAGCCCTGTCGTATTTCAAGGCAACAGTTTAGGGTCACATATGGGGTATTGCCGTACTCGGGAGAAATTGTGTTACAAATTTTGGGGGGTATTTTCTGCTATTACCCTTTTTAAAAATGTAAAATTTTTGGGAAAACAAGCATTTTAGGTTAAAAAAAATTTTTTTTTTTTACATATGCAAAAGTCGTGAAACACCTGTGGGGTATAAAGGTTCACTTAACCCCTTGTTACATTCCCCGAGGGGTCTAGTTTCCAAAATGGTATGCCATGTGGGTTTTTTTTTGCTATCCTGGCACCATAGGGGCTTCCTAAATGCGGCATGCCCCCAGAGAAAAATTTGCGTTCAAAAAGCCAAATGTGACTCCTTCTCTTCCGAGACCTGTATTGCGCCAGCAGAGCACTTTTCACCCCCATATGGGGTGTTTTCTGAATCGGGAGAAATTGGGCTTCAAATTTTTTGGGGTATTTTCTGCTATTACCCTTTTTAAAAATAAAAATTTTTGGGGAAAACAAGCATTTTAGGTAAAATTATTATTTTTTTTTTTACATTTGCAAAAGTCGTGAAACACCTGTGGGGTATTAAGGTTCACTTTATCCCATGTTACATTCCCCGAGGGGTCTAGTTTCCAAAATGGTATGCCATGTGTTTTTTTTTTGCTGTTCTGGCACCATAAGGGCTTCCTAAAGGTAACATGCCCCCCAAAAACCATTTCAGAAAAATGTACTCTCCAAAATCCCCTTGTCGCTCCTTCCCTTCTGAGCCCTCTACTGCGCCCCCCGAACACTTTACATAGACATATGAGGTATGTGCTTACTCGAGAGAAATTGGGCTACAAATACAAGTAAAAATTTTGTCCTTTTACCCCTTGTAAAAATAAAAAAATTGGGTCTACAAGAACATGTGAGTGTAAAAAATGAAGATTGTGAATTTTCTCCTTCACTTTGCTGCTATTCGTGTGAAACACCTAAAGGGTTAAAACGCTGACTGAATGTCATTTTGAATACTTTGGGGGGTGTAGTTTTTATAATGGGGTCATTTATGGGGTATTTCTAATATGAAGACCCTTCAAATCCACTTCAAACCTGAACTGGTCCCTGAAAAATACAGAGTTTGAAAATTTTGTGAAAAATCGGAAAATTGCTGCTGACCGTTGAAGCCCTCTGGTGTCTTCCAAAAGTAAAAACACGTCAATTTTATGATGCAAACATAAAGTAGACATATTGTATATGTGAACCAAAAAAAAATGTATTCGTAATATCCATTTTCCTTACAAGCAGAGAGCTTCAAAGTTAGAAAAATGCTAAATTTTCAAATTTTTCATCAAATTTACGGATTTTTCACCAAGAAAGGATGCAAGTATCGACAAAAATTTACCACTAAGTTAAAGTAGAATATGTCATGAAAAAACAATCTCGGAATCAGAATGATAACTAAAAGCATTCCAGAGTTATTAATGTTTAAAGTGACAGTGGTCAGATGTGCAAAAAACGCTCCGGTCCTTAAGGCCAAAATGGGCTCCGTCCTGAAGGGGTTAAAGGGGTACTCCGGTGAAAACCTTTTTTCAACTGGTGGCAGAAAGTTAAACATATTTGTAAATTACTTCTATTAAAAAATCTTAATCCTTCCTGTACTTATTAGCTGCTGAACACTACAGAGGAAATTAATTTCTTTTTGGAATTCTGTCTGATGACATCACGAGCACAGTTCTCTTTGCTGACGTTATTATAATAATATTAACGTTTTAGTGGGATTTGAACCCAAGTCCCCAGCAGTGCAAGGCAGCAGTGCTAACCACTGAGCCACAATGCTGCCCTCAGCATACATCTGCTATGCATGGTTGCTAAGATGGACAGAGATGTCAGCAGAGAGCACTGTGCTCGTGATGTCATCAGTGTTCCAAAAAGAAAGGAATTTCCTCTGTAGCATTCCGCAGCTAATAAGTACTGGAAGGATTAAGATTTTTTAATAGAAGTAATTTACAAATATGTTTAACTTTCTGCCACAGGTTGCTTTAAAAGAAAAAAAGTTTTCACCGGAGTACCCCTTTAACTTTCTGGAGCCAGTTGATATATATCCTGGATAACCCCTTTAAATAATAAAAAGTTGTCCGCTCCCCCCACCAATAAAAAAAATCTCTTCCCCCTAATAAAAACTTAAGGCAAAAAAAAAATAAAAAAAAACTTTCACAAAAAATAAATAACTTAAAAAACCTCAATGTCACATGACATTTAAAAATAATGTATCTGCAATTGGCATCGGCACATTAACCCCTTTAGAACACAGCCCATTTTGGCCTTAAAGGGTAGCTCCCACCATCCTATATTTATTTTTCTGTCCCTGCCTATTGCCCATCTATTCCTAACCACCTCCCTAATTTTTTATTTACCATCTTAGAAATAACTTTATGTCTGCCTGGTAGTGTGCTCACTATCAGGCAGACTTCCCCAGCAGGCACGACGTCACTGATGCCTGCTGGGGGGGGGGGGGGGGGCTGACTTCCGCCCTTAGTTCATCTAAACAGGGTGCCTCCAGCTGTTTTAACACTACAACTCCCAGCTTGCCCTGACATCTATTGGCTGTCAGGGCATGCTGGGAGTTGTAGTGGTAAAACAAACAACTAGGGGCACCCTGTGCTGAAAACAATGTTTGTAACGTGCGCAACCCGCTCCCTACCCCAACCCCCCCCTGCACAGTTCCACGGCCGCAGCGCAACCCCCCCCCCCCGCCATCGACCCCACTGCCAGCCTCCATAAAACCACTGCCGCGCTATCCGTTCCCTTACAACTCCCTATAAGATGTCCCTATACAGCCCCTAGCTATAAGATGACCGTATCAGCAGCACCGCGTGTATGTCGGGAGGCGGGGCCCGGCACGCGAGGCTAGGGAGCCAATGCGCTCAAGCCCCGGCTTTCACAGCGCTCGCTCCCGCCTGTCTGATTGACAGGGAGCGAGCGCAGGCCGAATTCAAGCGTGACGTCATGCCAGTGTGCAGCCGGCCACTAGGAGAGAGACCCCTAGTGGCAGGTTTTCAAATGTGTACTACAACATATCTCTAATATAGTTTCATTTTTTATTAAAGTGGTTTAATTTACAAGTACTACAACATATCAAAAAAAAAAAAAAATGTTGCTGACAGTGCCCATTTAAGGACACAGACAATTTTTACACTTTTTTTTTCTTCCTCGCCTTCTAAAAATCATAACTCTTATTTTCATCCACAGACCCATAAGAAGGCTTATTGTTTGCGCGAACAGTTGTCCTTTTTAATGACATCACAAATTTTATCATAAAATGTATGGCGTAACCAAAAAATATTTGTGTGGAGAAACTGAAAAAAATAAAATAATTGCAAATTTTGGATGTTTACTTTAGGTTTAGTTTTCATGCTGTACACGTTATGGTAAAAAAATTACATGTTTACTTTATTCTGTGGGTCTATGATTAAAATTATATCCATGAATACATACTTTATTATTGTACAATTTAAAAAGAAAAAATCTCAAACTTTTTCACCAAATTAGTATGTTTAACCCCTTAAGGACATAGGGCGTATCCATACGCCCCCGTTTCCAAATCCTTAAGGACCGAGGGCGTATGGATACGCCCTGAGCATTTCCAGCCCCCGCTGCTAGCCGGAGGGGAGCTGGGGCCGGATGCCTGCTGAAATCGTTCAGCAGGCATCCCGGCATATCGCCCAGGGGGGTCATTATGTCCCCCCATGTCGGCGATTGCCGCAGATCGCTGGACAATTCAGTCCAGCGATCTGCAGCGGATTCCGGGTCAATCGGGTCTCCAGTGACCCGATGACCCGGAATTACTGGCTGATCGGGGCCGTCAGAGACGGTCCCGAACAGCCAGAGCCAGCAGGGGTGAGGTGGCACTGGTGCCACCTCACGATCGCCCTGATTCGTCGGCCGGATTCCCGGCCGACCAATCAGGGCGCCTGCTGCGGGTGTCACTCCCGCAACCCGCTCCGCCCCCCTCTTCCGGAGGACGTGAGCGGGCAGAAGACCCCGGGTGCTGGGGACCCCGATCCCCCGTGTCCCTGTTGGGATCGGGGCCCCAGGAGCGACGGCGGCGGCGGGACTGACCTGTTCCCTGAGCAGCAGCAGGTGGTGAGTGACAGCCTCCTGCTGTTGCTTAGCAACAGCTCCCAGCATGCAAAAAGGGCATGCTGGGAGCTGTAGTTATGCAACAGCAGGAGGCAGACCACCACAACTCCCAGCATGCCCTTATGGGCATGCTGGGACTTGTAGTTTTGCAACAGCTGGAGGCACATTCTTTCTATGGAAAAGTGTACCTTCAGCTGTTGTATAACTACAACTCCCAGCTTGCACAATCAGCTAAAGTGCATGCTGGGAGTTGTAGTGGTGCATCTGGTGGTTGCATAACTACAACTCCCAGCATGCCCGTTGGCTGTCGGTGACTGCTGAGAGTTGTAGTTTTGCAACAGCTGAAGGCACCCTGAGTTAAATAGCAAACCAGTGTGTCTCCAGCTGTTGCATAACTACAATCCCCAGCATCTCCAGCCAATGTGTTTCACAACCTGTGTGTCTCCAGCTGTTGCAAAACTACAACTCCCAGCATACACTGATAGACCGTACATGCTGGGAGTTGTAGTTTTGCAACAGCTGGATGTCCCCCCCCCAATGTGAACGTACAGGGTACACTCACATGGGTGGAGGATTACAGTAAGTATCCGGCTGCAAGTTTGAGCTGCGGCAAATTTTCTGCTGCAGCTCAAGCTGCCAGTGACAAACTACTGTGAACCCCCGCCCGTGCGACTGTACACTAAAAACACTACACTACACTAACACACAATAAAATAAAAAGTTAAAAACACTACATATACACAAAACCCTACACAGCCCCCCTCCCCAATAAAAATGACAAACGTCTGGTACGCCACTGTTTCCAGAACGGAGCCTCCAGCTGTTGTAAACAACTACTCCCAGTATTGCCAGATAGCCACTGACTGTCTAGGCATGCTGGGAGTTTTACAACAGCTGGAGGCCCCCTGTTTGGGAATCACTGGCGTAGAATACCCCTATGTCCACCCCTATGCAAGTCCCTAACTTAGGCCTCAAATGCGCATGGCGCTCTCACTTTGGAGCCCTGTCGTATTTCAAGGCAACAGTTTAGGGCCACATATGGGATATCACCGTACTCGGGAGAAATTGGGCTTCAAATTTTGGGGGGTATTTTCTGCTATTACCCTTTTTAAAAATGTAAAGTTTTTGGGAAACCAAGCATTTTAGGTAAAAAAAAATATATATTTTTTTTTTACATATGCAAAAGTCGTGAAACACCTGTAGGGTATTAAGGTTCACTTTATCCCTTGTTACGTTCCCTGAGGGGTCTAGTTTCCAATATGGTATGCCATGTTTTTTTTTTTTTTTGCTGTCCTGGCACCATAGGGGCTTCCTAAAGGTGACATGCCCCCCCCCCCCCAAAAAAAAACCATTTGTCGCTCCTTCCCTTCTGAGCCCTCTACAGCGCCCGCTGAACAATTAACAGACATTTGAGGTATGTGCTTACTCGAGAGAAATTGGGTTTCAAATACAAGTAAAAATTTTCTCCTTTTTACCCCTTGCAAAAATTCAAAAATTGGGTCTACAAGAACATGCGAATGTAAAAAATGAAGATTTTGAATTTTCTCCTTCACTTTGCTGCTATTCCTGTGAAACACCTAAAGGGTTAATACACTTACTGAATGTCATTTTGAATACTTTGGGGGGTGTAGTTTTTATAATGGGGTCTTTTATGGGGTATTTCTAATATGAAGACCCTTCAAATCCACTCCAAACCTGAACTGGTGCATGAAAAATAGCGAGTTTGAAAATTTTGTGAAAAATTTCAAAATTGTTGCTGAACTTTGAAGCCCTCTGATGTCTTCCAAAAGTAAAAACTCATAAATTTTATGATGCAAACATAAAGTAGACATATTGTATATGTGAACCCAAAAAAAATGATTTTGAATATCCATTTTCCTTACAAGCAGAGAGCTTCAAAGTTCGAAAAATGCAAAATTTTCATTTTTTTCATCAAATTTGGGGATTTTTCACCAAGAAAGGATGCAAGTTACCATAAAATTTTACCACTAAGTTAAAGTAGAATATGTCACGAAAAAACAATCTCGGAATCAGATTGATAACTAAAAGCATTCCAGAGTTATTAATGTTTAAAGTGACAGTGGTTAGAATTGCAAAAAATGCTCTGGTCCTTAAGGTGAAAAAGGGCTCGGTCCTTAAGGGGTTAAAATCCCTCTAATTTGATGACATATCTCTCATTTTTCTGTAAACGCAGCTGTATGAGGGCTCATTTATTGAGCCGTGATCTATAATTTTTATTGATACTACATTTGCGAATATGAAACTTTTAAATCGCTTTTTATTAATTTTTTTGGAATAAAATGTGACATGCAAGCAGAAATTTTGGACTTTTTTTTTTTCACGATTTCGCCTTTAACCGTACAGGATCATTATATCTTGGACATTTCTGCACGCGGTGACAGCAAATATGTTTATTTTTATTTATTTTTTACGCTTTTTGGGGTAAGATTTATATTTTTATTGGGGGGGGAGGGGATTTTTCACTTTTTAATTTTTTTTATTAAACACTTATGTCCCCATAGGGGACTATTTATAGTGATCACTTGATTGCTAATACTGTTCAGTGCTATGCATGGAGTATAGCACTGCTCAGTATTATCGGCTATCTTCTGCTCTGGTCTGCTCGATCTCAGACCAGAGCAGAAGACCCCAGTAGACGGCCGGGGGCAGGTGAGGGGACCTCCGTCCGCTATTTTAGACAAGCAGATCCCCGCGGCAGCGCAGCAGGCAATCCGATCACCCATTTAAACATGCGCATTGCCGCAGATGCCATGATCTGTATTGATCACGGCATCTGAGGGGTTAATGGCAGACATCAGTGCCATCGCTGATGTCCACCATTACTGGCGGGTCCCTGATAACAGCCGGAACCTGCTATGCATGGCGCTTCCTTCATGTACAGGACGTAAATGTATGTCCTGGTGCGTCAAGTACCAGGGCTCCAGGATGTACATTTACGTCCTGTGTCGTTAAGGGGTTAAGATAAAGGATTGGTACTCTTACTCTGTCTTACAAATGATGGTATCAGGACATCCCTGATTAAAGCTAAAAAAAACTTGCAGAAATTCTGCCTTTTTGTTTGTTAATGATTGTGAACTGTAGGACAGCAATCCAACTCCAATAGAACAAAAAAAATATTCCAAAGCTTTCTCTATGTATGCCCTCTGAGCAGGGTTTCATTCAATTCTTGGCTAATAAGAACATTTGGAAGGTTGGAACTCCTGAGTGCAAGTGTGCTTGCAACTAAACAAGGTTTTACACAACTGAGGGTCTCTTTACATCTTCATTGTTTGCACTGATTTGGATTAGAAAAACAGCACTGCATGCAACATAATGATGGTAAAAACAATTGAGCCTGCTATGCAAATGTGAACAAAACTTAAGACATTTTCTGACTAGTGCAGAAATATGAAGCCTATTTGCTAGATCATAAGAGTAGTCCCTTCCAATACCTTATACACTGCAATAAAGCACTTTAAATACTCCGAAATACACTGAAATACCTGAAGACTGGAAGATTGATGCAGGAGGCCTAGGTTGCAGACTCCAAAGATTTTCCACACTATTTCTGTCTTTAAGGTCCAGTAAATGAATAAGAATAAGTGGATCCAGGTCTAATAAACTACTGGTGCTGGAGGAACTTAAGTTGTTTCCAGTGCGTCTTGAGGCTCTACTGCTGGCATAGCTGTGACTGCTCGCTGAAGTACAAAAGAACATAAAAAGAAAGGGTGGATGTAACACAGATTATCTAAACATTTAAACGTTGCTGCATGTTTTTACACTACGTTATAGGGTTGGATGTGTAACATACTATTGCTTCTGAATATTTAGATGTTAAAAAAAAAAACTCACATTGCTTTATGTGCAACGAAACGGTAATATACACAAGGGGAGCTACATATATTTAATCTTTGTAATCACAAAACAACAAAAGCACCAACACGTTGTATAAGAGGTGTCAAATTCTCACATCAGTGAACGCGATACTACTCTACACCTGCCACATTACTATTTATATTACATGTAAGGTGTCCATACTTCAAAGATTAGAGGCTGTTCTCATCACACTGGAGTATGTGTGAAGATATTTTAGTGCTTCTGCTGTAAAATGCCTACATCTTAAACATCTGGTATATGAATATGGAGAGATTATGTAGCTTCTAAAACAAAAACTAAAAATCAAGAATATGTAAGAAAAGAGGAAGCCAAGAATTGGCTGCCTACTGATTTACGCTTTTGTTCAAAAAACAACAGCCAGAAAAGGGGCAGACATGTCCTGAGGTCCTATTTATAGTCAGCAAACTATACAATACAAAAAATACAAAGCACTGTGAGAAACAGTGTACAGAAGTGGCAACTCTGTGTGGATCCAATTGATCGGTACTGTACTCTCAGGTGATGAAAAGACACACGCTGTTCGCTTTGAAAAGATGAAATTGGAACAGCCTGTAATGTGCGTTGGCAGGGGGACTCCTCTTGCTAAGACTTTTAATAATGTTACATGTTTGGTTGGTTTTAAGTCTCACCTGAGGCACCAGCAGAAGCAGCTACATCCTCCATCAATTCTCCTTCTTCCAAATCCATATTGCTTCCATACTCCACATCATTTTCACCCGACCTAAGGAGCAAAGGGAAGAAATTGTGTATATAACAAAACAATACTGAAGAAAGCAAGCACTGTTGCAAATAGGCGACCCCTGTAAGCAGGGCTGTATATACAGCCTATGCTGCCCTAGACATTGGAGGTTATTTATAAATTTTGCCTGTTGTCAGTTTCTTTTCCCCCTTTTTTTCCCCTATGGGTTTTGCGGACGTGCGCAAAATTTATCATTTGGCACACGTTGTTAGTAATTTTGGAGCAAATGCCGAAATCAGCTGTTCACAACTCCTTTTACACAGAACTTACCGCCACAGAGGACAGCGTATTTTACCCTGTCGAGCAGCCATTTCAGAGTCCCTTTTGCAGTATATCAGCAAGCGACGAGCGTTATTTTTTTTTGTGGGGTTTATAGCCACCATGTGAAATGGATTTTGTTTTTAACTTGAGTGTTTTTTTTTTTTTTGGTTACCTTTAGTGCTTACATTTCCTGAACCTGTGTGGCCATGTCCGATGCTGGGTCAACGGAAGGTGAAGGTCCCCCAGAGACAACTATGTCGCAGGATAGTAGAGCGCAGCCCCGGAGGCGACGCTGCTTTCACAAAAAAACTTTTTAATATATTTTGACGCCATTACATTTTCTGACATTGTTGTGTGTGTTTTCCAGGTAGAAAATTGCTTGGGGGTGAATTGCGGCAAAAAAAAAAAAAAATTTAATATATATTATATATATATATATATATATATATATATATATATATATATATATATATCTCTTTAGCGCAATTTTGTGCCTTTAGGGTGTGTGTGTGTGTATGTATGTATATATATATATATACACACACACACACACCCTAAAGGCACAAAATTGCGCTAAAGGTAGATTGGTGCAAATGCTGAATTACTGACCAAAGCAAAAATCACACACAGGACCGTGTGAATTTGAGCAAGTTTAAAAAAATGACAGTGGAGAGAATGCGCCAAAAGACTGCGCCAAAGAATTGCGGCAAAGTTATGAAAAAAACAAACACATAAATCCGTTGATCAATACCCTCCATTAAGTCCACATACACCCTTGTAAAGACACATGTACACTCACCAATTGTAACCCTGCTTTACTGATATCTAAATAATCCTAGGGGTGACTGGTCAGGGTTAACAAAGATCATCATCAACTGGTATGCTGTGAAAATACAACCAGGTCCTGGTGGTCACTGGTTTGGACTGTGTGCTCAGGTACCAGAATCTGTATACAGAGACTAGAACTACATCAAATACATACAATGACTTAATACCAGCATACCTTGACTAAATACTACTATCATATTGTGACTAAGTTACACTACCATGTTGTGACCAGATAAGGCAGCTTTCACACTGTCGTTGTGACCCGACAGTATAACGGGCATTGAAAAACGACGGGAGTATAGTGGGAGAAAAATGAGTGCATGCATAGTCTCTTTGACCCAGCCCGATAATGGTCGTTAAAGGACATCTGTACTGCATGCATTTTACATATTCCTGTGCCCGGGCTGCAAAAATAAACAAAAACTTTGACTCGCCTTCCTACATACCGGCCTCACGGTTCTCCACTGTGGTCCTCTTGCTTCTTCCTGGGGACGGTGACATCACAGAGCCGTCAGCGTATCACCGGCCGCAGTGATGTCCCGCCTTGGCCGGTGTTCGGCTGAGCACACTGTCATGTAAGGAGCTCTGGCCGACTCCTTACATGACAAGGTGAGTCAAAGTTTATTTTGTTTATTTTTGCAGCCCAGGCACAAGAATATAAAAAATGCATGCAGTACAGATGTCCTTTAACCCCTTCAGGACCAAGCCCATTTTGGCCTTAAGGACCAGAGCGTTTTTTGCACATCTGACCACTGTCACTTTAAACATTAATAACTCTGGAATGCTTTTAGTTATCATTCTTATTCCGAAATTGTTTTTTCGTGACATATTCTACTTTAACGTAGTGGTAACATTTTTTGGTAACTTGCATCCTTTCCTTGTGAAAAATCCTAAAATTTGATGAAAAATTTGAAAATTTTGCATTTTTCTAACTTTGAAGCTCTCTGCTTGTAAGGAAAATGTATATTACAAATAAAAAAAAAATTTATTCACATATACAATATGTCTACTTTATGTTTGCATCATAAAAGTGACGAGTTTTTACTTTTGGAAGACACCAGAGGGCTTCAAAGTTCAGCAGCAATTTTCCAATTTTTCACAAAATTTTCAAACTCACTATTTTTCAGGGACCAGTTCAGGTTTGAAGTGGATTTGAAGGGTCTTCTTATTAGAAATACCCCACAAAAGACCCCATTATAAAAACTGCACCCCCCAAAGTATTCAAAATGACATTCAGTCATCATTTTAACCCTTTAGGTGTTTCACAGGAATAGAAGCAAAGTGAAGGAGAAAATTCACAATCTTCATTTTTTACACTCGCATGTTCTTGTAGACCCAATTTTTAAATTTTTACAAGGGGTAAAAGGAGAAAATGTATACTTATATTTGTAGCCTGATTTCTCTCGAGTAAGCACATACCTCATATGTCTATGTTAAGTGTTCGGCGGGCGCAGTAGAGGGCTCAGAAGGGAAA
Organism: Hyla sarda; assembly: GCF_029499605.1. Taxonomy (NCBI): domain Eukaryota; kingdom Metazoa; phylum Chordata; class Amphibia; order Anura; family Hylidae; genus Hyla; species Hyla sarda. Next base: position 245,772,879 of record NC_079190.1, on the reverse strand, counting down.
GAGCGATAAGGGGATTTTGGAGAGTACGTTTTTCTGAAATGGTTTTTGGGGGGCATGTTGCATTTAGGAAGCCCCTATGGTGCCAGAACAGCAAAAAACCCTCACATGGCATACCATTTTGGAAACTAGACCCCTTGAGGAACATAACAAGGAATAAAGTGAGCCTTAATACCCCACAGGTGTTTCACGACTTTTGCATATGTAAAAAAAAAATATTTTTTTTCACTAAAATGTGTGTTTCCCCCCAAATTTCACATTTTTCCAAGGGTTAATAGCAGGAAATACCCCCCAATATTTGTAACCCCTTCTCTTCTGAGTATGGAGGTACCCCATAAGTTGACCTGAAGTGCACTATGGGCGAACTACAATGCTCAGAAGAGAAGGAGTCATATTTGGCTTTTTGAGAGCAAATTTTGCTCGGGGGGCATGTCGCATTTAGGAAGCCCCTATGGTGCCAGAACAGCAAAAAATACCCACATGGCATACCATTTTGGAAACTAGACCCCTTGAGGAATGTAATAAGGAATAAAGTGAGCCTTATTACCCCACAGGTGTTTCACGACTTTTGCATATGTAAAAAAAAAAAAAAAAAAAATTTCCACTAAAATGTGTGTTTCCCCCCTAATTTCACCTTTTTGCAAGGGTTAATAGCAGAAAATACCCCCCAAAATTTGTAACCCCATCTCTTCTGAGTATGGAGGTACCCCATAAGTTGACCTGAAGTGCACTATGGGCGAACTACAATGCTCAGAAGAGAAGGAGTCATATTTGGCTTTTTGAGAGCAAATTTTGCTCGGGGAGCATGTCGCATTTAGGAAGCCCCTAAGGTGTCAGAACAGCAAAAAAAACCACACATGGCATACCATTTTGGAAACTAGACCCCTTGAGGAACGTAACAAGGCGTACAGTGAGCATTTGCCCCCCACTGGTGTCTGACAGATCTTTGGAACAGTGGGCTGTACAAGTTTTCATTTTCATGGACCACTGTTCCAAAGATCCGTCAGACACCTGTGGGGGGTAAATTCTCACTGCACCCCTCATTACATTCCGTGAGGGGTGTCGTTTCCGAAATGGGGTCACATGTGGGTTTTTTTTTTTTTGCGTTTGTCAAAACCGCTGTAACAATCAGCCACCCCTGTGCAAATCACCTCAAATGTACATGGTGCGCTCTCCCTTCTGGGCCTTGTTGTGCGCCCCCAGAGCACTTTGCGCTCACATATGGGGTATCTCTGTAGTCGGGAGAAATTGCGTTACAAATTTTGGGGGGCTTTTTTCCCTTTTACCTCTTGTGAAAATGTAAAGTATAGGGCAACATCAGCATGTTAGTGTAAAAAATAAAAAATTTTTACACTAACATTCTGGTGTAGACCCCAACATTTCCTTTTCATGAAGGGTTAAAGAAGAAAATACCCCCCAAACCTTGTAACACAATTTCTCCCGAGTACGGCGATACCCCATATGTGACCCTAAACTGTTGCCCTGAAATACGACAGGGCTCCAAAGTGAGAGCGCCATGTGCATTTGAGGCCTAAATTAGGGATTTGCATAGGGGTGGACATAGGGGTATTCTACGCCAGTGATTCCCAAACAGGGTGCCTCCAGCTGTTACAAAACTCCCAGCATGCCTGGACAGTCAACGGCTGTCCGACAATACTGGGAGTTGTTGTTTTTCAACAGCTGGAGGCTCTGCTTTGGAAACAGTGGTGTACCGGATGTTCTTATTGGGGGAGGGGGGCTGTTTAGGGGTATGTGTATATGTAGTGTTTTTAACTTTTTATTTTATTTTGTGTTAGTGTAGTGTAGTGTTTTTAGGGTACAGTCACATGGGCGGGGGGTTACAGCGAGTTTCCCAGCGCAAAATTTGCTGCATCTCAAGATGCGAGAAACCCACTGTAAAAGCCTCGCCCATGTGAATGTACCCTGTACATTCACGGGGGTGGCGGGGCGGGGGGGCTTGCATCAGCTGTTGCAAAACCACAACTCCCAGCATGCATGGTCTGTTAGTGCATGCTGGGAGTCATAGTTTTGCAACAGCTGGAGGCACACAGGTTAGGAAACACTGAGTTAGAAACAGACAATGTTTCCCAACCAGTGTGTCTCCAGTTGTTGCAAAACTACAACTCCCAGCATGCCCAGACCGCTGAAGGGCATGCTGGGAGTTGTAGTTCGGCAACATCTGAAGGGCCAGATGTTGCTGAACTAAAACTCCCAGCATGCCTGGACAGTCAGTGCATACTGGGAGTTGTAGTTTTGCAACAGCTGGAAGAGCACAGATTGGAGACCATTATACAATGGTCTCCAAACTGGGGCCCTCCAGATGTTGCAAAACTACAACTCCCAGCATGCCCGGACAGCCAAAGGCTGTCTAGGCATGCTGGGAGTTGTAGTTTTCAGACTCCTAGAAGCAGCAGTGAAGATCTTCACTGCTGCCTCTGAGGACCACATACTTACCCGTCGCTGCTCGTCCACGTGGCCGGTCCCGCGCTGCTCCTCGGTCCCGCCGCTGGATCAGGTAAGTCCGCCGGTCCCCTCGTGTCCCCCCCCCCTATCCTGCAGGTCCCCGCGAGCCCCTGCAGCGCTTCGTCCCCCGTTCTGCCCGACTTCCAGGGGCGGGCAGTGCGGGGGATCTGAACTTTCACCCCAGATCACTGTGATTGGTCCACAGGGACCAATCACAGTGATCGCTGACCAGGACCATCAATTGATGGTCCTGGGGGTGAAGCAGAAGTTGTCCCCTGCTGGAAACAGCGGGACTTCTGCCAGTTAACCCGTGCGATGCTGCGCATCGCCGGGTTAACTGCATGTCATTTATAAACGCCGGGATGCGCGAACGCACTGCACAACCCGGCGTTTATATATGACATTCTGCGGGAAGGGGTTAAAAGGCCAAAAAAGAGCCTAAAGGATCCGTTACAGGCAGGTCACAACAGCAGTGTGAAAGTAGCCTAAAACTACCAAACCGTGACTGGATAAAAACAAACACACCTGCATAAACACCATGACTTGATAATACCACCATATCATGATGAGATAACACAGCCATTCTATGACTGAATTAAAACCCATATACTATGATGAGATAACACCACCGTACTATGACTGAATAAAAGCCCATATACTATGATGAGATAACACCACCGTACTATGACTGAATAAAAGCCCATATACTATGATGACATAACACCCCCGTACTATGACTGAATAAAAGCCCATATACTATGATGAGATAACACCACCGTACTATGACTGAATAAAAGCCCATATACTATGATGAGATATCACCCCCGTACTATGACTGAATAAAAGCCCATATACTATGATGAGATATCACCACCGTACTATGACTGAATAAAAGCCCATATACTATGAGGAGATAACACCACCGTACTATGACTGAATAAAAGCCCATATACTATGATGAGATATCCCCACCGTACTATGACTGAATAAAAGCCCATATACTATGATGAGATATCATCCCCGTACTATGACTGAATAAAAGCCCATATACTATGATGAGATATTATCACCGTACTATGACTGAATAAAAGCCCATATACTATGATGAGATATCACCACCGTACTATGACTGAATAAAAGCCCATATACTATGATGAGATATCATCCCCGTACTATGACTGAATAAAAGCCCATATACTATGATGAGATATCATCACCGTACTATGACTGAATAAAAGCCCATATACTATGATGAGATATCACCACCGTACTATGACTGAATAAAAGCCCATATACTATGAGGAGATAACACCACCGTACTATGACTGAATAAAAGCCCATATACTATGATGAGATATCCCCACCGTACTATGACTGAATAAAAGCCCATATACTATGATGAGATATCATCCCCGTACTATGACTGAATAAAAGCCCATATACTATGATGAGATATTATCACCGTACTATGACTGAATAAAAGCCCATATACTATGATGAGATATCACCACCGTACTATGACTGAATAAAAGCCCATATACTATGATGAGATATCATCCCCGTACTATGACTGAATAAAAGCCCATATACTATGATGAGATATTATCACCGTACTATGACTGAATAAAAGCCCATATACTATGATGAGATATCCCCACCGTACTATGACTGAATAAAAGCCCATATACTATGATGAGATATCATCACCATACTATGACTGAATAAAAGCCCATATACTATGATGAGATAACACCACCGTACTATAATTGAATAAAAGCCCATATACTGGGGGCGTGTCCTGCTATGGTACGAGCAAGACGCTGAGGTACAGAGCTCCGTCACCCAGGCCGTCATATTGGGGGATATCGCCACTATAAATGGTCGGCAGGAGATCAGGAAAGAGGGGACACTCCGCCAAGACACCCAAGCACACAGGGACCCCGATCCGGAACTTCTTCGGCCCACTGAGAGACCTGCAGGAGCCGCCGCAGAAGATGCCAGCCCAGTCCAAGATGGCGCGGGACCAGCAGGGCTCTACTACTCCCACCCACTCCCCTCCAGCCACGCGGCAACGCACAGCGGGGACCGGAGTGGCGTCGCATGGGACCCCGCTCCCGGCACTACTGGACTTACCGACCAGAGCCCCTCGCGGCCCCACACAACCTCCGCTGCCACCGGGGACTGTGGAGACCGGGCTCCGGGTGACACGGCAACTGCCGGAAGAGACGCGTGGAGATGCGCAATGTACTTCACAAACGCACCTCATGGACTGCCTCATAGAGAATGCCTGTGGGCAGCCGGGGACCCACGCTGGAGCTGCGCCCCGAACATCTTGGACGGAGGTGAGTGCTGGAGGGGTCCTGAGCATGCCACCACCCCAGGCCCTGTCTCCTATGCTCTCTACTGCCATGGAGGGATGCAGGGCTCCCTCTCCATCCCCTAGCATCCCCTCCATATTCAGAAGCCAAGAGGGACCCCCCTCACCATCCTCCCCTCTCAACCCTCCGGAAGGAGAAGGGACGCATGATCTGCCTACCCAGGATGACCCCCACTTTATCCAGGGATCTCCCACTGCATCCCCACCCTGGCTGTCACCCTCCCTGGCCCATAATCTGACTGCCATGACTGGGGACCTGGCCTCTGAAGGGCCTCCACAGAGGGGACAAGGTATGCAGGGCCAGGGGCCTCGTCAAGTGCCTGCTGGCTCCCCGGAGTACATGAATATTGCTTCCACCCTCCCACCACCTGCCCAAGCGGTGGCTCTCCTTAAGGGGCACCCCGAATTACAAGCACTGCTGGCACTGCTACCCACGAAAGCAGATATGTCTGCGTTGGCTTCAGATCTCAAATTTGCCTGGCGCCAGGACTTGCAACCTGTTAAACGCGATGTAGCTGACATGCAGGGTAGGATTAGAGCTCTGGAGGACTTTAAAGATTCTGTTACTGTCTCACTAAAGGACATGCAAACGGCTCTGAATGCTCAAACTTCCACACACCACGCCTTTGCGGATCACTTAGACGACATTGAGAACAGAAACTGGAGAAATAATGTTCGTATACGGGGCCTTCCTGAGGCTACCAGAACGCCTGACCTGCATGCCACGGTTACCGGGATTTTCAACCTGATACTGGGACACCCACCAACTACTCATATTGAAATTGACAGAGTCCATCGGGCTCTTAGGGCTCCCAGCACGGACCCTTCTCGACCACGAGACGTTATCTGCCGTATCCACAAATACACAATAAAGGAGCAACTCATGCAGAAAGTGCGCCTACAAGGGGACATAGACTTTGATGGAGCTATCCTACAAATTTATCCCGACCTGTCACGCCGCACACTGAGGCAGAGGGCCCTACTACGCCCGTTGCTGAGACACCTGCAGGAACGTAACATCCCGTATAGATGGGGATTCCCGTTTGCCTTATATGCCACCTCTGGAAACCAGACAGCCTCCTTACGTCACCCGGGAGACCTCTCTTCCTTCTTGACTGCATTGGGACTCCCACCTTTGGCGCTACCTGAATGGATCGCCTACCTGAGGGACCCTTATGCCCCCCCCAACCTTGAGACCTTCACAACGCCCCCAGAACCGGCGCCTGGCTGATGGGGAACCGCTCCCTCAGAGACGCCGGCCTACCAGATCGGAGTCGAGGGGAATGGAACTGTGATTGAATGGAACTGTGATTAAGTTTCGCATCAACGACCAATACTGTCTCCGAGCCTGCTGTTGACCGCTTGTATACCCTCCAGTGGGCCACCTGATTTTCTGCCGGCCCTATCAATGACTATACTCCTGTCATAATCTAGTTCCCACCCACTCTCCCTTCCTCCCCCCCCTTCCTCTCAACCACCTCTTCCTACCCCCCCCCCTCCCTCTCTACCACCTCTTCCTCCCCCCCACCCTCTCCATCACCTCTTCCTTCTCCCCCCCTCCCTCTCTACCACCTATTCCTTCCCCCCGCCCTCTCCACCATTCCCTCTCCGCCCCCCACTCCTTCCTCTTCTTGCCCCCCCCCCCCCTACACCTTTCCCACTGCCCTCTCCTCCATTTCCCCTCCCCCCCCACTCCCCCACCTCCCCATCAGTAGCATTTCTCCTACGAGCTGCTGCTGCTCCCCCCTTATCTTGAGTTTAGGCGGTGGTATCACAAACTGCCGCCGCCTTTGTTTAGCAGTTGTAGAGGCCTGGGATTGACGGACCCAGCAGATAGTTCTAGTTATTTCCTGATTTCGTTGGGCGTTTATAGAACTTGCTCTGATACTTTCACATCGTACCCTTCCCCCCACTAGGGTAGGTGTAGTTTACATACACCAGATACGCAGACGTCTAGTGCTGCAGGTAGATTTATTTGCAAGTACACTTGCTTTTTCTTTTACAGATCTTGTATTTTTATTTATTTTTCCTTTTCCTAACTTTCTCTATTTCCCTTGTGTGTCTTTTTGCCCCCCGATCTAGGACTTGGGACTTGCCGCTGACCCCTGCACTCCGAACCCCCTCCTCCGGACTCAGTGACTACGAGCATCATGTCGGACGTTAAGGTAACCACTTTAAATGTCCAGGGTTTTAATACCCCGGAAAAGAGGTCCCAAATTCTAAACCACTTACACAAAAACCACACAAAAATTTTATGTCTCCAGGAGACTCACTTTAAGACAGGCCATATGCCAGATCGCCTGGGTCGATACTTCACCACCTGGTCCCATAGTACAAACTCTGAGTCTCGCTCGAAGGGGGTTTCGATTGGTTTCCATCGTTCCCTACCCTTCTCGGTCCTGGACGTCAGAACCGACCCTGAAGCCAGATTTCTGTTTGTTAAGGGGACGGTTTTGGAGCAGGTGGTGACTGTAGCGACGATTTATGCCCCTAACTGCAAATCTCATTCCTCACACGTACGCTAGAGGAATTGTCCTCATTCACACAGGGCATGTTGATATTGGGGGGCGACTTGAATTTAGCTATACAACCCCTGCTGGACGCCTCCGCGCAGCGCTCTGCTGTCTCCTATAGACAACTTAGTACACTCAGGAAACTTTTGCACTCCATGCAGCTGTGCGATGTGTGGAGGCTCTAGCACGCCACTGATCGAGACTATACATACTACTCTAGCCCCCACAACATTTACAGCCGACTGGACTACATATTCCTCCCTCACTTTTACTTACCCAGAGTGACATCGTCTCAAATTGGGAACTTATTCTTATCTGACCACGCACCGGTCCACTGCACAATATTCTTCCCCACCCTCAACAGACCGCAATATAACTGGAGATTAAACGAATCTCTACTTCTTGATACGCTCTGTCTGTCCGATCTCAAAACCACCATAGCACATTTCAGAACTGATCACGTTTCTGACGATACGCCACTCCCCACCCAATGGGAAGCACTTAAATGTGTGTTGCGGGGTGTGCTGATCAGACATGGCTCCCGCCTCAAAAAGGAGAGATCGGAGAGACTGCGGCGTCTTCTCGAAACATTGTCTTCCCTAGAGGCACAACACAAGCGGTCTCTACAGGAATCCTCTTTACGTGCCCTCATCAAAACCCGCCACGACATCTGTACCCTCCTTAACGATGGTTACAAGTACTACCGACAGCACTGCTCGAAGACTTTCTATGAGTGGGGAAACAAACCTGGGAGACTCCTGGCCAGGGCACTGAGAGACAAGAAAGCTGCGCTCTATATCCCGTCAATCACCACGTCCCAGACTGGGAGGTCCTTCCTTACGAAGGATATCCTTGCCGCATTTGAGTCTTATTATACCAATCTCTATAATCTCCCATCGCCCGCCGACACCCTAACATCGACCTCACCCTACCTCTGCCTGACTGACTATATTACCGATACAGCCCTCCCCAGACTGTCTGAGGAGGACGTTGGGCTCTTGGAGGCCCCGTTTGGGGAGGAGGAGCTGGCCAAGGTGATTAAGAACCAGTCATCGGGGAAAAGCCCCGGTCCAGATGGATTCACGGCCAAGTTTTACAAGTCCCTGGTGGATGACCTGCTCCCCCTCCTGCACGGGGCGTTCAATGCTATCTCCCTCAAATCTAATTTCCCGCGAGACGCCCTGAATGCCCATATTGCAGTGATACCTAAGGAGGGCAAGGATCCCAATTTATGTGCCAGTTACCGCCCCATCTCCTTGTTGAACGTTGACACCAAACTATTTGCCAAGCTGTTGGCGAATCGCCTGACCACTGTTCTTGGTCCCCTAGTCCACCCTGACCAATCTGGCTTTGTTAAATCGAGGGAAACCAGGGACAATACTGTCAGAGCATACTCTATCATACACCAGGCCAAGACATCTAGCCAATCATTAATGTTGCTGTCACTTGACGCCGAAAAGGCATTTGACAGGGTGGACTGGGGGATTCATGAATGCTGTCCTCGTGCAGATAGGACTGGGCCCTTCAATGCTGGGACGAATTTTGGCCCTATATGATAGCCCCCAGGCGAGGGTGCGAATTAACGGCTCCCTTTCATCTCCCATTCCAATCCGGAACGGTACGAGACAGGGGTGCCCTCTCTCCCCCTTGCTTTATGTTCTGTGCATGGAACACCTGCTGATTGCCCTAAGATCGAACCCTGCGATTACTGGGTTTCGACAGGGGGTGGAGAGTCACACCTGCTCTGCGTTCGCGGATGATTTGCTCCTTTACGTCGCGGACCCTCTGGTCTCCCTGCCAGCTATATTGCAGACCATAGAGACGTACTCTCACTTTAGTAACCATAAAATCAACCTGACCAAAAGTGTTGCCCTCAATGTGACCCTCCCTGAGGAGTTGGTGACTCGACTAAAGGAAGCCCACCCTTTCAGATGGGCCTCCACATCCATTACCTATCTGGGTGTCCAGGTGCCCGCAAATCTATCGGACTGTTACGCCCTTAACTTTCAGCCTTTGCTGTCTACGATTGAGGGGGACTTGCGGAGATGGACGAGGGATACCTTTTCGTGGTTGGGTAGAGCGAACATCCTTAAAATGAATGTTCTCCCGAGACTCCTCTACCTATTCCAGACTGTGCCTGTCACCCTCCCCCCCGCATTCTTTAAAAAGATAAACAAGCTGTTTAGGGACTTTATCTGGGCAAACAGGCCATCAAGGATAGCCAGGCAAGTCTTAATGAGAAGTAAGCAGGCGGGGGGGCCTGGCGGTCCCGGACAGTCAGGCCTATTATGTTGCAGCCACTCTGGTGAGATTCCTAGACCTCTTTCACGGTCACGCGTCCAAGAGATGGGTGGGATCCGAGTTGGGGACTAGCAAACAACTGGCCGCCTTCCCCTGGTTGCCCCCAGATGCCCTGTCCTGGGAATACATCCGCACTCTGCCCTGGGTGTTGAGGGAGCTGGTCACGACCTATAGGCGCTATATAACGAAGACTGAGCTAATTGTACCAGGTGGACCCCTGACCCCGGTCACTGGCAACCCCCTCTTCACTCCTGGTTTACACCGTACTGACTTTTTAGGGATGACAGGACGAGGGTTCCTCCCGATTAACACCTTCTTGGACGGTACGAGACTGAAACCCTATGAGACACTGGTCCCTGAACGCTCCCGTACACCGCTAGTCCAGATGCAATACCTACAATTAGATCATTTTATCCGGACCATGGGACAGACCCTGTTCCTGGCAAGACCACTCTCGCCTTTGGAACAGATGTGTGTCTCTGACTCTGCGCCCCTCAGGCCTGTATCACAAATTTATCGCTTATTTATGGATAGGGCTGAGCAATCGCCTCCAAGGTATGTGGGGGCGTGGGAGTCGGAGCTACACACGACCTTTGCTCCCTCGGACTGGACGACTGCTTTTACCATGTGTCACTGACTGTCAGTATCATGTAGGGTGCAGGAGACTAACTTTAAATTACTATCCCGGTGGTACAGGGTTCCTTCTACTCTACACCGCATGTACCCCACTGTACCGGACTTATGTTGGCGTTGCGGCGCACCTGGTGGAACAATGACCCATATTTGGTGGTCGTGCCCCTCACTGACCCGTTTCTGGGAGGTGGTGGTTGCCCGCATCGCCTCCATTACTGGTGTGACTTACATGAACCACCCAAAAGCCCTCCTACTTTCCATACTACCCGCCACTAGGAGAACCCCCTCTAGGGCACTGGCACACTTCCTCCTCATGGCTGCGAGAACTGTCATACCCAGACATTGGAAAGACCCTTGCCCCCCGACCATTTCTGAATGGTACAGGGAGATACTCTTCTTGTGCCGTATGGAGGAACTGATGGCAGACTCCTCAGGTAGACAGGAGAAATACACTACGATTTGGCTTCCCTGGCTCACTTTTGTTAACTCACCCTTCTACGCGGCGGATGATGGTATCTGAGGGGGGTGAGGTAGCCCTCTCGTGGACCGGGGCCGGAGTGTTGGGGTGGTGGCTGCGCCCTTGAGTAGAGATTCAAGTGAGTACCCGAGTTCTGATGTTTCTCCTTCCTCCTCTTCTAACCCTCCATACTTCTCCCCTTGTCGTCTTTCCCAGCTCTTTTCCTTTACCCCTTTAATTTATTTTATTTAATTTTTTTTTTTTTCTCGTATCACTGACCTTTATCTCTTCCTAAACACATAAGGATATAGAGACATGTTTATTGAAAGTTTAACTACTTGTTTGATCTAGTGCAACCTGTTACTATCCACGGCATTGTATATTGCCCTCAGATGACATTCCTTTCCTATTGATACTTTGTACCAGATGTTCATTGCCTTATCTTTTTCATGCTGTTTTTCCTATTGATTCGACTGCTGAGGATTCTCATTGAGTACTCTACCAATGCTCTTTGATACTGTTTGTTTATTGCTCACTTAATAAAATTCTTCTGAATGAAAAAAAAAAAAAAGCCCATATACTATGATGAGATAACATCACTGTACTATGACTGAATAAAAGCCCATACACTATGATGAGATGACATCACTGTACTATGACTGAATAAAAGCCCATATACTATGAGGAGATATCACCACCGTACTATAACTGAATAAAAGCCCATATACTATGATGAGATATCATCACCGTACTATGACTGAATAAAAGCCCATATACTATGATGAGATAACACCACCGTACTATAAATAAAAGCCCATATACTATGATGAGATATCATCACCGTACTATGACTGAATAAAAGCCCATATACTATGATGAGATAACACCACCGTACTATAAATAAAAGCCCATATACTATGATGAGATATCATCACCGTACTATGACTGAATAAAAGCCCATATACTATGATGAGATATCACCACCGTACTATGACTGAATAAAAGCCCATATACTATGATGAGATAACATCACTGTACTATGACTGAATAAAAGCCCATACACTATGATGAGATGACATCACTGTACTATGACTGAATAAAAGCCCATATACTATGAGGAGATATCACCACCGTACTATGACTGAATAAAAGCCCATATACTATGATGAGATATCATCACCGTACTATGACTGAATAAAAGCCCATATACTATGATGAGATATAATCACCGTACTATGATTAAATAAAAGCCCATATACTATGATGAGATATCACCACCGTACTATGACTGAATAAAAGCCCATATACTATGATGAGATAACATCACTGTACTATGACTGAATAAAAGCCCATACACTATGATGAGATGACATCACTGTACTATGACTGAATAAAAGCCCATATACTATGAGGAGATATCACCACCATACTATGACTGAATAAAAGCCCATATACTATGATGAGATATAATCACCGTACTATGATTAAATAAAAGCCCATATACTATGATGAGATAACATCACTGTACTATGACTGAATAAAAGCCCATACACTATGATGAGATATCATCACCGTACTATGACTGAATAAAAGCCCATATACTATGATGAGATATCCCCACCATACTATGACTGAATAAAAGCCCATATACTATGATGAGATATCACCACCGTACTATGACTGAATAAAAGCCCATATACTATGATGAGATAACATCACTGTACTATGACTGAATAAAAGCCCATACACTATGATGAGATGACATCACTGTACTATGACTGAATAAAAGCCCATATACTATGAGGAGATATCACCACCGTACTATGACTGAATAAAAGCCCATATACTATGATGAGATATCATCACCGTACTATGACTGAATAAAAGCCCATATACTATGATGAGATATCACCACCGTACTATGACTGAATAAAAGCCCATATACTATGATGAGATATCATCACCGTACTATGACTGAATAAAAGCCCATATACTATGATGAGATACTAAATAAATACAACTACCAGAGTGGCAAAATTACTAGCATAGATAGGGATTATCCAAAGGAAAAAAAATATATAAAATAACTATCTATATGCATTTGTCTACTTAATAAAGTTCAGTATATACTTATCAGGTCTTCTGAAGCGCTACTAGTCTTTCCTGTCGCACTGAGCTAACCAGAAGCCCTGTAGTAGTTCTTTTTGATGACGCTTGTGCTCAGCTGTTTTGCCGCTTGGGCCCATACGTCATACTTTGGAAGGGCTTCTGAGCTTCCTGGCCTAGACTTTATTATGCATACAATGCTTTGCTCGCATGCAGACTCAGCGGCACCCACTTCTATAATAGTGAAGTCATGTGAGCGTGCTGAAGCAGGGAGTTGTAGAAATGACCTATAGCGCGTGCAGCTGAAGCAGCCAAGCAGAACAAAGTCAAGAGAATATGGGTTTTCAGGGGCACTTGCAAGCTGCAGATCACGATGAGAAGGCCACACAGGGTATAATAAAGCATTCATTTGTATTTTTTTTTCCTGGTGCCCTCATCCATAGACCTGAATAGAGGGGGAGGGGCGTGACATCGACGTCACGATCACGGAATCCCCAGGCTTCCATGTCTAACGACGCAGTGCCAGACCAGAGATCACAGGGGCCTCAGCAGCCAGAACCCCCTTTGGATAGTGGATAACATGTCTAAGGGCGGAGTACCCCTTTAAGATCATACTGTGACTGAATACAGTGATCATATACTAGAAATTTACTATACAGGAGGTCAACAGAGAATCACTACAATACAGACAAGACAGAAAAAAATATATAAACCAGTCTATAACATATTTGATATCCCTGATATAGAGAAACTTACTTGTCAGTATACTTACATGGTCTCTTCATCAATATCATTTTCTTCAGTGTTACTGGTGGCAGTAGAGCTGGCGGATGAACAGCTTCCCTCTAAATGGTTTACTTCATCATCCCCAACCAGATCAACATCCAGATCACCATCAGAGAGGTCTTGCTGCTAACAGAAATAAATACAAAGTAAATGGACTGTGACCATCTAGGCAAGGTCATGTACTGAAATTACTAAAGGCTCTTTTAGATGGGCTGATAGCTACACAATAATAAACCCTGATCATTGAGATCCCTGGATTGCTTGTGTGGCTCTAATTTCATAAGTGTCTACTGAACAATACCCATGTGCAGCCAATGACGAGGATTTAAAGCACTGCCCATAAGATCTGAACAACCAGTTTTTTCATTGGTCGGTTGATCACTGACCATTTTACGTGGGCCGATTACTGGTTACAAGTGATCCCATAAATGCTCATTCAGCTTATAATTGGCCTGTGTAAATAGGCCTTCACACAAAGTAATAAAATCTAAACATCATGACTGACACCCAACTGTCTGGCCCTTCTTGATGCACTCTGCAATGGCATACCATCAATATCACATTCAGGACTTCAAATAAGCAAAAAATAAGTCACAATGGGGCAAGGTTCACCAAATTTATGTGTTCTAGACACAATAAATGTGAAATAGGATGTATGTAGACTATTGTTCGGTTTGAAGAAAAACTGTCACATGTTCAATCCCGCACTAACCACAGGTACCGCCTGATCGTGCGGGGGACGCTGATTCATATGATCCCTACCTTGCCCCTATCCGTCCACCCACAATCTTAGTTTTTTTATATATGTGCAAATATAGCTGTAACTGGCAGGGGCGGGGTTTTCAAGAGCCTAGTGGCACTGTGATGTCAGCGCCGCCCGTCCGGAGCACCGCCTGCTTATGAATAGGGATCATATGAATCATCGTTCCCCACAATGTCAGTCAGTACCTGTGGTTAGTGCGGGAGTTAACATGTGACAGTTTTTCTTTAAACTAATAGATATTAATAGTACCACAAAATAATACAGACATGCAAACACTAAAGAAAGATCACAACAGTCCAGATTTAATAATCAATCTTAAAACCAAAACTGTATATTTTTGCCCATAACCAATAACAATAAAAAGGACCGCTAGTATGTAGGCACTCTCGGGAACTGAAATAAATAACCGTAAAGTATGGACTAAAAAAAAATAAAAGAAGGGTTATTAAGGATAACACTAGTTCTACCCATAACAACCAATGCTTTTAGTAAGTATTATATAATGCCTTAGGTCTTGTCTAGAGATTAGCAAATTTTTGGGAAAATCCGATTGGCCGAATTTCCTGAAAAAAATTGGTTCAGTCCGAATTTGTTTGCGGCGAATTGCTATTAAAAATGGCAATTTCTGGGCTACAGAGAGCCTCAATAAGGGTGTAGGGACTTGTCGTTACACGCATAGTGTGCTGTGTTAGTGAAATAACACTGTTATTCAGTATGACATGCAGATTACAGGCATTGCTATTAGAATCACTGCCACAGAACGTCTGGATGTGGCAGCAGGGTCGGGAGACCATATGGCATCACAATTGAAGATATTTAAGATAATTTTTTAAAATTTTATTTAATTTTAATTTATTTTAAAAATTTTACAAATTTTTTTTTTGAGGACTCATTCCGGTGAGCATCGAGCTGGCGGTCCACCACCTGTCCACCACATTCAGCTTCCTTGCCATTGGATAAGTGGGCGCACACTGCTGGAAGCAGAGAAAAAGCTCTTGTATTTTCGAGCTTGCGGTCCTCCTACCTACCTCCTACCTCCTACAGCTACCACCTGTTCAAACCCCTGCCTCTCAGCGATTTAATCAGTAACGGTTCATGGTTATCGTGACAACCTGTTTCAATCAATTCTTGTGGTAATACCACAGATAATATATGGCCTCACGACGAACATAGGGCCTCACAATTGAAAAGATTGAAGAAATGTTTTAAATTTTAAATTGAAGATTTTAATAGATTCACAAGTTTAATGTCCCGGGTGCCTGAAGCGATTACTTTGAACTAATACTATATGACCACAGAACCAAATATAACAAGGAGTCACATGGCAACACAATGACAGAGCCTAGAGATGGCAGCAGCCCGACGAGACCATAGGGCCTCACAATTAATAAGATTAAAAGGAGATTTGTGTACTTACCGTAAATCTCTTTCTCGGAGGATCCATTGGGGGACACAGCCCATAGGTATATGCTGCTTTCACTAGGAGGCTTGACACTATGGCAACAAGAAAATTCGGCCCTTCCCAGCAGGGTATACCTGCCTACAGGCACCTGAGCTAATCCGTTTTAGTCCCAGAGCAGTAGGAGAGGACCGACCGGTAAGAAGAAAAACTAACTGTCCGAGGAAACCACAGAATAAAAATTAAATGAGCACACCCTCGGAAAGGTAATCGAACCAGGAACAACAGAGAAAATAAGGACGGGTGCTGTGTCCCCCAATGGAAAAAGAGATTTTACAGTAAGTACAAAAATCTCCTTTTCTCTTTTCGGCTCCATTGAGGGAAACAGACCATGGGACATCCCAAAGCAGTCCCTAGGGTGGGCAAAGTAAAAACAGTCAGGCGGAAGGCTGGACCACAGCCGCCCGCAACACTGAGTCTCAGACTAGCATCAGCAGATTCATAAGTATGAACCTGGTAGAAATTTGTGAAGGTGTGAAAGACAACCAAGTGGCCGCTCTACAAACCTGTGAGGCCGAAGCCTTGTTGCGGAGAGCCCAGGATGCCCAAACAGAACGAGTGGAATGAGCCGAAACCCTGAAGGGAGGAGAGTCTTCCTCTTGCAGCGGTAGGCTTCTGAAATAACAGATCGGATACACCGAGAAATGGTTGTCTTAGAAGCAGGTTGTCCTCTGCCGAAAAGAAGAAGTGACAGAGATAGGTCCGAACAGCCCTCACCACATCCAGTTTGTGGAACAAACGTTCCTTGGGATGAGATGGAGCTGGACAAAAAGGACAATGTCCTCATTAAAGGAGTAGTCCAGTGGTGACCCAGTGGTGAACAACTAATGCCCTATCCTAAGGAAGGGGGCGTGTCGACCTCCGCACGAAGGGGCGGCCGACACGCCCCCTCAATACAACTCTATGGCAGAGCCAAAGCGCTGCCTTCGGCAATCTCCGGCTCTGCCATAGAGATGTATTGAGGGAGCGTGTCGGCCGCCGCTTCGTGCGGAGGTCAACACCCGCTATCTGGCCGGAGAGCCTGGCCCCTGTACAGAGAGATCGCAGGGGGCCCCAGCAGTCGGACCCCCCCGCGATCTCAAACTTATCCCCTATCCTTAGGATAGGGGATAAGTTTTTCACCACTGGACTACCCCTTTAAGATGAAAAGCAGAAACAACATTTGGTAAGAAGGACGGAAACTGAAGACAACTTTGTCATGGAGAATAATCAGGAAGGGAGAACGGCAGGAGAGAGCTGACAGCTCTGAAACTTTACTAATAGAGGTAATATCGATAAGGAGCGTAATATCGATAAGAAGGAGAAGAGGAATGTACCTGAGAGGTTCGAATGGAGTACCCTGCAGGCCACCAAGAACTAAGTTCAAGTCCCAAGGTGGTGTAGGGGACCTGTAAGGAGGGGCCGCGTGGGCCACTCCCTGAAGAAAAGTCCAAATATGGGGATTGGAAACCTGACCCTTAAGGGAACTGAGAGCGAACAGTTGTTCCAGCCCTGAATGCAAAAAGGAAATGAGTCGACGGAGAGAGAACAGGAGAAAAGGAGTGAGATACACACCAATGAAAATAAGACCACCAAGTACGGTGGTAAATCGCAGAAGAGGGCTTGCGCGCCCTGAGCATGGAGCGAATCACCTGGGGAGAGAAACCCTGATCCCTCAAAACCGCGGTCTCAACCGCCACGTCGTCAAATGCAGCGACAGTAAATTGGGGTGGCAAAGGGGACATTGAGAGAGAAGGTCCGGACGAAGAGGAAGGCGCAGCGGAACGCCGTCCAGTAGTCAGACAACGCCCTCCTGGGCCAGTACGGAGCCACGAGAATGGCGGGAACGCCATCTGCTTAGAGTTTCCTCAGGACTCTAGGAAGGAGGGGAAGAGGAGGGAAAAGATAAGGTAGGGTAAAATACGAACAAAGGATCACCCTATCCACGGCCCGAGCCACGAAGTGAGTGGCGTGACGCGAATAGGTCCACGTCTGGAGTGCCCCATAGGTTGCAGTTCTCTGCAAACACCTCCGGATGAAGAGATCACTTGCCTGGGTCAGCCGAGGATCGGCTGAGAACATCCGCTTCCCAATTGTTTAGTCCCGAAACGTGTATTGTCGAGATGGCCGGCACTCTTCGTTCCGCCCAGAGAAGAATCTTGGACACCTCTGTCATTGCCGCCGAGATGCGAGTGCCGCCCTGGCGATTGATATACGCCACAGCAGTGGAGTTGTAGGACTGGACACGGACAGGATGGTCCCGAAGGAGGATCTCCCAATGGCAGTTCTAATAAGTTGATGGGGAGGAGGGCTTCTCGGGGGGACCAAAGGCCTTGGACTGTCCGGTCCCTGAAGACGCCTCCCCAACCCAAAAGACTGGCATCCATTGTGACGATTTGCCAACAGAGGGGCACAAAAAAAGAGCGCCCCTGTAAAATCAGAGGGGAATGAAGCCACCAAAGAAGGGACTTGCGAGACCTCCAAGACAGAATGATCCTGCAATCCAGCAACAATGGAGACCTGTCCCACCGGGATAGAAGAGCAAGTTGAAGAGGACGGTAATGGAACTGGGCGAATGGAACAGCTTCCATGGCTGCCACCATTCGACCCAGAACCTTCATGCAAAAGCAGATGGACACTGGAGCAGGGTTCTGAAGCATCCAAACTCCTGACAGGTGGACCAGCCGTTTGTCCAGCGGAAGCCAAATCCGGGCGATCGCGGTGTCGAACTGGAGTCCCAGAAAAATTACAGAGTAGGAGTTCGGGTGGACTGGTCTCGTTTTGGTTGGATGGTCAATCAGGACAAGGTTTGAAGGGTGAGACGGAGGCTCTCCCGATTCTGGGTTCTGGTTGCAAAAAGGAAAGGAGTCGAGGGAGAGAGAACGTAACAGGAGAAAAGGAGTGAGATACACACCAATGAAAATAAGACCGCCAAGAACAGTGGTAAATTGCAGAAGAGGGCTTGCTCGCCCTGAGCGAATGACCTGGGGAGAGAACTGCGTTCTCAACCGCCACGCCGTCAAATGCAGCAATAGTAAATTGGGGTGGCAAAGGGGACCTTGAGAGAGAAGGTCCGGACGAAGAGGAAGGCGCAGCGGAACATCGTCCAGTAGTCGGACCACGTCGGCGTACCACGCCCTCCTGGGCCAGTCCGGAGCCACGAGAATGGTGGGAACGCCCTCTGCTTTGAGTTTCCTCAGGACTCTGGGAAGGAGGGGAAGAGGATCAGGAGGTTGTCAAGGTACGGGATCACTGAGACACCTCTCGACCATAAGAGGGCGATCATAGGCGCCAGGACCTTGGTGAAGACCCCTGGAGCAGTAGCCAGACCGAATGGAAGGGCCCCAAACTGAAAATGGCCTTCCGTAACTGCAAAGCGGAGATACGCTGATGTCCTGGAAAAATTGTAATGTGGAGGAAGGCGTCCTGAATGTCCACCGAGGAAAGAAACTCTCCTTGATCCAAGGACGCCACGAACGGGGAGACTCCATGTAATAAAAGATATTGGTTGAGGTGCATCAGATCTAGGATTGGGCGCACGGAACCCCTTTCTTGGGGACCACGAAGAGGTTGGAATAAAAACCCAAAAATGCTCTTCTGGAGGAACCGGGACAATAACTCCCTGAATGAGGAGGGACTGGAGAGCACCCAGAAAAGCCCTCGCCAGAGAGGGGGACCGGGGAGCCATGAAACTAAAAAAGCGGTCCCTTGGAAGGGAGGCAAATTCGATCCGGTATCCGTTGGACACCACGCCCCTGACCCAGGAGTCCTGCAGGTGTGCGGACCAAATGTCCCGGAAGAGTAGGAACAATTAACAGCTTTAAAACAGGAGTAGGAACAATTAACAGCTTTAAAACAGGATTAGATACATTTATGGAACAAAATAACATTAATGCTTATGAAGAAATATAAAATCCCATCCCTTCCCCAATATCGCGCCACACCCCTACCCCTTAATTCCCTGGTTGAACTTGATGGACATATGTCTTTTTTCGACCGTACTAACTATGTAACTATGTAAGAAGTAGACGACCTCCCACCGGAGAAAAATCCGCGGATGGGGGTGTCCCTTCAGGCAAAGGTAGGCTTGCAAATGCCCACTTTGGCCGAGAAACGACCGCAACGGTTATTAGATTAGAAGCCTGTGCTAGCATTTCTCCTGCGGTGTTGCTATCAGTGTGTGAAGAGTGGGAGAAGAGGGTTGCATTGACAATCCAAACACAATGGGCAGCACATTGAACACATTTTATAAGTGGTCAGAAACTTGTAAATAACTCATGAAAGAACAAAGTTACGTTAAAACCAAGCACATCATTGTTTTTCTTGTGAAATTCCCAATAAGTTTGATGTGTCACATGACCCTCTTCCTATTGAAAAAACAAAAGTTGGATTTAAAATGGCCAACTTCAAAATGGCCGCCATGGTCACCACCCATCTTGAAAAGTTTCCCCCCTCACATATACTAATATGCCACAAACAGGAAGTTAATATCACCAACCATTCCCATTTTATTAAGGTGTATCCATAAAATGGCTAACCCTGTATAATAATCGGAGACCAGGGCCCCAGTTGGCTGTCTAGAAAGAGGGACAGTTCTGGGTTTGGACATAGCAAATTAAAACAGCCTCAACCAGTGTCTGTGTCCCCTGTGAGGTAACTGGTGAGCGGAGAACTCCGATCCGAAGCTCAGGAAGAGAGAGATAGAAGGGGAGAGACACTGGGCCAATGAGAATGGAGGGGCCAGGCTTAACCAAAGGCACCTCTCAATCCCTGGAACACCTCTGCGCACACACATCGCTCAATAGATTACGCGCACGCACGTTTTGGAAGAGATTCCCGCCGGCCACAAGTGGGGAGAGTAATATGCCCAGATAATGGTGCCCGATAGTGCTATATGAGGGAGCAGAAAGACCGCAGCTGCCAACAGGCTCAGGAGAAATATGCCGTGGATGCCTCTGCAAGCGATACGGCCGAAGCTAGGAACCGGCGCTTGCAGTGTGGGGGAGCTGTCGGCAGCGCACGGCTGCTGAAATTAAAATAAAATGCCCTGCTGAGGTGCCAGCGTTGTACGGACAGACGTTGTGGGGTGAAAAAAGAATATACAGTCCTACACCACTGAATACAGAATCTCCACAACCCAAAAGTTTAAAGGGGTTGCCCAATTATACTCCCCAGCTTCAAATAAAGAGGAGTGGGCTCAAAATAGGGGTTCTCCGGGGGCGTGGCCTGGCTGCTGAGGCGGATGGTCGCGTGTTGAAGGAGGCCCAATTATCTGCCAGCCAGTACCGGAACCTCTCTGGACCATGCCGGTCACAAGGAGGAAGTCGAACCGCCGAGGTGCGCTGACTAAATTTAGCTTTATACCGCGCACGGCCTACCTTCAAGATGGTGCAGCCACAGCCTGCGCAGATACACCTGCAGAGCGGCGGTCCCCGCCACAGACGGGACGCCGCCGCTGAACTCGCGGCACCGAAGATCGTCATCTGATCCAGCGTTAAGCAGCTGTCACCCTCCGGACAAAGCAGCAGAAGATGCGGGGGAGTTGCGGCCATTAACCGGATCCCCAGCACAGCGCACACCAATACACAGCGCCAGCTCCTCACCGGGGAGAAGACACGGCATATCCGAGGGCTCTTCCTTATCTGGGTCTACCCCACCTACCCTCTCTCCATCAAATCCAGCTACCACTAAGGAGGTGAGTTTGCAGAGCCCATTCTTTGGGGAAAAGAAGCAAGACTCTGACCCACTAGCTGAGATGCCAGTTACTGACAAGGCTCTCACTGATTCAGCAATGAAGGACATGTTAATTCTACTGCGTACTACATTCATACAAGAAATGCAGCAGATGGTGCGGCCTTTACAGAACACAGTAAATGAATTGGGACAGAGAATTGACCACGTGGAAACTAAGTTTGGAGAATTTGCTTCCTCACACAATGAACTTATTGATAAACACTATGAAGCAGAAGAAGACATAGTGGCTCTCAAGGCAAAGGTGGCGGACTTGGAGGATCGCAGTCGACGCAATAATGTCAAGATAAGGGGGGTCCCAGAAACAGTAGCTCCAGCTGATATACAGGACTATGTTAAAGCACTAATTCAAGGCACAAGAACTAATTGTGGATAGAGCACACAGAATCCCCCGCCCAAAACACTTGGACGACTCTGTCCCTAGAGATATATTAGCGCGTATCCACTTCTTTCATATCAAAGAACGCCTGATGGAAGTAGCGCGCAAAAATAACGGACTGCCAGCACCGTACCATAAAATATCTCTCTACATGGACTTATATGCTGCAACTTTACAAGCGCGCCGGGACTTACATCCAATCACTTCAGCGCTGAGAGCAGAAAAAATCCTATATAGATGGGGATTCCCGATACGCCTTTTGATCAAGAGGCACAATAAAATCCACGTGATTAAAACAGTCTCGGATGGGGAAGATTTGCTACGCTCCGGGAAAGTCCCACTTCAAAACCCCAAAGAACGTGCTAAAACATCAAAGCCACCTACTATCGTGTCGGACTGGTCGACTGCCTGATGGGGCTGTGAATTATTTCTTGGACTGAACCGCGGGCTCTGGCACTACGGCCTGAATGCCCAGCTTCAGAGTGGACTCTGACCCCAACTTAATGTGGAGTGATACACGCCTATGTGTACTACTCCTTATCTGTCTGTTTGTTCGGTTTTGTTATGTGTTAGTTTGGTTCTGTTTTATGCTGGGCGATAACATAACAAATGTCTCTCAAGATGCTGACCATTATCCAAGGGCAGTCGCACGCTGGCTGGGAGGTGCGGGCTGCCAAACCTTTGTTTATAAATTGCTACCGACAATTATAAGGTATATTATATCACTATGGTAATTACAATTGCTAGCTTAAATGCAAACAGGTTAAATGCACCTCAAAAAAGATCATATTTGTGGAAAGAAGCTCAAACAATGAAATGTGATGTGTTGTGTGGCCAAGAGACACATATATTAGCTACTGATGCCTTCCGTTTAAAGCATTCTGCCTTCTCACAATTTTTTCATTCTCACCATAGCACAAAAGCCAGAGGAGTCCTCATCGCGATTAGGAACACTGTTGCATTCACCCTGAAAAATACAGTGCTGGATCCCAATGGGAGGTACGTGATTCTCCGTTGCACCATCAATGCCACTCCGTTGACTATAGTGTCCCTATATGCCCCGAATAAGGGTCAAGCCTGTTTCTTAAGGAAACTGTTGAAACTTCTACAAGATTCACAATGGGGATCTACAGTTTTATGTGGTGACTTTAATTCCCTCTCTGACCCATCTCTAGACTCCTCTGCTTCTACCCGCTTTCCTTCTTTTACTTTATCCTCTCTTCTTTGTGAGGCTGATTTGTATGATGTGTGGCGCATCCAACATGCGGACGAAAGAAGTTACACTTTTCTGTCAAGGGTACATAACACACACTCCCGGATAGATATGTTTTTGACTGATAGATCCCTTTTACAAGCGCTTAAGAGTTCTACTATAGAGACTATTAAGTGGTCTGATCACGCAGCAGTGACAATGCAGATAGAGGATGGAGCCTCCTCCCCTCCAACGTACACATGGCGTAGCAATCCTTTTTTGTGGTCCCTCCCACAATATGCGGAAAAGTTACAACGAGACATTACAGATTATTTTACATATAACTGCGGTACTGTTACTGATCCCATAACTTTATGGAACTGCCACAAAGCAGTTATCAGGGGATATTGCATTAAATATGGATCTCAATTGAAAAAACAGAGGGAGGAACGATTGGAAGCAGTGCTTACTAAGTTACGCACGGCTGAAAGAGCGAACCAAGCTAACCCTTCCCGGCTTCTAGCCGAGGAGGTGTCAACCTGCAGGAGAGATCTCCGTAGCCTCTTACTATATAAATATGAAAAATCCCACCGTAAATTACAAGCTGCTTACTACGCGCAAAACAATAAAGCAGGCAAACTACTTGCTCATAGGTTGAAAGCAAGACACATAAAGGCACGCATACCTTTTCTACTACGCCCAGTCACAAATTCTAAACTTTATACTCCCACTGATATCGCTAATGGTTTTCGGACCTTTTATGCCCAACTATATAATTTGCGAGACTCTGTAACCTCCCCTCAAGATCTATCCTCCCTCACTAATGCTTTCTTGTCAGGGCTTAAACTCCCCTCCCTCACAGCGACACAACTTTCAGGGTTGAATGAGAGGATCAGTCCGGAAGAAGTACAGAAAGTCATTAATATGTTACCACTTGACAAGGCCCCCGGTCCGGACGGATTTATAAACTCCTACTACAAAAAGTTCCAAAATGTACTAGCCCCACACCTAGCAGCTTTTTGTCAAGAGGCTATGGAGTCTGGCACTTTTCCTGTAGAAAACTTACAAGCTACAATCACTGCACTGCCGAAACCGAGCAAAACACCTGATCGTCCACAAAATTTTCGTCCGATTTCACTGTTAAATCAAGACGTCAAAATATATGCTAAGGTGATCGCCTCTCGTATATCTGTAGTTCTCCCTTCCCTAGTAAATTCGGATCAATCAGGCTTTGTGGCTGGCCGCCAAGCATCTGATAATACCCGGCGACAACTTAATATTTTGGCGCATTTAGAGCGCTCTAAAGAACAAGCACTGATACTAGCGTTGGATGCCGAGAAGGCGTTTGACCGCCTACGGTGGTCGTACGCCTTCTCGGTACTAAGGCAGATGGGATTCGCTGGTCAGGTATATTCAGCGCTCTCCTCTCTATACTCATGCCCATCCGCTAGGGTGTTGGCCAACGGGTCCTTTTCGGACCCATTTTTAATCACAAATGGATCCCGTCAGGGATGCCCACTATCGCCGTTGATTTATGTATTGTCTATGGAACCGCTGGCCCAGGTACTCAGACTTCATGAGGAGATAAAAGGGGTGCGGGTGGGAGGCAGATCGCATATCATCTCGCTTTATGCGGATGAGGTTATCTTATCCTTAACACACCCGGAGAAGTCCCTTCCAGCGGTCATGGACACTATAAAATCATACGGTACCCTTTCCCACTATCATTTAAACGAAGCGAAAACCCAAGCATTGCCAATTAACATGCCCATCTCCATGACAAAATCTTTGAAAATGGTTCACACATTTGATTGGTGCTCCTCATCAATACAATACCTAGGAATACATCTCACATACCCACATAAATCACTCTATGCTTTAAACTACCTCCCACTCTTGACATCAATAAAGCAAGAAGCTGAGAGGATGACACACTTAGAAATGTCATGGGTGGGTAGAATCGCCTCTTTTAAAATGTTTCTTCTTCCCCACTTTCTTTACCTTTTTAGAACCTTACCCATTTCTCTCCTCCCCTCTTTTTTCACACAATCACAAAAAATATTGTCCGCCTATATATGGGCGGGGAAGCGTCCACGTCTTTCCCCAAAACAAAAAATATGGGCGGCGTGGGTTCACCAGACATGAAGAGTTATTACATAGCTACTTTAGTTTCGATGTTGCGGCATTGGTGTTGTGGCGGAGAGAGTACTCCATGGGTGGATATCGAAAATGTGTCAGTAGCTCCTTTTGAGGTCTGTGATCTCCTTCACTTGCCTTACTGGAATGTCCCCACCCCGACCTTCCATAACCCGCTAGATAAAGCATCCTTTCATGCTTGGATGACATACGTTTCCAGCTCTCAACTTAATATGCAGGTTACCAAAAGAGATCTCCCTCTTACATTAGTACAAGCATCAATACCAGGCTTGGACCTTAAGGGATGGCAGCAGCAGGGCATAACGCATGTTCATCAGTTGTATGAACACACGGAACTACTGACCTTCCAGCACCTTCAAATGTCTTATGACTTATCAAAAAATGATTTTTACAAATACTTGCAAGTTCGCCATTTTTTTTACAACAGCTACATCCTAGTCAGGCGATAACGGATGAAACAGCCCTCCGTTACTTATCTAAACCTCCAAAAGGGATAAAATTATATTATAATCATTTTTCTACAGCCACAACATTTGTAAAATCTTACCCTCTGCGGCTTTGGGGAAAAGATCTGGGATGCTCATTTTCTCCTGGAGAATGGCAGAATGCATTTAAACATACTCATAAAGCGCTCCAATGCTCTTCACACGTAGAGTCGGTTTTTAAAACTGTACTAAGGTGGTATTTCACCCCGGACCGCTTAGCTAGGATATACCCAGGGGTAACACATCTTTGTTGGAGAGGCTGCGGAGCTAAAGGCACGCTTATTCACATATTATGGTCATGTCCGAGGAAACAATCTTACTGGGAAATGTGTAAAGCGCTTCTGAGAAACTTATTGGGGAGGAGTGTCCCTTGGAGCCCCCAAGCGGTTTTATTGTTTATAAATATAAATGAGATACCAAGTGATAGAAGAGATTTACACTGCATAATATGTATACTGGCTAAAATACTCTTAGTGAGCAATTGGAAGACGGATACAGTTCCAAACGGAGGCGTTAGTTAATAAGATAAACCTGACTCATTCCTATGAAAAAATAATAGCCACTGGATCAGGGAGATTTTTAAGTTACACTAGAAGATGGAGTAACTGGACTGCATCTCAATACTGTACCGAATACTAAATTTCACAGAGAAGTCTAGGACCTTAACCGTATAAGCATGGGTAACATAATAAGGATGCCTAGAAAGTTCTCGTTTGTCCTGATTGCATATATGCTTAACATAAGACACTGACAACTAATTTCACTTAATAGAAGAAATGGTCAGCACAGAGGCATACAAGCGGTAAGGGTAAGCCAACAGGAGACTAGCATAGAACACAAGACAAAATATTTCTTAACATGCTTGTCGCCATGGTTTGTTACAGTTTGGATGTTAGGGTACTACTGTAAAAGTATTATGTAACAAGAAAAAGCTGTGATATCTTTTATTGAAGGTACCCAGGTGTTTTCCTTTGTGGTTTTATTGTATTTTGGAAAAAACTTTGAATAAAAACTATTTAAAAAAAAAAAAAAAAAAATAGGGGGTCTCCAGAGGAAAAAATACTCACCTTAGTAGAAGAACTAACTTAAAGACGTCTTCGGTCAGCTTTAGTCACCTGCATCATGCCGGGCTGTAACAGCAAGACAAGCAGGGAGGTAGGGGGACCCGAATCCCAGAGGTACAACCCCAGGCACTGACCGTTGGCGAGAGGGGGTTGACAGTACATCCACGATGTCTGTGCCCCCTCAATGAATGCTATGTTCCCGAGTCCCCACCTAAAAACAGGAAAAGAAAATGGAAATAATCAAAACGTTCCTAATCTGAAAATAAATGTTTGACCTGGTCTGGGGAACCCCAGACCAGCGTCTGCCTCCTACAGACACAAAGCTAAAACGGATTAGCTCAGGTGCCTGTAGGCGGGTATATCCTGCTGGGAGCGGCCAACTTTTCTTGTTGCCATAGTGTCAAGCCTCCTAGTGACAGCAGCATATACCCATGGTCTGTGTCCCCCAATGGAGCAGATAGAGAAAGATATTTTTAAAAATTTAAATTGAAGATTTTAAATAGATTCAAATTTTTTAAGTTTAATTTAATGTGCCAACAGCATGAGGAGACCATACGGCGGCACAATGACACAGCCTGGAGGTGGCAGAGGCATGAGGAGACCATAATGTGGCAGAATGACCCAGCCTGGAGGTGGCAACCGCCTGACGAGACCATAGGGCCTCACAATTGAATAGATTAAAGATATTTTTTTAAATTTGAAGATTTCAAATAGATGAACTTAAAAAGTTTAAATTTAAGCAGCATGAGCAGACCACATGGCCACGGTGTGTCTGGGTCCTCTGTCTCATGTAGTAGGGATCGACCGATATCTACTTCTTAGGGCCGATACCGATAATCTGTCACCTTTCAGGCCGATAGCTTATACCGATATTCCGGTATAAGTTATCGGCTATTTCAAGCGGGCGCTTTAAATCAATGATCTGCAGCTTCTTTTGCGGTGCCAGAGACTGCCGCCGCCGCCCGCTTCTCTCCCCTTGCCTGTCCTGTCGTCCCGAGTCTAACCACCACAGTTGCCCCATTGCCCCCCCCCTCATCCTCTGCCCACATACCGCCGCGCCCCCCCCCCCCCATTCTCTGCCCACATACCGCCACCGCCCCATCCCCTCCCCCCATCCCCGGTATTATAATTACCTGTTCCCGGGGTCCGCAATCTTTCTGGCTCCTGAACTGTCACTGTGCGCACTGACGGTGACGTCGCCTTGGGGACATCACTCGTCATTGTGCAGCGCACAGCAACAGCGCACAGCAACAGCGCACAGCAACAGCGCACAGCAACAGCGCACAGCAACAGCGCACAGCAACAGCGCACAGCAACAGCGCACAGCAACAGCGCACAGCAACAGCGCACAGCAACAGCGCACAGCAACAGCGCACAGCAACAGCGCACAGCAACAGCGCAGGAGCCAGAGGGATCGCAAACCCCGGGAAAAGGTAATTATAACACCGGGGATGGGGGGAGGCAATGGGGCAGTGGTGGCGGTATGTGGGCAGCGGATGGGATAAGGCAATGGGGCGGCGTTGGTCGTCTCTGGCCGGGGGGTGGGGCGGGGCATTATCGGCAAGGTAATTGCCGATACCGATAATGTCCAAAATAGCGATTATCGGCCGATAATATCGGCAAAACGATTATCGGTCGATCCCTATCTTGTAGCGCCACAGCCTGCTCCTGGACCTCCTCTCCTGTCAGATGACTATAAAAACCACCCATTTCGCAAAACCTTGCCTGTGCTCCACTGTACCCCTCCTCCTCTTCCAGTTCAGCCCCCACAGGGCGCATGTGGCCGTGAGATGTAGACACCATGTCTCCAGTGCCCTGACCAGCCATTGTTTCCAACACGTGTTGTAGTAAATGAAGCAGTGGAATGACATAGTTCATCCCGTAATCCGGACTAATAATGTGGCTTCCTCAAAAGGCCTGAGCAAACAGCAGGTGTCACCTATGAGCTGCCACTGGTTGACATTGAAGTTACACAGGGGAGTCCCCCTATCCGCTTGGATCATCCAGAAATCTGTGATGGCTTTTCTCTGTTTGTATCGTCAGATTCGATTCGCTCATCCCTAGTCTTGTCTGTTAAGCCAGTAAAATAACAATTTATTGTAATTTAGTATGTTTCAGAAGCGCCTTTACTTTGGTGTCCACGGCAGAGCCCCATATTCCTTCCCATCTCCTAGATCTGAAAACACACAGCATATATACACCTCAGCTGTGGCCTTATTCTCTATGTGAATGGGGTTTGGTAAATTCCAAAACTGAAATTCTGCAACAAATACACAATGGCCCTGATTTACTATTGTAAACCCACCAAGATTTGCTGGGATGTGCGCCAGATTCTGTTGCATTGCGCCAGAAATTCTGTCTGCAACAGAATTTGCGCCAGAATTGAAAAATACAAAAAACGACCAACTATTTACTGAAAAAAACAGAAAAAGGGGCATGACAAGGTTGCGTGGTAGCCGAAAAGGGGGAGTGTCCGACATTTTCGAAAAAAAAAAAAACAACATATTTCATTACTAAGGTTTCCACAGAAAATGTGGTGGATTTGAGCTGAGAAAAACTCTACAGATCAGAGCATGTGTGTGTAAAAAAATTCATTAAAAAAAAAGCAAAACATAGGGAAAAGAGCAAAATGTAGAGGAAACATTAGTAAATACTGTGGAAAAATATCTGCTGGGAAAAAAAACCAAAAAGAAAACTACACGCAACTCTTCGTAAATCAGGGGCAATATGCACAGTGTACACAAAAAGAAAGCTAATCTGCAGAACATGGGGCAGAAAGTATTGACCTAGAGACATCAGAAAAAAGGATGTAGGAATGCACAAGATTTTAGAGCAAATTTTACAACACACCAAATTTCTTTACCTAAAAATAAAAGTAGAAGTGCTTACATTAAAGACATCATGAAGGATTTTATCCTCATCCTCCTCAGCTTCTCTTGGAGTAGGTAAAGAAGGAATGCTCTCTAGACTTGCTTCTATCTTTTTAGACCTGGCTTCTGAACTTTCATCAGTCTGGGGGCTAAGATGGGTGTCTGGCGGAGATACCCCTCTAGATTTCTGGTTTCTTGACAGTTCAATAGCAAGTCTCTATAACACAACACAGGAAAAAAACAAACCTTAATGTTTCCCTCATTGCTAAAGCATTGTCATTTCAGATGGTGAAAAGGGTTAACCGATAAAATTTATAATTAAATTTTGTCCCCAGCCTCTCTCTAAAATCTTTAACATACCTTCCTCACTATCTTGTAGTCTCCGGTATCAGGGTGCTGGACGGTCTCTGCTGACAGTCTGCTTGATGTCACAGTTGCGCTCAGCCAATAATTGGCATGTAGCACAGTCCGTTCCCCCGGCTGCAGACGCTATGATCTGCACTCGGGGGGAAAGCAGTGTCATTGGCAGCAGAGAGTGTGACCGGATACTGCAAGGCTACAAGGGAGTGAGAAGGGAAGTTCACGTTTTTGTTTTGTTTAGTTTTTTTTTTAGACAGGCTGGGGAAAGTACTAAAAAAAACATATTTCACCAGACAACCACTTTAAAAAGGGAGCTCACAGATTCTCATGGGATTTTCCACCAAACAGGTCTGAAGAAGCAGAGTTTTAGTTGTGTAAAGCCTTTATTTTAGGACTTCACCCACATAGGCTTGCACTTCTATGTATCCTTAAAAGGGGTATTCTGGATAATCTTTAACAGTATAATGGAAATATGTATGTTGCTAATAATTCCTCTTTGTATACTGTAATATTAGACTTGGTAAACAGGATATGGTCAGTAATAGTATGATCGTGGTAATACTCATTGTATACAAGAATATGAATATATTTTTTTAATTTTCCCCTCAATCTACCCAACTCTGACACTTGGCTCCTCCTCTGTGTGGCTCCGCCTTCACATAGCCACACCATTACTGAAATGGGCTGCTTAATCCAAAATGTCCAGGCCTATTTTCAGTCTCAGTCTGGTAAGTACCATATGTACCATATGTGTACTGTGTGGCAGCAATTCACATGTACAACTATTTTAATAGAATAAAACAACGTACAGAGCTAACTTACTTCTTTCAGGTTGTTTATTTGTTGCACATAACTAGTTTGTGCTGCCTCCAGCTGAGAGATGTACCAGTGCTGATCCCGGCTCTTTTGGAAAAAGGTAGGTGAACGAACCTGGAATCTAGATAAACAAATAATAGAGTAAACCTTCCCTTCTTTTTTGAGACAAAAATAAAAATTTTCTATTGCAGCGTTAAAGAAACACTCCGGGAAATTATAATTTTTTGGCCAATATAGTGCAGCAAATGCTATTATTAGAGAATAATATAAAAGGTTCTTGTGTATGCCTTGTGCTTACCTGTTTTAGCTGATGTGGCAGGCATGAGTTTGGCTTCATACTGGATGCACACAGAGGTGAAGATTTAGCATTGCCTTCCTGACATTTTATTAGCTGAAATTTGGCGCAATTTTTGCGCAGTTAGTTTTAGCACAAGTGAAATGCAGTGCTTCATTCTTGACTATGCAAAAAAACGAATCTGCTGGTATTCAGCCAAGTGAACTGATCAGACTGAAGTGGGTGAGGTCAGCTCACGTGCACTTATGGGTACGTTAACACAGGCGGATTTATTTGCAAGTTTCCCACTGCATATTTGAAAGGGGGCGGGCTCTTTTCGGCTGTCTGCAGCAGATTTTCCATGGCGGAATTTACGCTGCAGAAAATCTGCTGCAGACAGCCGAGAAGAGCCCACCTCTATCAAACATGCAGTGGGAAACTTTCAAATAAATCCGCCCGTGTGAATGTATCCTAAGAGTGCAATTTTTTCTAGAGAAATATTGCCATGGGGTTAAAGTGATTTCACCTATAATCACAATTGAGGTGTTTATAAAGCTCTGGAGAATTTAGACTGTGTTCACACATTAAATGCTTATTGCATTTTCCAAGCTTACTGCATTTTATACATGTTTAAAGTTTTACTATAAGATGCAAAAGCAAGTAACAAACATACCTTAAAATTACAGTGTCATTTGCACGGTTCAGATAGCCTTCATTGGCTAGTAAGTCCAGACGAAAGAAGCGGTTATATCCCCAGCACTCGCCCACTTCAAAATCTGATGCAAACTCTCTAATGATGTTTTTAGCAGGATCATTGGAAGACTGATGAACCATTTCCACCCGATATTCATACCTGCCGGAGACAAGTGTCTTAGATGAGCAACCGACTAGAATGATAAATTAATAACATTGAATCACTTTTACGGAGAAAAAAAAAAATGGTGCTGTACAACTTTACATGATTTAACCCCTTAAGGACTCATCCATTTTCACCTTAAAGGACTGAGCCTTTTTTTGCACATCTGACCACTGTCACTTTAAGCATTAATAACTCTGGGATTATTTTACTTTTCATTCTGATTCAGAGATTGTTTATTCGTGACACATTCCACTTTAACCCCTTAAGGACCGGGGTTTTTTCCGTTTTTGCATTTTTGTTTTTTGCTCCTTGCCTTTAAAAAATCATAACTCTTTCAATTTTGCACCTAAAAATTTTACTTTGTAATGACCTCAGTCATTTTGCCCAAAAATCTACGGTAAAACGGAAAAAAAAATGATTGTGCGACAAAATTGAAAAAAAAAAACGCCGTTTTGTAACTTTTGTGGGCTTCCGTTTCTACGTAGTACACCTTATCTTTATTCTGTAGGTCCATACGATTAAAATAATACCCTACTTATATTGGTTTGATTTTGTCGTACTTCTGGAAAAAATCATAACTACATGCAGGAAAATTAATACGTTTAAAAATGTCCCCTTCTGACCCCTACAACTTTTTATTTTTCCGTGTATGGGGCGGTATGAGGGCTCATTTTTTGCACCGTGATCTGAAGTTTTTAACTGTACAATTTTTTCATCGATAGGACTCATTTTTAAATGATATAAAAAGTGACCAAAAATGCACTATTTTGGACTTTGGAATTTTTTTGCGCGCACGCCATTGACAGAGCGGTTTAATTAATGATATATTTTTATAATTCGGACATTTCCGCACGCGGTGATACCATATATGTTTATTTTTATTTACACAGTTATTTTTTTTATGGGAAAAGGGGGGTGATTCAAAATTTTAGTAGGGGAGGGGTTAAATGATATTCATTCACTTTTTTTTTTGCAGTGTTATAGCTCCCATAGGGACCTATAACACTGCACACACTGATCATCATTGATCACTGGTTTCTCATAGGAAACCAGTGATCGATGATTCTGCCGCATGACTGCTCATGCCTGGATCTCAGGCACTGAGCAGTCATTCGGCGATCGGACAGCAAGGAGGCAGGTAGGGGGCCCTCCCGCTGTCCTGTAAGCTGTTCGTGATGCCGCAATTTTGCCGCGGCTATCCCGAACAGCCCACTGAGTTAACCGGCAGGGTTTCACCTTCGGCTCAGCTCTGAGCGCGCGGCTAAAGGGTTAATAGCGCGCGGTGCCGCGATTGGCGCTGCGCGCTATTAGTGGCGGGTCCCGGCTTCACTATGACGCCAGGCCCGCCGTGATATGATGCGGGGTTACCGTGTAACCCCGCGTTATATCACGGGAGCAGGTCCTTAAGGGGTTAACATACTGGTAAATTTTTGTCGTTACTTGCATCCTTTGTTGGTGAAAAATCACAAAGTTTCAAGAAAATTTTGTATTTTGCCAACTTTGAAGCTCTCTGTTTGTAAGCAAAATGGATATTCCAATTGAATTATATATTAATTCACATATACAATATGTCTACTTTATGTTGGCATCATAAAGTTGACATGTTTCACTTTTGGAAGACATCAGAGGGCTTCAAAGATCAGCAGCAATTTTCAAAATCAGAATTTTTCAGGGACTAGTTCAGGTTTGCAGTGGATTTGAAGGGGCCTTCACATTAGAAATACCCCATAAATGACCCCATTATAAAAACTGCACCCCCCAAAGTATTCAAAAGTACATTCAGAAAGTGTATTAACCCTTTGGCTAGATATCTACTTAGTATATATTTTTTTTTTTTTTTTGCAAAAAGGTCAATAAAAACACCCAGTCTGCTGCATGGCTTTTTTTTGCGGCCAGATGTTAGCTACAAGTCAATAGGGAACCACAAAATGCCATAACCACTTTGTGTTTTTCAGTTTGGCTTTTTTTTTTTATTTTATTTTTTTTAATCCTTTTGGCGTTTTTCATGTTTGGCTCCTTGGTAGTTTTTCAAAAAAGACCTCTTATTGAGACTGGCATTTTTTAAGGAAAATCTTAGCATTTTACTCCCATAGAAGTCTATGAGAGTGAAAAAAAACGCCAAGAAAAATGCCATGTGGGTTTTAACTTTGGCGTTTTTGCTGGCGCTCTTTATTCTTTTTTGGACTTTAGCGATCCAAAAAAGTGATGGAGATACCTTTTTTTAATAAAATTTTGTAGGGTACCATATAAATTTTTTTTTTAAAAGATACAGTAGTGATGGAAAAATTCTATTCAATGAAATTTCTTTATAACTAAATTTGTATTAATTTTTAAACAGGGATCAATTTATGTGTGCGGGCAGGACACTAAAACTGTAGCCGACAATAATAAAAATCTAGAATATGTGTTTTTCATTTTTTTTTCTTTATCTTTTAGTTAGTACTACTACTCCCAGCATGGAACACTGTTCCATTATGGGAGTAGTAGTACCTGTACTAAATGACAGATCGCCCCGCATCCGTTGCGATGCTTCTGTATAATTTATAGATGCGGCCGAGAGCTGTGATTGGCCAGATGGTTCCAGCCAATCAAAACTCTATGTGAAACATGAATAGGTGTATATATAAGTCAGTGCAGGGGACCATAGAAGAGCGGCCACCCGCATCTATACATTATACGGGATGATCGCATCGGGTGTCAGAAGTGACACTTGCTGCGATCTGTCTATTAATGCAGGTACTACAGCTCCCAGCATGGAGCAGAGAGTGCTCCATGTTGGGAGTAGTAGTACCTGCAGTTAAGGACAGATCACAGCGGGTGTCACTCCTGACACCCGATGCGATTGTACTATCTATTGCAGAGATGCGGAGGGGCTCTGTACAGCACTCGCATCTCTGCACTATACAGTAACCCCCCGACCTGCGATGGCCCCAACATATGATAAAATCGACATACGATGGCCTCTCAGAGGCCATCGCATGTCGTTGTCAGCATCGACATACGATGCTTTTATATGTCGGGGCCATCGCATTAACTGCTATCCGACCGCGCAAAATGCTTAAGCTGATGTCGGATAGCAGTTTAAGCATCCCGGGCAGGTTCACTTACCTATCCCCGCTGCTCCGGGTCCACTTCACGATCCTCCGGCGTCTTCTGCATCTTCTCCGGGGTCCGGGCCTCGCTTTCCGGCGTCGTTATTACGTCACTACGCACACCGTGCTGGCGCAGCAGCGTAATAACGTCACCAGAAAGTGAGGCCCGGACCCTGCAGAAGATGCGGAAGAAGCCGGAGGATCCCGAAGACTACACCGGAGCAGCGGGACAGCATCGGGAGCCCCTGGGACAGCATCGGGAGCGGTGAGGACCTGGTCCGGAGCGGCGGGGACAGGTGAGTACAGCTTCCTATACTTTACATTGCACGGATCCCTGAACATACGATGGATTCGACAAACGGTGGGTCGTTTGGAACGAATTACCATCGTATGTTGAGGGACCACTGTACTCCGGCCGGCCAGTGATATGAATAGAACATCACTCCTTCATACTTCCGGCTGAGAGCTGTGATTGGCTGCAACCATTTAGCCAATCCCCACTTTGGGTGGATAATATGAATGAGTGAGGAGAGTATCTATTCACATCACTGGCCGGCCGGAATACAGAGCAGAGATGTGAGCGCTGTATAGAGCCGCTCCGCATCTCTGAAAGAGATCGGACGACCGCATCAGGTGTCAGGAGTGACACCCGGGGCGATCTTTTTATTAGTACAGGTACTACTACTACGATCATGGAACAGTCTGTTCCATGCTGGGAGTAGTACTACCAAAAAAAAAAAATAGAAAAAATAGAAAAAAGGGAAACACACACTTTAGTAAATAAAATTGAAAAAATTTTGCTACAAAAAATAAACATTTCGTTAAATACATTTTTTCCCATCCCTACTGCATCTTTTTGGTGCCCAACAAATTTTGAAAAAAACGCCAAAGGGGCTAAAAATGCAATTTCCACTCAAAGGCAAAAACGCCAGAAAAACTGCCAAAACGTAGGAAAAACCTGTGGCAGTTTTTCTGGCTTTTTTTTTTTTTTTTTAAGTGGAAATCTAGCCTTTAGATGATTCACAGGAATAGCAGCAAAGTGAAAATCTTCATTTTTTACACTTGCATGTTCTTGTAGACCCAGTTTTTGAATTTTTACAAGAGGTAAAAGAAGAGAAATCCTGCCAAAATTTGTAACCCAATTTCTCTCGAGTCAGGAAATACCTCATATTTGAATGTTAAAGGAGAAGTCCCATGTAGAAAAAGTATTGTGTTTTAAATGCAGAAGCAAAAGTTATATCACTTTGTAAATCACTGACTTCACCCATCTTGTATATAAAACCTGTTTTTCTAGCTTCTTTGTTCAGAGAGGAAGTTCAGCAGCTCCCTGTTCTGATGACTTGCGACCCCCCATTGAGCTGCATTATGCTGGGGGCCGTGATGTCACAATTTCCCATAGTTCTGCAGCTTAGCCAGCTCTGTGCACGGCCAGGGAACCTCCCATGTGCAGCTTCAGCCAATCATAGAAGCCCCAGTGAGCTGAGCTCACGTGTCTTCATCTCCTCGGCAGGGAAGCATCTGACAGCCAGCTCAGTGTTTATAAGAGCAAGAACGATGTCCCGATGTCCCAATGTCCCGAGAAGAAGCAGAGGGGGAGGGGGAGATCCCTGCTTTCCCCTGCACTGATTACAATCTGACAGCAGGTCAGTCTGACAGAACGATGTCCTGAGAATAGAAGCAGGGGGAGGGGAAACACTGAGCCTGCTGTTAGGAAAGTGATCAGTGTCTAGGTCAGTGTAGCCCAACCAGGGTGCCTCCAGCTGTTGCAAAACTAAAACTCCCAGGCATGCTGGGAGTTGTAGTTTCACAACAGCTGGAGGCACCCTGGTTAGGAAGCACTAGTCTAGGCTGGGCTACTTCTATGATGAACTGAAAGGCATTATGGGAGACAGGAAGTCAGGGACCTCCATGTACCAGGAAGTACTGATCTTTCAGAGGGGATTGCAGGAGAAGGGAGAGGGTGAGATACATGAGGAGCAGATTGTCAGAATGGTGAGCTGATGCACTTTCACATGATAGAAAAAAAAATTTGTGACTTGGTCCATGATACTTCTTCTTTAAGTCTTCTGTGGGTGCACTAGAGGGCTCAGAAGGGAACGAGCAACAATGGATTTTGGAGAGTGAGGTTTTTCTGAAATGGTTTTTGGGGGCATGTCCCATTTAGAAAGCCCCTATGGTGCCAGAACAGCAAAAAAAAAAAAAAAAAAAAAAAAAAACGCATACTATTTTGGAAACTACACCCCTCAAGTAACGTAACAAGGGGTACGGTGAGCCTTAACACCCCACAGGTGTTTGACGACTTTTCGTTAAAGTCGGATGTGTAAATGAAACATTTATTATTTATTTTTCTACTGAATTGCTGTTTTCCCCCTGAATTTTACATTTTTACAAGGGGTAATAGGAGAAAATGCCACATTTCATGAGTATGGAAATACCCCATGTGTGGACGTCAAGTGCTCTGCTGGCGCACTACAATGCTCAGAAGAGAAGGAGCCACATTTGGCTTTTGGAAAGCAAATTTTGCTGAAATGGTTTTTGGGGGGCATGTCGCATTTAGGAAGCCCTTATGGTGCCAGAAAAGCAAAAAACCTCCCACATGGCACACTATTTTGGAAACTACACCCCTCAAGGAACGTAACAAGGGGTACAGTGAGCCTTAACACCTCACTGGTGTTTGACGACTTTTCGTTAAAGTCTGATGTGTAAATGAAAATCTATATAAAAAATTTTTTACTAAAATGCTAGTTTTTCACCAATTTTTTTATTTTTACAAGGGGTAATAGGAGAAATGTCCCTCAAAATTTGTAACACCATTTCTTTTGAGTATGGAAATACCCCATATGTGGATATAAAGTGCTTTGTTGGTGAACTACAATGCTCAGAAGAGAAGGAGCAACAATGAGCTTTTGGAGAGAGAATTTGTTTGGAATGGAAGTCAGGGGCCATGTGCGTTTACAAAGCCCCCCTCCCCCCCACATGAGACCCCATTTTGGAAACTACACCCCTCACAGAATTTATTAAGGGGTGCAGTGAGCATTTACACCACACTGGCGTTTGACAGATCTTTGGAACAGTGGGCTGTGCAAATGAAAAATAAAATTTTTCATTTTCACGGACCACTGTTCCAAAAATCTGTCAGACACCTGTGGGGTGTAAATGCTCACTGCACCCCTTATTACATTACCTGAGTGTAGTTTCCAAAATGGTGTCACGTGGGGGGGGGCACCATGAGGGCTTTGTAAACACACGTGGCCATCAATTCTGGACAAATTTTCTCTCCAAAAGCCCAATGACCCTCCTCTTCTGAGCATTGTAGTGTGCTCGCAGAGCACTTTACATCCACATTTAGGGTATGTTCTTACTCAGAAGAATTGGGGTTGCAAATTTGGGGGGCTATTTTCCTATTTTCTTTCGTGAAAATGAAAAATTTAGGGTAACATCAGCATTTTAGTGAAAATTTTTTTTTTTCTCATTTTCCCAACCAACTTTAATGAAAATTCGCCAAACACCTGTGGGCTGTTAAGGCTCATTATACCCCTTGTTACATTCCGTGAGGGGTGTAGTTTCCAAAATGGGGTCACACATGGGTATTTATTTTTTGCATTTATGTTAGAACTGCTGTAAAATCAGCCACCCCTGTGCAAATCACCAATTTAGGCCTCAAATGTACATAGTGCGCTCCCACTCCTGAGCCCTGTTGTGTGCCCGCAGAGCATTTTACTTCCACATTTGGGGTATATCCGTGCTAAGGAAAAATTGTGTTACAAATTTTGGGGGTCTTTTTTACTTTTACCTTTTGTGAAAATGAAAAGTATGCGACAACACCAGCATGTTAGTGTAAATTTTTTTTTTTTTACACTAACAGGCTGGAGTAGACCCAAACTTTTTCTTTCCATACAAGGTAAAAGGAGAAAAATTTGTAACTCAAACTTTTCCCCGAGCACGGAAATACCCCATATGTGGCCCTAAACTGTTTCCTTGAAATACAACAGGGCTCCAAAGTGAGAGCGCGCCATGCGCATTTGAGGACTAAATTAGGGATTTGAATAGGGGCGGAACCGGTGCAAGTGATAGGCCCTATTCACATGGCACACTCCCATTCACACTTTTGCAAAATTCCCGCTTGGATTCCGCCCTAATTGAGCACAAAATCCTCAAAAGCGGAAGCGGAACTGGGGCAGATGAGTGGAAATTCTGCCGAGTAAATAGGGCATTACAATTGCCTCCGCTATCAAAAATATTCTACGCCAGCGATTCCCAAACAGGGTGTTTGCTGTTGCTAAACTCACAGCATTCCTGGACAGTTAGTGGCTGTCCAGCATTGCTGGGAGTTTTGGTTTTGCAACAGCTGGAGGCTCCATTTTGGAAATACTGCCGTACAAGACGTTTTTCATTTTTATTGGGGGGAAAGGGGAGGACAGTGTAAGGGTGTGTATATGTAGTGTTTTACTTTTTATTTTGTGTAATGTAGTGTTTCTTAGGATACATTCGCACTGGCGGGGGTTTATGGTGGGTTTCTCGCTAGGAGTTTGAGATTTGCCGCAGCTCAAACTTGAAGCAGGAAACTCACTAAACCCCCGCCCGTGTGAATGTATCCTGTACATTCACATGGGGGAGCAAACCTCCAGCTGTTGCAATACTACAACTCCCAGCATGCACTGACAGACCGTGCATGCTGTTAGTTGTAGTTTTGCAACAGCTGGAGGCACGCTGGTTGGAAAACTTTGAGTTAGGTTCTGTTACCCAACTATTTTCCAACCAGTGTGCTTCCAGCTGTTGCAAAACTACAACTCCCAGCATGTGCTAATCGCCAAAGGGCATGCTGTGAGTTGTAGGTATACAACAGCTGGAGGCACGCAACTACAACTCCCAGCATGCAAAAATAGCCATTTGCTGTTCGTGCACAGTAATCTCCAAACTGTGGCCCTCCAGATGTTGCAAAACTACAAATCGCAGCATGCCCAGACAGCAGTTTTCTGTCTGGGCATGCTGGGATTTCTAGTTTTGAAACATCTGGGAGGGCTACAGTTTAGAGACCACTGTATAATGTTCTGCAAACTGTGGCCCTCCAAATATTGCTAGGCAACAACTCACCGCTTAGTTGCAGGATCGCCACTGCTTGCAGAGGAGGATAGATCGCCGTCCGCTGGCGATCACTGCCTGCTCTCGGTAAGGAACCTCCAGTGCCGCTTGCAGGACAGTTCCCCTGCTCTGCCCGGACTACTGTGGGTAGGCAGAGCGGGGGAACCAAAATTTAACCCCCACCCCGATCTTCTATTTGTCTGTCGCTTCTTACCGACCAATAGCAGGGATAGGAGAGGTGGCACGTCACTCCTATACCTTCAGGGGGATTGGGGCTGTCTTGGACCGCACCGATCCCCTTATTTTCCAGGTCACCGGAGACCCGTATGACCCAGAATCGCTGCAGATTTGCCGACAATTGGGGGGGGGGGCAGAATCGCTGCCAACATTGGGGGGGCCTGAGACCCAGGCGTTGGCACAGGATGCCTGCTGAATGATTTCGGCAGGCATCCTGGTCTGGTCCCCGCCCGGCAAGTGGCAGGGACCGGAGAAACAAACAAACTGGGTCCTCAAAAGGGAGAGAGACTCTGTGCAACAGTGGGAAACCTTACAGGGGTACTCCGCCTCTAGACATCTTATCCCCTATCTAAAGGATAGGGGATAAGATGTCTGATCGTGGGGGTCCTGCCGCTGGGGACCCCTGCAATCTCTCCTGCAGCACCCCCATTTCTCAGCTGCACAGAGTGAGGATAGCTCTGTGGCTGATGAAAGGCGATGCAGGGGACGAAGTATTGTGACATTACGGCTCCACGCCCTCATGTAACACCCCACCCTCAATGCAAGTCTATGGGAGGGGCTGTGACGGTCGTTGAGGGGGCTGGGCGTGACGTCACGATACTCCATCCCCTGCATCGCCCGTCGTCAGCCACAGAGCTATCCTTGCTCTGTGCAGCTGAGAAATGGGGGTGCTGCAGGAGAGATGCCAGGGGTCCCCAGTGGCAGAACCCCCACGATCAGACATCTTATCCCCTATTCTTTGAATAGGGGATTAGATGTCTACGGGCGGAGTACCCCTTTAAGCAAAGGAGACCTCATTATGATGCCTGTGTGTCATAATAAAGCATATTAAAATTAGGTTCCGCACCTCCCTGCAAACACCCCGGGTACTCCTGCTTTGGCAGGGTACCTACCGTTTTCGGCTCTGCGGGCAGATACCTTGGCTAACGCCAAGGGGGATGCCGGGAGCATTTGTGGTCCCCTAGTAGCTTCGGCGAAAAGGGACATCGAACCTGGAACCTCACAGGTACCTTTTGGTCCGGAGGCGAAGGGTAAGGTTTGTTGGGGGGCCTCTCTCCTATCGGAGAAGGGCTTGCGATAGACCGCATCCTTTGTGCACGTTTTTTTAGTGTAACATGTTTGCACTTTTTCTTGCACTTTGGGTGAATCGAGAGCACGTTCCTCAGCTTTAAAAAAAAAAAAAATATTAAAAGTGGTTGCAGGTGGGCAGGTGTCACACAAAAAAAAAAAAAAGCTTAAAAATTACATCTGGTAAAAGTATTGTAAGGTACAGCCACACTTCCTGTGTTTGCTGTACATTTGATGCTGTGTTAATCAATGTAACTAAAGGACTAGAACAACATCAAATCCACAGCACACGTGACTTGAAAGTAAAAAAAAAGTTTTAACTATAACATTTATTACATATAGATCAAATGAACACACACATACATACATACATTTGCTATAGCATTTGCTTAATATTGATTCAGGAATCCCACTATAATAATATAACAATACTGATGACTATTTTAGACTGCAATACAAAAGACAGTACCCAACAGCAGAGTTGATTGGGCAGATGGCACATATTTTACATAACAATAGAATAGGAATACATACTTTGATGTTTCTGGAAGGCCAGCAGAAAGTTCAAGGAAGACAGATAAATAGTAGCCCCTGACAACACCATTTCCATCCTTTAGAAAAACAAAACAAAAACACACATTTAAAAAAAATTTGAGTAAAAATATGAGATATGGCTAGTAACACACTTTAATCTGAGTGAGTGTTATGTGACAAAATACAGAAAATAGCAAGAAACAATATGTGGTGACCTACGGTGATAGCGGGACCATGGGGTGTAGCGGTGTAGGTGGA
Source organism: Hyla sarda (assembly GCF_029499605.1). Lineage (NCBI taxonomy): Eukaryota > Metazoa > Chordata > Amphibia > Anura > Hylidae > Hyla > Hyla sarda. The sequence goes on along the minus strand of NC_079190.1, from coordinate 245,730,567 downwards.
TGGGGCAAGATGTTATTACTCCCTAATGTTCGTGACGCCAGAGTGGTTTTTGGGTACCGGAACCACACAAACGGTACCTATCCCAATGGCTAGGCAGTGAAAGGAGAGTCCACAACCAAGTTCTGGTTTAACGGAGGCATTACTGAGTTAACACAGGTGTTATCTTCACAGCCAGGCCAGAATCCCAGAGAGGTGGCCAGGAACACAGAAGGACCTCGCAGCTTGCTGGGACCAATTATACTTGTAGTAGACTTTAGATAATTGACTTAAGACTTGGCTCGACTGTAGGCAGTGACAGCAGACATACACTTGACTTACTGGAATGACTGTAGAGTTGAGGCCTTCCAGGTGCTGGACACTAGCACTGAGATCTCTGGTGTTTGCTGGTCTCAGTAAAGAGCACAAGTGCTAAGACAGAGAACTGTAATGGCCACCCCCTTATATAGAGACGGGCAGAGCCAAAGATCACTTAGGCCCCGTCAGGTCGAGTCCCTAATTGTAGTGTAGGACAATGTCCTGTACTGGGACATTACAAATATAAACCCATCAGAAATAACAGTAAAAGCTATGACGGTCTATACTTTTGCTCTGTTAAAAGATCCAAAAACGTCAGACCCTAAAATGGCAGTTACAAAATCCCATTAATTTCTATGTGATTTTTTGAATGTCCGTTATCACCCGTTCTAGCCAGTTATGAATAACTGACGTTATTTGTGACGGAAGAAAAAAACACTAATTTTTCTTCCGTCAAAACCAACGGCAGAATAACGGCCATCAAAATTTTTATATTGAAGTCTATGGCAAATGGATGAGCCTTTAAAGTCATCTGTTTGCACCTGGTTTATGATATCAGTTATTACTTCTGAGCATGCTCAGAAGAGGCGACATCAGCAGACTCCTGCAAGGGACTACTAATATTCCCATCATGGAACAGACTGGTTTCCATGATGGGAGTAGTAGTTCCCCCAGCTGCAGGAGTCTGCCGGTGGCTGGGGAGGCTACATTAGTGTTTGTGCTACTACCCCCATCATGGAATAGTGTCTGTTCCATGTTGGGGGTAGTAGTAGAGGGCATAAGGGATTGGTCGCACCAGGTCTCACTTCTGAGACCCGATGCAATCAGCAGTTTTAAAAGGAGCGGGTGGCAAGCTGCGCTCCCCTGCGACGTACATACTACTGTGTAAACTTTCGTTTTACACTCCCCCGCCGGGAGCCCTGAATAGCCGGCACGGAGAAGCCATTAAACTACTACTTTGACTCCCAAATGTATGCCCCCCATGCATATTTATAATAAAATTAATTGGCCCCAGTGTGCTTATTTGTCCTTATTTCCCCTCCCTCTGCTCAGGAACCAGTGTCTGCGAATGAATGAAGCCGATATGTCCCACATGTAGGCCTCATTCAATCACCTCCGCTGCCCGACATGTCCAGCTGCTGTCCTGCTCCTAGCGCAATCAGCGCAACGCCGGGACATGTCTATTCTCTGCTGCTCATCTCCGTCCTGGCGGTGTGCTGATTGCGCTAGGAGCGGGGCAGCAGCGGGGACATGTTGGGCGGCTGCGGCGGTGATTGAATGAAGCCTACATGCGGGACATGTCGGCTTCATTTATTCATTCACCGCCGCTGCTGCCCTGCTCCAAGAACATGAGGAGCAGGCAGCGCGAGGGGAAATAGGGACACTGGGGGGGGGGGGGGGGGGGGGGGGAAGATAAGCACATTGGGGCCAATGAATTATTATAAACACACCAGGGCCAGTGAATTATTAAACATATGCATGGGGGGTATACATTTAGGGGTCAAATTAGTCGTTTAAATACCCCACCGGGAGCCCTGAATGGCTCCTCGGTGGCGGCCATTCAGGGCTCCCGGCGGTGAGTTTAAAAGTGAAAGTAAAACTACACTGTTCATCGCAGGCGAGCGGAGCATGCCGCCCGCTCCCCTGTTTAATAACTTCTGATCGCATCAGGTCTCAGAAGTGAGACCCAGTGCGATCACTCAGCCCATGTACTACAACCCCCATCATGAAACAGTCTGTTCCATGATGGGGGTAGTAATACAAACACTAATGTAGCCTCCCCAGCCACCGGCAGACTCCGCCGGTCAGGGAACTATTACTCCCCATCATGGAAACAAGTATTTTCCATGATGGGAGTAGTAGTAGTCCCGGCTGCGGGAGGCTGTAGGCAGAGGTGCTAGAACGGCCATAAAATAACGGTACATTACGGATGTTATAATGGTCTTAACGGATTAATATACCCGTTATTTTGACAGACGTTATTCAGCCATTAGCACCCGTTATTTCATCAGTTTCTTACAGATCCGTTAATACAGATAACGGATGTACAATAATGGGTAAATACACTATAGTGTGAAAGCAGCCTTATACTGTATCCTGTGATTAGTGGATACGTTTTTTACAACCTGGAGTTTCCCTTGAATGTTTGATCACACAATAAGATTTTACGACATTATGCAAATGGTTCCTTTAGAAATAAATATAAAAAACTTAAAATGTTGCCATGGGATGTATCAAGAGAGTAAGGCTGGGTTCACACCACGTTTTTCAAATACAGTTACCGTATACGGTTTTCCGCTAAAAAACGTATGGCAAAAACCGTATGCAACCGCATGACTCCAAATTAAAACTTATACGGTTTTTCCCCGTACGGTTCTATCCGTTTGCATCAGTTTTTGCCAACGGTTTTGCTATTTTGTTGGAATTAGTTTTCCAGCAATTTAATAAAGTTATTATTGTTCTATTGAAATTCCAAAAACATTAGAAAAACAGTGTGCAAACGTATTCTGAAATTCTGTGTACGGTTCTCATAGACAACAATGTTAAAAGAACCGCATACGGTTTTCCAACCGGAGGCAAAAACGTGGCGACAGCGTTTTTGCCTACGGTTGAAAAATTGGCAAAACCGTGTCAGAGGCAAAACGGATGCAACCGTACACAACATTTGGAATACGGTTTCGGATACGGTTGTATACGTTTTTTGTGGAAAACCGTATAAGGTTACCGTATTTGAAAAACGTGGTGTGAACCCAGCCTAATAGAGGCTTGTGAGAGGGCCATAGTTTTCCCTCAATCATTATTCAGGCCATATATGGCCAAGTATTGCAATTGCAAGTATAAGAAGGACATAGCTGAACTTGAGAGGGTTCAGAAGAGGGCGACAAACATAATTAATGGTATGAGAGGATTACAGGACCAAGACAGGTTATCAAGTTTGGGGTTATTTAGTTTTAAGAAAAGACATCTTAAGGGTGATTTGATCACAATGTACAAATGTATGAATGGACAGTACAGAGATCTTTCTATCTTTTTATACCTAGGTTGGTAACCACGACAAGGTGGCCTCTACGTCTAGAGGAAAGAAGGTTTCACCATCATTACAAACAGATTCTTTATTGTAAGAGCAGTGAGACTATGGAACTCTCTGCTGCATGATGTTGTGATGTCTGACTCAAAAAAACAAGTCAAGGGGGGTCTGGATGTTTTTCTGGAAAAATATATTACAGAGTACAGATACTAGATCTATAGGGACAGAACTTTGATCCAGGGATTTATTCTGATTGCCATACTGGAGTCGGGAAGGAATTTTTCCTCTGTCATGGGGCAATTGGCATTAGCCAAATTTTTTTTATTTTTTATTTCTTTTGGCCTTCCTCTGGATTTTTTAACAAAAAAAAAGATCAACTGATTGCATTGCTTGGCCCCAGGGCATTAAAAAGCATTTTTCGTGCAAAAAAAAAAGTTAGTTTGTTCTCAAAACAGGTGGTTCTTTAAGACGGAATCTTGCGCACTATATGTGGCAGGAGTAAGTTGTGTTAACTCACCGGATAAACCTTTAGTCTCCAACAGAGGCCTGACACTTGTAAAGGAGGACTGTATACAGGGTCAGCACGCTGGCGTAGAGTGCTGCAGAGAGAATACAAACTGTCATTATAAAATAAGTTAAAGGAGAAATGCGGCGCTAAACTTTTAACTTTCCCTGTGCACAGGATGCAACAACTAGAGGGAAAAAAATACACCTTTTACTCTTCTTCCTACATTCCACCGTTGTGCTGGTATCGACGTCCCATTCCTCCGGTCAGTGTATCGCCAGCAATGTCCTGCACTTGGCAAGTGATAGGCTGAGCGCACTGTCATGTAAGGGGCCGGCCCAAGCGCTCAGCCTATCACCAGCCAAGGCGGGACATCGCTGAGGCTGGCAATATGCTGCCCGCAGTGTGACATTCTGAGCCTAAGAAGCAGGGAGCAGAGCAGTGCCGGAGGAACAGGACGTCGATACCGGCACAACGGTGGAACATAGGAAGGAGAGTTAAAGTTTTTTTTGTTTGCTTTTGCAGCCCAGGCACAAGGAAAGTTAAAAGTTTTTCTCCTTTAAAGAGCTTGTTCACAAAAGCTTCACTGAAATACTTAAAAAAAAAAAATAATTTAATAAGTAATAACATTTATGACTTCTACTCAGATTCTTTAGCTACTAATGGTCAATTACCCTAATACAGATACTTTACATTCTCAAGCAGGCAAGTTCACATGCCAGATACTTGTAAAAAGCTTTCTGACTGAATTGTCTCTCCTACTTGTTAGGGAAATCCAATTACTAAAGTGAAGCATCATGGGAAATCTTAGCCATGTCAAGTCATTGCTGTCCTTACAATCCTCAGTCCACAAACTAACACTGTAAACAAAACAATAACATAAAATCACTTCTAATGACAGAATCCAAGACCAATCACCAACTACTACCAAGCCCATAGTGACCTACATGACCTGACTGTATTGGCATGGTGACCCGCTTGAGTCACCCACCCAGCATAAATTAACAGGTCAATGGCATAATCCTTGCGACAGAAGACCATTAACTTCTAGGTGGGCTAGTTTTCCATCTTCAGCAATAGACATTTTATTTTATATGCTATAACGTTTCTTACCATTTGGTTATTCAAGTAATTTATGCTTTTTTTCTGCTATATATAAAGCTTTACTTTTAAAGTCATCATACACTGCTCAAAAAAATAAATAAAGGGAACACTTAAACAACACAATGTAACTCCAAGTCAATCACACTTCTGTGAAATCACACTGTCCACTCAGGAAGCAACACTGATTAACAATCAATTTTGCATGCTGTTGTGCAAATGTAACAGATAAGTGGAAATTATAGGAAATTAGCAAGACACCCCCAATAAAAGGAGTGGTTCTGCAGGTGGTGACCACAGACCACTTCTCAGATCCAATGCTTCCTGGCTGATGTTTTGGTCACTTTTGAATGCTGGCAGTGCTTTCACTCTAGTGGTAGCATGAGACGGAGTCTACAACCCACACAAGTGGCTCAGGTAGTGCAGCTCATCCAGGATGGCACATCAATGCTAGCTGTGGCAAGAAGGCTTGCTGTGTGTCAGCGTAGTGTCCAGAGCATGGAGGCACTACCAGGAGACAGGCCAGTACATGAGGAGACGTGAAGGAGGCTGTAGGAGGGCAATAACCCAGCAGGACCGCTATCTCTGCCTTTGTGCAAGGAGGAGCACTGCCAGAACCCTGCAAAATGACCTCCAGCAGGCCACAAATGTGCATGTGTCCACTCAAAAGGTCAGAAAGACTCCATGTGGATGGCATGAGGGCCCGACGTCCACAGGTGGAAGACGTTTGGCATTTGCCAGAGAACACAAAGATTGGCAAATTTGCCACTGGTGCCATGTGCTCTTCACAGATTAAAGCCGGTTCACATTGAGCATATGTGACAGACGTGACAGAGTCTGGAGATGCCGTGGAGAGAACGTTCTGCTGCCTGCAACATCCTCCAACATGACTGGTTTGGCGGTGGGTTATTAATGGTGTGGGGTGGCATTTCTTTGAGGTGCCGCACAACCCTCCACGTGCTTGCCAGAGGTAGCCTGACTGCCATTAGGTACCGAGATGAGATCCTCAGACCCCTTGTGAGACCATATGGTGCGGATGCCCTGGGTTCCTTCTAAAGCAAGACAATGCTAGACCTCATGTGGCTGGAGTGTGTAAGCAGTTCCTGCAGGAAGAAGGCATTTATCCTATGGACTGGCCCACCCGTTCCCCAGAAGTGAATCCGAATGAGCACATCTGGAACATCATGTCTCGCTCCATCCACCATGTTGCACCACAGACTGTCCAGGAGTTGGGGGATGCTTTAGTCCAGGTCTGGGAGGACATCTCTCAGGAGACCATCCGCCACCTCATCAGGAGCATGCCCAGACGTTGTAGGGAGGTCATACGGGCACATGGAGGCCACACACACTACTCATTTTGACTTGTTTTAAGGACATTACATCAAAGTTGGCTCAGCTGTAGTGTGGTTTTCCACTTTAATTTTGAGTGTGACTCCATATCCTGACCTCCATGGGTTGATAAATTTGATTTCCCTTGATAATTTGTGTGTGATTTTGTTGTCAGCACATTCAACTTTGTAAAGACGAAAGTATTTCATACGATTAGTTCATTCATTCAGATCTAGGATGTGTTATCCTAGTGTTCCCTTTATTTATTTTTAAGCAGGGTTTTTAAGAGGCACTACAGTTGTTATTAAATCCGTTACTCTGGTGGAATTTTTTTTTAAATCAACTGGTTTCGGAAAGTTAAACAGATTTGTAAATTACTTCTAATAAAAAATCTTTACAATTTCAGTACTTTTTAGCAGCTGTATGCGACAGAGGAAATTCTTTTCTTTTTCAATTTCTTTTTTTGTCTTGTACACAGTGCTCTCTGCTAACACCTGTTGCCCATATCAGGAACTGTCCAGAGAAGGAGAAAATCCCCATTGCAACCTATGCTGCTCTGGACAGTTCCTGACACGGACAGATGTGTCAGCAGAGAGCACTGTGGACAAGACCAAAAAGAAATTCAAAAAGTAAAGAATTTCCTCTGTAGCATACAGCTGCTAAAAGGTACTGGAAGGGTAAAGATTTTTTAATAGACGTGATTTACAAATCTGTTTAACTTTATGGCACCAGTTGATTTAAAGTTTTCCACCGGAGTACTCATTTAATATATAATGCAGTGATTTACCAATTATTAGAGAATACTACAAAAGGTTAGTGTGTTTTTTCTGTTTACTTGTTATAGGTAGAAAACTAAGCCCAAAACAATGTGTGCCAACCAGTGTGCCTCCAGCCATTGCAAAACTACAACTCCAAGCATGCCTGGACATGCTGGTAGTTGTAGTATTGCACAGCTGGTGGCACACTGATTGGGAAACATTGATTGAAAACATCAATACATTTACGGCTATATCCTTAAGTTGCTCTATAACCAGTTATTGCTAGGTCTTTTCCCAGCTACTTGACTATGGAGATTGTATATCATCTAAACCCACACCATGGAGCACTTTGCTTTTACCCATCATGAGATGTGTCTTGTGTGACACCTTGGCATTGAGACCTTTTTGTAGGCTATCAGTTGGAATTTGCATCAACAAGGGGATGGTTTGATTTTAATTACTGATAGATTTCAACTGTTGTCTTGGCTTTCCATGCCTTTTTGCACCTCCCTTTCTTCATGTGTTCAATACTTTTTCCCTGCGTGATTTTACATTATTGCTTTCTTTGTATGTATGGATTACTTTGGTAGTTACCAACATCTAGTGAAAATTTTACATTATTATTATACTCAAATATATTTAGGGAGAAAAATGGTGACGTGTTCAATACTTCTTTTAGCGGTGCATGGTGCTTTTAATAATACTTTTCATCACTGCAAAACTGCAGCATGAGTTGCATATACAAACATGAGGCATCTATAGTGTGATAATAATGTGGCTTTGAGAGAATAGAGAATAAGCAAAAATTACTGTGGGACTTTTTGCAGTCTGTGCCACTTGTGCCAAGGGGGCAGGAAGAGGGACATAGCTTTTGCATGTATAGAATGTGGCCTCGCCACGTGACTTGCCACAATTTGCACCTGCATGCAAGAAAAAAATTGTTGCAGAAATTTATGCCAGCTCAGAGCTTGCCTAGATTTGTACACCTGCCACATGGACAGCTTTAGGGACGCTGAATTTACTAAAAAGGTGTACGCCCCTCTGTATAGTCAGCACAGCAAACATGAGCTGAGCCGTATATAAGACCAGCCAATGAAAAGGCTGCACTTAGTAAATCTCCCGAGATGTGTTAAGGGATGTACACTGGAAGATGTGCTTCTTTTGCCAGTCTGAATTAACCAAGCATTGCAGTCATCTACCCAGCATTTTATATCGTAGGATTTTTAATGTTTAGGAACCTATTTCATTGATAATTTCTAGATTTTTGAGAGGTTTGCCTTAAGCATTGATAAAAAGATAAAAAAATATATACTAGAGCAAGCAGATTACACAGTAACAAATAATTGGGGAAAGATTGTGTACAAAATACATATCTGAGCTTATGAACATATGACACACAAATAACATCCATTTTTCACACTGTTTTCTGTTAGGAGAGAAAATTGCAGTCTGATTGTATAGATTGCAGCGGACAGCCCTGCGTCTGAAATAATAAAGGTTTATTTGGCTATGAAAGATGATCCGTTCCAACCAATATTTTCAATGGGAATCTCCACTTCAGCCAGCATGCCATGAGTTCAGAATTGAATAATGTTGATAGATCTACTTTCAAGATAAAGCAATAGAGCTGTAAATGTTTGCACACTGCAACAAAGCTGTGGAGGTTTCTTTATTTGATGCAAATATAATACTGCTTTGCCATCTGGGTTTATTGGATATCAAAGTTGGGATGTGTCATTAAACTGCTGCATTTCACACTTTTAGAACTGAAATTTGTAATATCGTAAAATTGGTTAATATGTACATAACACACCTACAATGAGAGGGAGGAAAGTACTATTTTCAGATTTACTGAAGTGTTTGCATCTAGACCTTGTTGTAAAATGGAGCACAATTTGGCATATCTTATTATAGGCAGCTTTATGCATTTTAAGGATCACTCCCGAATTCCCGCCCCTCCCAGGCAGCTTTACCTCCCGGCTAGGATGCTGTTCCAGTACTCCTTCATACCTACATGACTGCATCTGAATCCTTCGGCTAGGATGCTGTGTGGGTCAGAAGTCACTTTCCTTGTTGATCTCTATAAGACACTTTATACCAGTCCTATTGAGATGCACAGAAGCACTAGGAGACATGAATCAATACTGTCTGATTCATCATTGGTGACGTTTCAGACACACAAGATGTATTTTTGGACAATTTTATAATGCTGGTGCACGTTCTTTGGTAAATATCTCCCGTTGGGACATGTGCCAATATTCACATCAACTCTCTTCCATTGTTTTGTGTGCCTTACAATTGAAATACCTTAAATTTTTGTCCACACGCTTAATATGTGTGCACGAAACTAGAACTTATAGATGGGAACACTCACTTTTTAATATGTGGACAATATGTATCAGTCAGAAATATAAAAAAAAAAAAAAAAAAAAAGGAAGATCCAGCACAGATTTCCGAAAACAAACGATCCAGTCTTTATTGATTAAAAGGAAAAGTGATGTGTTTCAAGTGCTAGTATTCACTCTTAGTGAACATACCTCTTATATGGAGAACCATGTGTTCACCACAGGGGAAAACACTCTGTGGAGGAGACATGAGTTAAAGGGGTATTCCGGGCAAAAACATTTTATCCCCTATCCAAAGGATAGGGGGATAAGATGTCTGATCGCGGAGGGCCCACTGCTGAGAACCCCCCCCCCCCCCCCCCCGCAATCTCCCTGTAGCACCCACATTCTATGCGGGTGCTGAATCTCCAATTTCGGAAACCTCCCCAGTGCCGGAAACCTAGAGGTTTCCGAAAATGGAGATTCAGCACCCGCATAGAATGCGGGTGCTACAGGGAGATTGCGGGGGGTCTCAGCCGCGGGCCCCCCGCGATCAGATACCATATCCCCTATCCTTTGGATAGGAGATAAAATATTTTTGCCCGAAATACCCCTTTAACCATTTACAGACATTTCCCAGTAAAATCCATACATGTACAATTAATTAAAATGTCTGACACTCTTAAATAGTATTACACTTATGTTACCGGCATATATTAAATATCTTGTAAATAACTACAGCAGGAACGCCGGTAATGTGAACTAGCACATACAAGAAATATCAAAATACACTATTATGACTATGGGCAAATACAAATAGGAGGTGTCATATAGGTCTCATAAGTAAATAAACGGAGGAAAAGTCCAATAAACAGATGAAACACAAATAAAAAATCAAATAAAAAAAAACACAGCCGAAAACACCCATGAGGACTCGATAATGAAGTAAAACCTCTTGACATCTATTTAAACCCTGCAGTACCAGTGTTTCCTATCTGATTAGCCAAAAGACTTCTCTGTTCAACAGCCGTTGCCTATGGTTACCTCCCCGAACTGGCAAATTAACTCTCAATAGCAGTGAGTCTCATCGTTGAATAATCACCAGCATGTGATGTTGCGTGTTGTGAAACTGCCGATGCATCCTTAGAGTTAAAGTGAACAATATCTGAAAAATGTCTCCTGATGCATGTTTTGAGTGGATTAGTAGTACAACTTACAAATTGTAATTTGCATGATGTACATCACCATTAAAAAGAAAACAAATTGTGTTTTAATAAATAATTAACCCCTTAACGACGCAGGACGTATATTTAAGTCCTGCGCCGGCTCCCGTGATATGAAGCGGGATCGCCCCGCGTCGATCGCGGCGATGTGCGGTATTAACCCTTTAGAAGCGGCGGTCAAAGCTGACCGCCGCTTCTAAAGTGAAACTGAAAGTGACCCGGCTGCTCAGTCGGGCTGTTCGGGACCGCCGCGGTGAAATCGTAGCGTCCCGAACAGCTGACCGGACACCGGGAGGGCCCTTACCTGCCTCCTCGGTGTCCGATCGACGAATGACTGCTCCGTGCCTGAGATCCAGGCAGGAGCAGTCAAGCGTCGATGATGCTGATCACAGGCGTGTTAATACACGCCAGTGATCTGTGTAAAAGATCAGTGTGTGCAGTGTTATAGGTCCCTATGGGACCTATAACACTGCAAAAAAATAATTGTAAAAAAAAAAAAAAGTGTTAATAAAGGTCATTTAACCCCTTCCCTAATAAAAGTTTAAATCACCCCCCTTTTCCCATAAAAAAAATAAAACAGTGTAAAAAAAAAAAATAAATAAACATATGTGGTATCGCCGGGTGCGTAAATGTCCGAACTATAAAAATATATAATTAAACAGCACGGTCAATGGCGTACGCGCAAAAAAATTCCAAAGTCCAAAAAAGCGTATTTTGGTCACTTTTTATACCATTAAAAAAATGAATAAAAAGTGATCAAAAAGTCCGATCAAAACAAAAATCATACCGATAAAAACTTCAGATCACGGCGCAAAAAATGAGCCTCATACCGCCCTGTACATGGAAAAATAAAAAAGTTATAGGGGTCAGAAGATGACATTTTTAAACGTATAAATTTTCCTGCATGTAGTTATGATTTTTTCCAGAAGTGCGACAAAATCAAACCTATGTAAGTAGGGTATCATTTTAACCGTATGGACCTACAGAATAATGATAAGGTGTAATTTTTACCGAAATATGCACTGCGTAGAAACGGAAGCCCCCAAAAGTTACAAAATGGCGTTTTTTTTTTCGATTTTGTCGCACAATGATTTTTTTTTCCTTTCGCCGTGCATTTTTGGGTAAAATGACTGTCACTGCAAAGTAGAATTGGCGACGCAAAAAATAAGCCATAATATGGATTTTTAGGTGGAAAATTGAAAGGGTTATGATTTTTAAAAGGTAAGGAGGAAAAAACGAAAGTGCAAAAACGGAAAAACCCTGAGTCCTTAAGGGGTTAAAGACCAAGCCAATTTTCACCTTAAGGACCAGAGCATCTGACCACTGTGACTTTACGCATTAATAACTCTGGGATGCTTTTACTTAGGAATTTGATTCAAAGATTGTTTTTTTTTTTTTGTGACATTCTACTTTATCATAGTGGTAAATTTTCGTCGATACCTGCATCATTTCTTCTGAGTATGGAAATACCCCTTGTGTGGATGTAAAGTGCTCTGCTGGAGCACTACAATGCTAAGAGAAGGAGCCAAATTTGAAAGCAAATTTTGCTGAAATTGTTTTTGGGGGGCATGTCTCATTTAGGAAGCCCCGGACAGCAAAAAACACCACAAATGGCATACTATTTTGGAAACAACACCCCTCAAGCAACATAACAAGGGGTACAGTGAGCCTTTACACCCCACAGGTGTTTTTCATTTTCACATCTAACTTTAGCGGACATTTGTCAAAGTAGATTTTTTCACTAAAATGCAGGTGCTACCCCAAATGAAAAATCCTCCCAAAATACCCATATGTGGATGTAAAAAGTGCTCTGTGGGTGAACTACAATGCTCAGAAGAGAAGGAGCACCATTGGGCTTTTGGAATTTGTTGGGAATGGAAGTCAAGTAATTTACAAAGCCTCCATGCTACCAGAACAATGGACACCCCGCATGTGACCCTATTTCTGAATGCAGTGAGCATTTACACCACACTGGCGTTTGACAGATCTTTGGAACTTGGAACAGAAGGCTGTGCAAATGAAAAGTTTAGTTTTTCATTTTCATGGACCACTGTTCAAAAAGTCTGTCAGACACCTGTGGGGTGTAAATGCTCACTGCACCCCTTGTTACATTCCTTAAGGGGTGTAGTTTCCAAAATGGGGTCACATGTGGGGGGGGCACTGTTCTGGCAGCATAGGGACTTTGTAAATGCACATGGCCTTCAATTCCAGACTTCCCTTCTGAGCCCTATAGTGCGCTCACAGAGCACTTTACGTCCACACATGGGGTATTTATATACTCAGAAGAAATAGTATTATAAATTATGGGAGGGGGGGGGGCTTTTTTCCTATTACCCCCTGTGAAAATTAAAAATTTGGGATAACACCAGCATTTTAGTGAAAATCTTTTAAAAAAATTCATTTTCACTCCCAACTTTAATAGAAAATCTTCAAACATCTGTGGGGTGTTAAGGCTCACTATACCTCTTGTTACGTTCCGTGAGGGTTTTTTAAAAGACTTTTAATAAAAGTTATCTTTTATAAATTTAAGTGGAGTTAACTTGGCTCTTTGTATAGCGTAAAGTGTCTGGTCATACCAAGTTGTTATTACATTTAATTAAAATGAGAGTCTAATAGTTGCCGCACTAGCATGTATGGTTATAGAGGCAACGGCAGGTATAGCTGGTTGGAGCTATATAGTGTAATGTGGTTCCGTAAGGGGTGTAGTTTCCAAAACAGAGTCACATGCAAGTTTTTTTTTTTTTTTTGCACTGTTACGATCAGCCACCCCTGCGCAAATCACCTCAAATGTACATGGTGCTCTCACTCCTGAGCCTTGTTGTGCGCCCGCTGAGCATTTTACATCCACATATGAGGTATTTCCGTACTCAAAAGAAATTGAGTTACAAATTTTGGGGGTCTTTTTTTCCTTTTACCTCTTGTGAAATTGAAACTCATGGGGCAACACAAGCATGTTTGTGTAAAAAAAAAAAAAAAATAATAATTATAACATGCTGGAGTAGACCCCAACTTTACCTCTCTCCGAAGTGAGAGCACGCCATGCGCATTTGAGGCCTAAATTAGGGATTTGCATAGGGTAGAACCCGGATGCAATAATTACACTTGCCTCAGATATAAAAAATTACCCTACGACAGTGTTTCCCAAACAGGGTATCTCCGGCTGTTGCAAAACTTAGAGCATGCCTGGACAGTCAATGAATGTCCGGCAATACTGGGAGGAGTTGTTTTGCAACATCTGGAGGCTCCATTTTGGATATGAAACTTGCAGCGAGAAACTCACTATAAACCCCCACCCGTGTGAATGTACCCTGTACATTTACATGGGGGATGGCAAACCTCCAGTAGGGACACCCCCCACAGCAGGAGTCCTGGTGGCACCTCACTCCTGCTGCTAAAGAGTGATCGGCACCTATCCCCCTTTTTTTTCCGGGTCACCGGGGACCCAGGATTCGCCGACATGGGGTGGGTTTGCATTATTGCCTCAGGACCCCCCCAGGAGTTTGCATGGGGTTCCTGCTGAATTGTTTCAGGACGATCGTGTGGTGGCACCTCACTCCTGCTGCTAAAGAGTTTTTTTTCAGGACCCCCAGGGGTTTGCACGGGGTGCTTGCTGAATGATTTCAGCAGGCATCCCGGTCCGGTCCCCGCTCGGGTACGCCCTTGGTCCTTAAGTGGTTCATAATCATGATTATATATTTCTGCAGATGTTCGGGGTATGTGGAATAAACTGAAAGGAACCAAACAAGTGCTGACTGCGCCAAATCGTGTGGAATAACAGAATATAACGAGGTGACATCTGCTGTCACCCATGAGCAATGACTGTTCCATGCAAAATCACACAGTCCAGAAAGCAAATGCTTGGTACCGTTAATATATCCGGTAGTTGAGGGACAAGGGGCTGAAGCAAACTATTCACCTAGGCTGACAAGATCTCATTAAGAGAACCTATGCCTGCTACAATGGGGGGGGGGGGGAGATGTTTTTGTAAATTTGGGGGAGTGAATAGTAAGTGGCTGTAACAGGGCATTCCACTTTCATATATTCAGCCTGTTAAGTTGTAAAGAAATCGTCTGACCAAAATTCACAATTTCAGTTAGTTCCTGACTAAAGATGGTAGAGGGGTTGATGGAAAGATGTGTGTATGTGTTCGAATCAGACAGTAATTCTATATTCAATTTTTGGTTTAGTCCCAAATCTAACAAAACACCCCTTATCTGCTTCACGTCCCACTAAAAAGGGTGGGGGTAGTTTTGTTAGATGCAGGTCTATCCTTCGTCGTTGCTATGCGCTGCACGGCGCATGACGTCAGTGCGCCGCGCATAGCAACGACGCAGGGGACGCACGCCGGAGGCCTGCAGCAGCGCGGACCCGACCCAGGTAATTATGCCACCGGGGATGGGGGGAGGCAACGGGGCAGCGGCGCCGGCAAATGGTGCCGCTGCCCCTTCTCTCCCCCTGGCTGTCGGCGCCTCTTCTCTCCCCCTGGCTATCGGCGCCGGCAATGGGGCGCCGGTACCGATAGTCAGGGGGACAGAACAGGCAGCGGCGCTGATAGCCAGGGGGAGAGAAGGGCCGGCAGCAGGGCTCTAGACCCCAGGAAAGGCAGGGGGAGAGAAGCGGGCAGCGACGGCCTCTCTCCCCCTGCCTTTCCTGGGGATGTATCGGGGTATACACGCGCACACACGCACCCTCATTTTACCATGGATATTTGGGTAAAAAACTTTTTTTACCCAAATATAGGCGTGTTATAGGCCGGTGCGTGGTATACCCCGATAAATACGGTAATTTACTAATCTGTTTAACTTTCTGGAGCCAGTTGATATATAAAAAAAAAATTTTTCCTGGATAACCCTGGATAACCCTAAAAAAAGTCAAGGGGTTTTACTTCATTATTGAGTCCTCATTGGTGTTTTCGGCTGTGTTTTGAATTAGATTTTTTATTTCATCTGTTTATTGGACTTTTCCTCCATTTATTTACGTATGAGACCTATATGACACCTCCTATTTGTATTTGCCCATAGTCATAATAGTGTATTTTGATATTTCTTGTATGTGTATGTTCACATTACAAGCGTTCCTGCTGTAGTTATTTACAAGATATTTAATATATGCCAGTAACAGAAGTGTAATACTATTTAAGATTGTCAAAGACATTTTAATCAATTGTACATGTATGGATTTTACTGGGATATGTCTGTAAAGGGTTAACTCACGTATCCTCCATAGTGTTTTCACCTGTGGTGAACACATGCCTCTCCATATGTATACAGTCACTGCCGTAAATGTTGGCACCCCTGAAATTTTTCTGGAAAATGAAGTATTTCTCACAGAAAAGGATTACAGTAACACATGTTTTGCTATACACATGTTTATTCCCTTTGTGTGTATTGGAACTAAACCAAAAAAGGGAGGAAAAAAAAGCAAATTGGACATAATGTCACAACAAACTCCACGAATGGGCTGGAAAAAATTATTGGCACCCTTAACTTAAAGGGGTAGTCCAGTGGTGAAAAACTTATCCCCTATCCTAAGGATAGGGGATAAGTTTGAGATCGCGGGGGGTCCGACCGCTGGGGCCCCCTGCGATCTCTCTGTACGGGGCCCCGGCTCTACGCCGAGATAGCGGGTGTCGACCCCCGCACGAGGCGGCGGCCGACACGCCCCCTCAATACATCTCTATGGCAGAGCCGGAGATTGCCGAAGGCAGCGCTTCGGCTCTGCCATAGAGTTGTATTAAGGGGGCGTGTCGGCCGCCGCATCGTGCGGAGGTCGACATGCCCCCTTCCTGCGGGCTGTCGGGGCTCCGTACAGGAGATCGCAGGGGGCCCCAGCGGTCGGACCCCCCGCGATCTGCAACTTATCCCCTATCCTTAGGATAGGGGATAAGTTGCTCACCACTGAATCACCACTGGACTACTCCTTTAATATTTGGTTGCACACCCTTTGAAAAAAAATAATTGAAATCAGTCACTTCCTATAACCATCAATAAGCTTCTTACACCTCTCAGCCGGAATGTTGGACCACTCTTCCTTTGCAAACTGTCTCTCTTATTGGAAGGGCGCCTTTTCCCTAACAGCAATTTTAAGATCTCTCCACAGATGTTCAATGGGATTTAGATCTGGACTTAGATCTTCCCTTTCTTTGTATCCTGTCTTTTGGTGCTACCTAGCACTTATCCGAGCTGAGGAACAGGTTTACACGGTGGGCTGAAGAGTAACTTTATCTCTGTGCAGTCAGAAAAAGTAGGCGCTTTGGTGTACAACAAAAACTAATATAATTGGTTGTGTAAATAAGGTGCAGTAACCACTCGATATTGGTACGATGACCAATAATAAATTCCCCCAGTGAGTTCTGGTCCACATAGCAGTAACTGCGGGATGCATAGAGCCATGTGGGCATGTAGCAGGAGTGGAAGGGTGCCTTAACTGGAAAGTAAAGCTGGCCAGCAAAAGAAGCATCAGGACACATGACTAAGCATCGTTTGTCCATTAAACTTTTTTTTTGCCACTCATGCAACCAACAAATAACCAGTTTAAAAAAAAATGCTATGAAATTCTCTACAATTTTGGTGTGGAAAGAACAGTTGCCATAAAAAGTCAGGCAGGTCTAAAGATGTACCACTACAGATCTTCCCTCTCAGAAATTCTGCCATGTGCAAAGTGCAGCAGAACCCCACTGAATGGGGCTTTAGACTGCCTAGACTTAAAAATGCTGCTGCAAAGTCATCATTGTTACATTTCATATGATCACACTAGTCCACAAATAATAAAACAGCAAGTACATACAAAAGAAAGGCACAATACTGACAACACAACATCACATGGTGCTTGACAGCATCAAAAGTAATATTTCCTTGCAATGCAAATGGGGTTTTGATACCTAGGAAAGGTAAAGATACATATACAGTATAAAACTAACTAACTATTTCAACCAACACAGTAGAAAATAGAATACCTGAAGTTTTCCAGCACAAAGGTAGTTGAATCATAGGAAGGAACAAGTTCACTGCAACAAAGAAGCAAGCAGGTGAGCTAAAATGGCATATAATGCGTTTATATACACTATGTATGCTTCTAAAGTATGTATAATACAACTAAGACACTTGGAGCTTCTTCATAGATCCATAGATCATATATGCAGCCAGAGGAGTTACTCAAAACTCCTGATAGATATGCAAGATATGTAAAAGGGCCTCCGTTTGCCATGGTCAATGTCGAATACTGCTCTCATCTTCAGTGGAAGTGCTTCAAGGCCCTCAGACACCATTACTTGACTACCACTTTTAACTCTTGTGGCATTAATATATTAATAAACATATAAATTAGTAAAACAGTGTCCTGTGTATTGGTTAGTAAATGTGTCCATGTGGGAATTATACTCGGTTTTAAGGTGAAAGAAATAAAGTAGTGTTTTTAGGGGTGAGAGGGGTTGAGGGGGGGGGGGGGTGGTGGTCTTTAGTTTTGGGTTTTCCCTAAAGGAACGTTTCCCTTGGAGGGTTAGTTATTGTTATAGTGTGTATTGGTTCCAGACAACATATCCTCACTTAACATCCTTGACATGTGCAGAGGAATTAGAGACATGTCAGCCTTTTTGTCTCTAACTTCTTTATAAACAAATGTCTATTATTCACTTAGAGGTCAGGATGTGGGAATTTAGGGCAGTCTAACAATAAGTATCAGGCACTTGGTCTACACCAATGGTATGGGAGCTACTTTATCAATACATACTGTGAGAACTGAAGAGATATTACAGGGACTTTGGGGAGGGGGAAACAAGCCCAGTGATCACCATTACAGTATTTCCAGAATCTCCTATTTCACCTAAACTGCTTAAAGGAACAGTGTCACATTTATTTTAATTAATGGAATTATAGTATGAAGGATATATACACATATATATATATATATATATATATATTATTTTTTTTTTTTTTTTTCTGTATTTAAGTTTATTTAATATTTAGAAGGTGTATTATGGGGGCTGCCATTTCCAGAGCAAGTGTGCTGACGTCACTTTACCACACCAGCAGGTTTACTTACATTATGTCATTCCTGAGCATGCGCTTGATCATGCGCAAAGGACAGCGTCTGGTAGCTTTCCTTTAGTCCCCTGCAGGCTCTGTACAGAGGACTTGCAGAGTACAGGGGGAAAAAAATCTAAGGGGAGCTGGTGGCCATTTTACTGAGGTCGGGAAGCCACCACTGTGATCAGAGGGAGACTTCCAGACACTGAGCTGTGGAGGAAGGCTCAGGACTCACCTCACTGACTGCTGCAGCGACGGGATCGGGAGCAGCAGGGTGGGGAGACTGGAAACAACCCCAGGCAGTGTTATAGGATCAAGAGAGTGGGGGGGGACTTGAAACAGATGGAGGCTGTAAAAGGACCAGGAGAGGCGAGACTGGAGGAGCAGAGTCATACTAGGTGTTTGCTGACCGTGATGGAAGAATCTGTACCAGCACACACACTCCGCTCTGCTGTGTTTACATATCCAACTCTTGCAGGTAAAAGGTTTCTCCTTGGTGGTGAGGGCTGCCTATAGTCTGGTGATAGGGGGTGAGCTGCCAGCTGGGAGGTCGGTGCAGTGTTTATGTGGCCCTCCTGTGGTGGAGAAGTGAATCACAAGGGGGGAGTTGTGTCACACAACTTTTCTCAGGCTTTCCCAGCCTGAGAAAGCTGTGTTTGACATTCAGACTCAGTTTAAATGACTTATGGCCCTGTAATGATTACAGGGTCTGACTGTCACACACAGCTTTCTCAGGCTTCTGAATGGCACATGATCTGCTTAGTACCGACATTTCTAGCCATTCAGGTGCCGGGAAAATCTGGGTGTGACAGTAAGGCCCTTTAATCATTACACAGCCATGAGTAATCACAGCGTCTGACTGTCACACACAACTTTCCAATAGCTTCTGAATGGCAAGGAATGTGTCAGTGCTAGTCAGATCATGTGCCATTCAGAAGCCTGAAAAAGCTGTGTGTGACATTCAGACTGTAATGACTCATGGCTCTGTAATAATTACAGGGTCTGACTGTCACACACAGCTTTCCGAGGCTTCTGAATGGCACATGATCTGTTCTATAACGTCTTATCCTCCAGTCACCTCCAAACCTGCAGCCAGTGTGCTAATGTTGCATCACATCTCATCCTCCAGTCAGACCTCCACAGCTGTACTCACTATTCTGCTGTTCTATAACATCTTATCCTCCATTAATCTCCAAAGCTGCAGTCAGTATTCTAATGTTACATCACATCTTATCCTCCAGTCACCTACAGAGCTGTACTCCTTATTCTGCTGTTATATAATGGTTTATCCACTAGTCACTTCAAGAGCTGTACTCACTATTCTGCTTTTACATCATGTCTTAGGCTATGTTCACATGTATGAATTTGCATGGCGGATGTTTCCTGCATGAAAATTCCGTTTTCTGCCTCCACAGAAAAAATGAACTTGCTCTTTCATTCTGCAGACACCACACGGAATGCATAACCGTTTATGAGACAGCATATACCTGTGCAGTTTGGAGGATGTCCGCACAGAGATTCTCCGTGCGGACATTCCCTAGTGTGAACATACCCTTAGTCTGCAATGACATCCAGTAGTCTGTTCTTCGCCACTCTTTGTGCACCATTTTATTTGTGTCTACAGTGAAACTGAAAAAAACTACAAAAGTCCCCTCCCCCTCCCCTCTCATGCACACAGACAAAAGAGGAAGGTAGACGAGCAAGACCAGGTTTTCAGCAGTCTATTCACAAGCTGCTTGCCTTCCCCAAAGTATAAATATGACAAATAACTACTTTTGGTGACACATTCCCTTTAATGGTGGAAAGGATGAGCTGGTTTGGAATGGCTGTAAAAGGACGCATGCTGTTTAGCACTTACAACTCAGTGGAAGTTATGTAAGCTTACTATGAAATAGGAAACAAGTACTCCATGTTTTTTACCTTGTGAAATCTGGTGGTACTGGAGTGGTGACAAAGGAAGCCATGGGTTTTCTATGAACTTGCTGAAACATCATTAGAATCTCTGGGCTCTTTGAGATAAGTTCACTTTTACTGCAAGATCGAAGCTGCAAAATAAAGGTAGCTAAGCACATAAGAAGCTTAGTGAATCTTAATAAGCAATACTACAGCATTTCTGTATGAGGTTTCATTACATCAAATATGTGCAAGATACTGGGCCTCATTTACTTAAAGGGTTACTCCGCCCCTAGACATCTTATCTTCTATCCAAAGGATAGGGGATAAGATGTCAGATCGCCGCGGTCCCGCTTCTGGGATCCCCGCTGCGGCACCGAGCTATCATTACAACACAGAGAGAGTTCGCTCTGCACGTAATGACGGGCGATACGGGGGACGGAGCAGCGTGACGTCATGGCGCCGCCCCTCGTGACATCACGGCCAGTCCCCTTAATGCAAGTCTATGGGAGGGGGCGTGACAACCGCCACGCCCCCTCCCATAGACTTGTATTGAAAGGGGCGGGCCGTGACATCACAAGGGGCGGAGCAGTGACGTAACGATGCTCCGGCCCCTGTACCGCCCATCATTACGTGCAGAGCGAACTCTCTCTGTGTTGTAATGATAGCTCGGTGCCGCAGCGGGGTCCCCAGAAGCGGGACCGCGGCGATCTGACATCTTATCCCCTATCCTTTGGATAGGGGATAAGATGTCTAGGGGCGGAGTACCCCTTTAAGTCCAACCGACTTTCTAGGTTATTGCACCTAAATTTTTGTCGCAACGTCTGTGCGACTATTTATGCGCCCAAATTTTTGTAGCACAACCGACACTTTAGAAAACGCTCAGGTTTTTTTCACTCTGAAGTGGGCGTATTTTATGCAAAAATGTGCGTTTTACCGACAAAAATCAAAAAATACTCGAAGTACTTCCAAAATCACTCGAGAAAAAGTGTGAGTTTGCCTCACACAATAACCGACAGCCAAGAGGCCGAGTGAAATTCCAAAAATGGAGTGATTTCTAACAAGGGACTGTTTACCATTGTGTTTTGTGTGGAAGCACCGTATTTATCGGCGTATAACACGCACTTTTTAGGCAAAAATTTTTAGCCTAAAGTCTGTGTGCGTGTTATACGCCGATACACCCCCAGGAAAGGCAGGGGGAGAGAGGCCGTCGCTGCCCGCTTCTCTCCCCCTGCTTTTCCTGGGGTCTAGAGCACCCATTGCCGGCCCCGTTGCCTCCCCCATCCCCGGTGGCATAATTACCTGAGTCGGGTCCGCATTGCTGTAGGCCTCCGGCGTGCGTCCCCGGCGTCGTTGCTATGCGCTGAACGGCGCGGCGCATGACGTCAGTGCGCCGCGCCGTGCATAGCAACAACGCAGGGGACGCACGCCGGAGGCCTGCAGCAGCGCGGACCCGACTCAGGTAATTATGCCACCGGGGTTGGGGGGAGGCAACGGGGCAGCGGCGCCGTCAATGGGTGCCGCTGCCCCTTCTCTCCCCCTGGCTGTCGGCGCCGCTTCTCCCCCCCTGGCTATCGACACCTGCAATGGGGCGCCGGCACCGATAGTCAGGGGGACAGAACGGGCAGCGCCGCCGATAGCCAGGGGGTGAGAAGGGCCGACAGCAGCGCTCTAGACCCCAGGAAAGGCAGGGGGAGAGAAGCGGGCAGCGACGGCCTCTCTCCCCCTGCCTTTCCTGGGGGTGTATCGGGGTATACACGCGCACACACGCACCCTCATTTTACCATGGATATTTGGGTAAAAAACTTTTTTTACCCAAATATCCTTGGTAAAATGAGGGTGCGTGTTATAGGCCGGTGCGTGGTATACCCCGATAAAGACGGTAACTTGTTTTATAACCTGAAAACATTTTTGTACAGTTCAACACTGTAAAAAAACACTACTTGTCCACCGGACTAAAATGGAGCAAAATCTACTTGTCCCTCATGACAATCCACTTGTCCCGGCCAATTTCCGCTTTTACGCTCTGATTTTTTTCCTCCTCGCCCTATAATAGCCATGAATACCTTGATACCTTTTAATTTTTCAATAACCTATTCTCTGAACCAAAAAAAATATATTAAGTGAATTGAAATCGTATAAGATAATTTAGCAG
This sequence comes from Hyla sarda, assembly GCF_029499605.1. Classification (NCBI taxonomy): domain Eukaryota; kingdom Metazoa; phylum Chordata; class Amphibia; order Anura; family Hylidae; genus Hyla; species Hyla sarda. Next base: position 245,707,933 of record NC_079190.1, on the reverse strand, counting down.
ATTTGGTGGTTTTCTTCTCTACGCCATTTACCTTGTGGTTGAGATAACATGTTATTTTTATACTTTAGGCCGCCTGGTTACAGCAATACCAGATTTCTATAGTTTACGTCATGTTTTACAAATTTAAAAAAAATGTTTTTAATGTTTTTAATTGCCACTTGCCATTTTTGTTCCACATACCAGGCTGTACGAGGCTCATTTTTTGTGCCATAATCTGTTTTTTGGATCGGTACCATTTTGGTATTGATCTGACTTTTTAATCACTTTTAAACTTTTTTTTTCTGGGATATTATAAAATTGCAATTCTGTGGTTTGGTATTTTTTTACATTTACCGTACGGGATACATAATGTTATATTTTAATAGGTCGTACAATTACGCACAAAGCGATACCAAATATGTTTATTTTTATTATGTTTTTATATAGGAAAAGGGGGTGATTTGAACTTTTAACATGGAAGGGTTAATGTGTGTTTTTTTAAACTTTTATTAACTTTCTTTTTTATTTTTTTTTTTAGATTCCTCAGACAGATGAATAGAGTTCTATTGAACTCATTGATCTGTGTGTTCTGTGATCCATTGATAGAGCCTGGTCCAGCCAGGATCTATCAATGACAGAGCCGGGACAGGAGGAAGCAGAGGTAAGCCCTCCGGCTACCTCTATAGTGGACCGACCCCTGCTATCGCGCTGTGGGGGGGGGGGGGGGGGAACGACGACGAGTGATATTGAAATCACTCCAGAATAAACACTCCACTCTTAGTAAATGAGGGCCAGTGTGTGTAAATACACCCTTAGGGTACGTTCACACGCGCGGATTTTCGCAGCGTATTTAGGTGGTGAAGGCCCCGCTCTACGCTGGCTTTACATGTGCTTGCTGGTAGCGGCAATAGAGTATACTGCGACTCGCACATCGCAGTGTGTCTGCTGGTAGCAGCGTATTGCCACTACGAGCAGGCACATGTAAAGCCGGCATAGAGCGGGCCTTCACCAGTGGATTTGCAACATAAAATACGCTGTAAATCCGCACGTGTGAACGTACCCTAAGGGTAGGGTCTCACACACACAGCGTATACGTAGCGTATTCTCCTATGAGCAGACACACATGGCTACCAGGAGACAAACCTGTGTGCACAGTGAGGTTTGGAGGCAGGGACACGAGTCACAGTCATGTCCGTGTGCTGTTTAGCCCTGTGTGTCTGCTCCTAGGAGAATACACAGCGAATTTCTCACTGCCCATCGGATTGAGCGAAAAACGCTGCATATACGCTATGTATTCACACAAACCGTATCCTGTGCATATTTGATGTGCAGGATATAAAACTGTGTGCAGTCATTTAGTTTACATTGAAATATGTATCTTCAAATCCTCTGCCGGCTACTGTATGTGTGAATGCACACTTAAAGATAGTATCTACCCTTTCAGGGTTGAAGGGCATAGAACTCCCAGCAAATCAGCAATTTGAATTAACTGTGATTCTCCTGACGCCTCAATGTTTACCACTGTACTATTAGAAGTAGCAGGTAAAGTTACTGCAGAGTCTTACTATTTAACCCCTTCCCGACCCATGACATACATGTACGTCATGACCGGGAAGGTTTTCAAAAAACCTATGACGTACATGTACCACCGCGCCCGGTAAGATGGTGGCTATGGGGGGGGGTTTCACTGCCAGACGGTAAATAACGTAAATGTAAAAAAAAATTAGAAAAAATACCAAACCACAGAATTGCAATTTTTATAATATCCCAGAAAAAAAGCGATTAAGGGTCTATTCACACATACAGTATTCTGCGCATATTTGATGCACAGATTTATTGCGCAGGATTTCAATTCATTCAGTTTACATTAAAATCTGCACCAGAAAATTCTGCGCATCAAATCAGCTCAGAATACTGTATGTGTGAATAGAACCTAAAGAGTCGGATCAATACCAAAATGGTACCGATACAAAAAACTGGCTATGGCGCAAAAAAATGAGCCCTCATACAGCCTTGTATGCGGAAAAAAAAAGCTACAGGGGTAAGAAAAAGGCAAAAAAAAATGTGAAAGTAAAAAAAAAAAATTCTGTAAATTAGTAAAACATGACAAACTATACAAATCCGGTATTACTGTAATCAGGCCGGTCTAAAGTATCAAAACAACATGTTAGCTCAACCACAAGGAGCCATTTTCAAGCACACACACACACACAGATATAGATAGATAGATAGATCTAGATATATATATATATATATATATATATATATATATATATATATATATCTATATACACACATATTACACTATATATACCGTATATACTCGAGTATAAGCCGACCCGAGTATAAGCCGAGACCCCTAATTTCAACCCAAAATCCCAGGAAAAGTTATTGACTCGAGTATAAGCCTAGGGTGGGAAATACATCATCCCCCCTGTCATCATCCAGACCCGTCATTAACATCTTCATCATCATCACCGCCTGTCATCATCCAGACCCTCATCATCATCACCTGTCATCATCCCCTTGTCATCATCCCACACATCCCCCCTTCATCATCCCCTTGTCATCATCCCACACATCCCCCCTTCATCATCCCCTTGTCATCATCCCACACATCCCCCCTTCATCATCCCCTTGTCATCATCCCCACCCCCCTTCATCATCCCCTTGTCATCATCCCACACACCCCCCTTCATCATCCCACACACCCCCCCTTCATCATCCCACACCCCCCCCTTCATCATCCCACCCCCCCCCTTCATCATCCCACCCCCCCCCCTTCATCATCCTCTTCTCATCATCCGCCCTCAGTGGTCTTCAACCTGCGGACCTCCAGAGGTTTCAAAACTACAACTCCCAGCAAGCCCGGGCAGCCATCGGCTGTCCGGGCTTGCTGGGAGTTGTAGTTTTGAAACCTCCGGAGGTCCGCAGGTTGAAGACCACTGCGGCCTTCAACATCATCCAGCCCCCTCTCACCGGACCACCTCCTCTCCGGACAGCCCTGCAGCACCGGACCAGCGCCGAGCGGAGGTGAGTACTGTACAGAACTAAAGGGGGGTGAGAGGGGGCTGGATGATGTCGAAGGCCGCAGTGGTCTTCAACCTGCGGACCTCCGGAGGTTTCAAAACTACAACTCCCTCTGGAGGTCCGCAGGTTGAAGACCACTGCGGGTGGAGAGTTCACTCGAGTATATGCCGAGGGGGGTGTTTTCAGCACGAAAAATCGTGCTGAAAAACTCGGCTTATACTCGAGTATATAAGGTATCTATATCTATATACACACATATTACACTATATATATCTATATACACACATATTACACTATATATATCTATATACACACATATTACACTATATATATCTATATACACACATATTACACTATATATATTATATATATATATATATATATATATATATATATACACATACATATACACACACACACACACACACACAGAATTCAAGTGGTCCCTAAAGAAAAAAATTAGATTTTGACCCTTTGTAGAAAATTTTAAAACATGCTCACAATATTATAAGCCTTCTAATGTCCTAAAAAAGTAAAAGAATGTTTAACAAATTATGCCAGCATAAAGTAGACATGTTGTGAATGTGAATTAATAACAAAATTTATTTGGCATGACTATTTCTCTTACAAGTACTAGTACTCGCCGATACCAAGTACGAGTACTTATATTATAAAGGGAATATGACAGCAGGGTGATGCGGTTTCTGGCGCTGTTTACCGTATGATATGTGGGTCCTTATTGTGTGCAATGGAGGCGGCTGCTATAATATGAGCAAAGATTTCTCTCCTCGCCATTGGGCAGAACTGGGAATTTGCATTGGCGGTGAGACTGATTTACACATGGTGAGCAGCGGTAGAAACCGGCACCTGCACTTTCTACCTATAAAGTCAAGTTAGTGCAGGTGACTCTGCTGTAAGATTGTCTTTAATATTAGGTAGTATCCCCTTGAAGACAATAGCAGCAGCCCCCCTTGTAGACTGCAGCCCCCCCCCTTGTAGACTGCAGCCCCCCCCCCCCCCCCTTGTAGACATTAGTAGCAGCCCCCGTTTAGACAGGAGCAGCAGCAGGGTCAAAAATGAGCCGACCGGAGTCACCGTTTGACTCCAGTCGGCTGATTAAAGTGAATGGAGTTCAGCACCGGTCCGGCTGGGGTACAGTAGAGCCCGGGTTTGCCCCTCCCCCAGCTGGATCCTGCACCCGTAGTATAAAAACGAGATGAGAATGCAGCCTAAGGGAGCCAGACTCCGCTTACAAATACAGTGTACGGAGCCAAAGTTTCCGGCTTCTATACACTGTTTATTTCCAAAACCGAGGATGAGCTTCTCAGCTGATCAGTGAGGGTGCTTCGTGTCAGCACCCCACCAAACAACTATAAAATGTCCTATACTTTGGTCAGAATATAAAACCCCTAGAAGAGTCTCAGACAACTCCCTTAATCCATGCCCATCAACTGATGGCAACAGGTCAGGCAAAATTCCCATGTTGGCAGCCCTGAACTCTGAATCCCATCCCCCATGACATCAGCATACCTTAATGGAGAATTTGGGCATTGCCCTAATGAGACAAACTTTAATTCAATACAAAAACTATTTGTAAAAAACACACTAGGCACAGAAGAAACTGCAGGTGGCACTACTACAAAAACAAAATTTGCGGCAGCAGTGGCAAATACGCTGTGTATTCCTTGCTCAGTATACAGTGATCCCCCGACTTATGATGGCCCCGACATATGATCATTTCAACATATGATGGCCTCTCAGAGCCCATCGTATGTTGAAGGCAGCCTCGACATATGATGCTGCTGTGTGTCGGGGCCATCGTACAAACAGCTATCTGACAGCACTGACAACTTCAGCAACTGACAGATAGTTGTTTAATGTGCCCCATGTGCCCCGTTCTGCCTCCTGTTACTCACATGCTGTCCTGCTAACTCATACAGGCTTCCACTGAGCTCCGTGTAAGCCCCGCCCCCCAGTGCAGCCATAGCCAATAGCCTGCAGCATCTTGCTGCAGGCATCCAATGAGCTGCTCCCCTTCCTTTCCTATAGAGCTGTAGTCGGCAGGATCGTAATGGAGGACATTCTGTCCCCCCCTGAAGGTATTTAAAGAACTGTACAGTACTGTATGCAATGTCACACATCACATACAATACATATACACACTATACACCCCATACATCAATGTTTCCCTATCAGTGTGCCTCCAGCTGTTGCAAAACTATAACTCCCAGCATGCCCAGACAGTCAATGGCTGTACATGCATGCTGGGAGTTGTAGTTGTGCAACAGCTGGAGGCACCCTGGTTTGTTAAACACTCCCCATACACTCCACATACAATGGTCATCCCAGAACCAATTAGCAGTTTCCCATAGAGATATGTATTCAACATACAATGGTTCCGAGGCCCCAGAACCAATTACTATTTTTATATAGACATATGAACTCGACATATGATGGTTTCAACATATGATGGTTCTCCTTGAACCAATTAATATATGTTGAGGGACCACTGTACACACAGGGCTTTCCGGCGGCAGCCCTATGAGTGTAGTGAGTTTTGGAGGTGGAGCAGTGCATCATAGTCACGCCGGCACATGGCCCCGCCTCTAAAACTCAGTAAACGCATAGGGCTGCTGCCGGAAAGCCCTGTGTGTATAGTGAGCGTGAAATACGCTGCATATACGCCAGGTGGGAACACACCCTAAAACTTTTTGTCAAGTACATGCAGTGTAACTGAAAATGGTTGGTTCTCATATGTGAACTATGTTCAATAGTAAACCGCAATAAACAGCAAAAAGTGAGGAGAAAACAGGCACTATTAAAACAAAAAACTTTTTTCATCCATCATTCATCAAAAAGTTGCTTGTGGACAGGGAAACAGGAAAAAATAAAAATAACATGCCGGAGCCGAGCAAGTAACAGACTGTTTTGCGGTAAAACCTTTGCCAGAGGAAGCAGGTTTTACGGCGAAACAGTGTCACTCGCTCGGCTCCAGCAGCTGCCAGGGTAGTTTTTCAGTTTCCCTGACCACAAGCAATTTTTTTTTATTTTTTTAAATGGATCAATAAAAGCCAAGTTTTAATGTTAAGTGCCCATGTTTTTCCAAACTTATTTACCTGATGCTCCACTTCTTGCAAAAGTGATTCCAGAAGTTCAGTTTCTTGCGTTAGAGATGTTTTCTGACCTGAAACGACAAATGTAAAAATTGGCTGGCCAGGTATGCTGGGAGTTGTAGTTTTGCAACAGCTGGAGTCTCGCCGGTTAGCAAACACAGCTGTAATCTCAAAAGAGGGAATGTGTGCAACTACAGAACAAAGGGAATGACCAGATTTTTACTAAATATCAGAAAGAATATCAGCTCATCATGAAAAAAAAACTGATTCTAACATTTATTTGCTGGTTAAAAAGGGTCTAACAGAATATTAACATTATTTAGGAAAACAAAACAGTTACATAAAAACTTCTGACATGTCCAGAGGATGGGGAAAAAAAAAGGGAAATACCAGATAAAGGTACGGTGCTTTGCATTTTTTTGGCTTTTAAAGAAAATGTAGGGGTGCCCAGAGATTTAAAAAAAAATAAAAATATCCAAGGGATGGCACAATGTGGAAAAAGTTCGAAAACACTGTACTAAACAAAAAAAGAAAAAAAAAAACTGTAACCAGAGTCTGGAAATGGAACAAGGTGCAAAGCACAAAAATGAAAAAATAAACCAGAAACTTTAAAAAAAGAAATGTGCAAGTTTTGGTGCAAATTTACACCTTTAACATTAGGACAGTCAAAATATTGCACAAAGTTTATGAAGAGGTGCACACTTTTTAATTAATTTGGCACAGCTTCCCTCATTCAGACTGGCAAATAAAATTCCAGTGTTAAGGGGGATAGCCAGCCATAGAAAAACGAACTAATTTCTATCAAAAACAGCACTACATCTCTCTACAGGCTGTGAGGTATTACAACTTGGCGCCATCCACTTCAATGGAACTGAACTGCAAAACCACACCCAACCTGGAGACAAATGAGGTGCAGTTTTCAGGAGAAATCAGGTCTGTTTTCTAATGCTTTAAAAACTCTTCAAACGGCCTCAATTCTCCATCAAGCATGGATGAAACCTATAAAAATGTATGCAGCTAATGTAAGTGACCCACACTTGCTTAACCCTAGAAATATACATTACAGTCATCATTTATCGCCTTGTGTCTGGAGATCCTACTAGGACTGTGGTTTGCATCACTTTAACAACATACCCATAAGCGTTATGAGCTTATTCTTTAGCTGAGTGTCAAGTCTGGCAATCATCATTTCCACTGCGTTGCGGATTTCCCTAACCCGTTCATCCTTAGCACTCCGTACAGCCTCAACGTTCCGTTCCTACGAGAGTCAATATTTTAAAACAATTGTAGTAGCGCACTCATATTCAAATGACATTACATTTACCAAATAATTTGCAACTATTTTCTTGGCTAGTCATTATGATTCCAGGCATAACATTTTTTTCTCTCTTTCTCTAGTGCCAAGATAGAAGCCTTTTTGTAAATACGTAAAGGAGTCACAAAATCCCAGGGGGGAGTTTCCCTGAACGGCAAAAGTCTAGCTTATCTCGTCTTATTCACCACCTCAGTGCCCAGCTGCATATGCCTGCCATGTTTGACTGTTAGCCACTAGATTTGCTGTTCTTTCTTGGGCTATTGCCATTCTGGGGAACTATAGATCCACAGGTAGCATAGAATTGGTGCAGGGAGCATGATTTCCACACACTGTAATTTACTCAAATGCTCAGGCATTTTAGAGAAATCACTGTTTAAATATGCCACGGAACCCAGGTAAGAAATCATGGAAGGTGTTCCTCCACAGTTGCTCTCCACCCTGTCAGCTCTAAGCGATGTGCCTCTACCTCTATTCAGATGGGGAACGGCGTGTTAATTAGGGCCAGCACGGGAAGCAGCCGCAGAAAATACTCCTCCTGAGACTACTTACCTGGGTCCTGGCAGCATTTTTATACTATGATTTCTCTAAAATTCCCAAGTGTTGTAGAGTAAATCATAGTGTGCTGGGAGTGCTCTCCCTGTCCCAGTTTACATTGCCCGCATTATAGACAGAATAAAACTAGTATTAGGTTCCCTTTAACAAAATAGCTTATATCTCAGCACTGGACAGGACTATTAAATCAATAATAAAAATAATATGTATACAGCACAGAGGTTACTGGGTTTGCAGTACGCTATGTGAGAAGAAAGGAAAGCAACAGCATCAAAGCAAGGAAGGGGTTACACTAAGTACTGAACTGCTGCTAAGAGGGAAGCCTTGATTTACTTTCCAGGGATAGTAAGGATTCTCTGGAGGACTGAGACAAGCTAACTCCCCTGATAATAACACTAGATAAGGCCCACCCACTTCCCATATACTGTTCTGGTCACTGACCTAGTGACTTTAGGGGCTTTTTCTGGGGTACATTTTAGGTACATGAAGTTATTTATAAGTAAGTTACAGATTACATTGTTTATCAAATGGATTTAAGTTATTTAAAAACAAAAATAAAAATGACCAAGATTTCTCTGGATCATTTTTACTCCAACTCTGCATTAGAATGGAAGTAAACTGAATGATCTGAGCCACTTGGAATTAGGCATGGTCATTGGCATTGGTGCTAGATCAAATCAGGCCAGAATTTCAAGAACTACAAGCCTTGTGGTGTTTTCTCCCACGATGTTGAGTACACCAAAAAAAAGGGTGCGATTTAGGAATAAAATCCAGCAAATGGGGATCCTGTGGATGTAAACAACTGGTCAATTAAAGGGGTTAGAGAAGGATGTTAATTATTCTGATGACCAGGCATAGCACAAGCAAGGAAATACACCAACTAATGTGTCTGAACACACAATTTGTCATTCCTTAAACATCCATTGCAATAAGGTGCCGAGGAATACAAAGGCAAAAGCTCTGTTGGCATGGATCCAGGTTTCTTTACCACCATGCTGATGGGAGGGTCGGAATTTGGTGAAAGCAGCAAAAATTGATGAAACCTTGTCAGGTGTCAAAACTACAGGCTTGTGGAGGTTGTGTAATGGTGTGGGAAATGTAACAATATATTATTTCCAGGCACAGGCAGTTTTCCTTGCATTCCTGGCCTTGACAGTCCCCTGATCCTTAATACAGTGACCCCCCCCCCCCCAACCTACGATGGCCCCGACATACGATCTTTTCAACATACAATGGCCTTTCAGAGGCCATCGCACGGTGAAGGCAGCATCAACAACGATGCATTTGTAGGTCGGGGCCATCGCATAAACGGCTATCCAGCGGCGCAGACTGCTACAGCTGCACCCAGATAGCTGTTTACGGTGCCCCATGTGCTCTGGTGATGGTCTCCTACCTGTCCTCGGGGCTCTGGCATGTCCTCTTCGGCATCCTCTGCATCGTCAGCGCTCTCCATCGTCATCATCGCGTCGCTGCGCACGCCGTCCCGTCATCCAATAGGAGCGGTGTGCGTAACGACATTATCGCGGCTACAGAGAGAGAATATGCCGGGGAACCAGAGGCCTTGCCGGAGCGCCGGGGCCACGGCGACATCCAGGGCAGCGGGGTCACACAAGTACAACTTCCTCTACCAGTGGTCTTCAACCTGCCGACCTCCAGATATTGCAAAACTACAACACCCAGCATGCCCGGACAGCCAACGGCTGTCCGGGCATGATGGGTGTTGTAGTTTTGCAACATCTGGAGGTCCGCAGGTTGTAGACCACTGTCCTATACTTAACATTGCACGGATCCCTCAACATACGATGGTTTCAACAAACGATGGTCCATTGGAACGGATTACCATCGTATGTTGAGGGACCCCTGTATAAAGTATCAGTGGAAGTAGAAAAGCCTGCATATCCATACCTCTTGTATACATGGGTCAATAGTTCAACAAATTTCAACATCTAGTGGAATATATGCCACAACAAATCACTGCTGTTCTGAAGACAAAAGGAAATCCAACATGGAGATTTATCAAAAACCTGTCCAGAAGTGTTGCCCATAGCAAACTATCAGATTGCTCCTTTCATTTTTGAAAAGGCCTTTTCAAAAATGAAAGGAACAATCTGATTTGGTTGCTATGGTTAACTCAGCAATTTTTCCTTTGGACAGGTTTTGATAAATCTCACCCAATGTCTTTAACCTCTTGGGGACGCAGGGCATACGCCCTGCATCCCCGATCCTTAAGGACTCAGGGCGTACTTGAGTATTTCTGGCCCCCGCCGCTCACCGGGCAGGGAGCGGACCGGAATACCTGATGAGATCGTTCAGCAGGCATCCCGGCATATCGCCAAGACCCCATGACCTGGAAAAGGAGGATCAGTGGTGTGATATACACCACCAATCATCCGTACTGTCCAGACTGCCACCAGAGTTATTTTTGGGCACACACATTTTTACTTTTTTTTTGCTAAACTGCTTGCCCATCCCTCTTCCATATAAAAGAGTAGCCGGCCACAGTTAGCTAAAGCCCACCGGACGCTGATCAGTCCCGTAGTATTGGTCAGCGTTTTTTTTGTGCAGGTGCTTTTTCGCGGATTATAAGGTCCGTGCCACCAGTAGCAGGCCAGGCGGGTGCTCTTTTTCGGGTTATAGCGTTATTTTATTTTTATGGTATTTTGTATGGGGGTCTGCACATGCTACCAGCCACTGTTCTGGGCTGAGTGGCCGGACCCCCCACTGACTTCTGCACCCCCAGCCGCCACCAAGCTCTAATCAGTGTGCACACCACTGATTAGGAGAACTTAAATTTTTTCTGGCGCAGGGCTTTTTGCGCTAGATCCACCTTCCTTATTTCTTCCGTGTCCTCCTCATCATCTTCTGATGAGCCACCAAGGTGGCAGAGATGCTGCCATGCGAGGCTGCAAACCTCCTCTGCTCCTGACCCTGTGCCCCATCCTAGTAGGAGTCCCCCTGGTGCTCATACTAGTCAAGCCCCTCAGCCAAGTTTACTGGTGCCTGGTACCGGTGAACTTGTCTTGATTCCTGAGTTTGTCAAGAATCAAGATTGACATAGTCGGGTTCACTGAAATGGACTATTTTACTTTTTTATTCAGTGACAACTGTCAACGTGATGGTTGACCAGATGAACCTGTACGCCCAACAGTTCGTCGCCGCAAACCCGGGCTCCTTTTTAGCTAGGCCCAGTGGCTTGTTCCCAGTCAATCTAGCCGAAATGAGGACCTTTTGTGGCCTCGTGCTGCATATGGGCCTAGTTAAAAAAACAAAAAGGTCAGGCAGTACTGGAGTGGGGATGTCCTCTACCAGACCCCGCTCTACAGTATGGCCACGACCCGTCCCCGAATCGAGGCCATTTGGAAAGGTTTGCATTATGCTCATAATACGGCATGTCTCCCCACGAACTGATCCCGCGTATGACCGCCTGTATAAAAATCAGGCTGGTCATCAATCACTTCTGGGCAAAATTTTGGGAGGCCTATGTCCCTGAAAGGGACGTCGCTATTGATGGGTCTCAGCTTTAAGGGGAGACTCCGCTTCCGGAACTACATCCCAACCAAGTGGGCGCGGTATGGCGTGAAGATGTATAAACTTTGCGAGAGTACTTCAGGGTACACTTGCAAGTTTATAGTGTATGAGCCACAAATTCCCGTATTGAACCCCCAGAATGTCGCCTCAGACTGGGTGTTGGCGGGAAAATAGTTTGGGGCCTTTTGCCCCCATTGCTAGATAAAGGTTACCACCTTTGTGTGGACAACTTTTATACTAGTAGCCCTCTCTTCACTTCCCTCACTGCCAGATTCACGCTCGCTTGTGGGACAGTCTGGAAGAATCGAAGAGGCCTTCCTTCCTAACCCCTGCAGACTCCTATCCCCCGGGGTGAGTCCCGTGCCTTTTCCCATGAAAACCAGTTGCTGGTCAAGTATAAGGACAAGAGGGATGTCCTTAAGCTCACCACAATTCATGGGAACGGCAGCACCCCTGTCCCAGGTACCGGTCATCAAGCCTGATTGTTTTCTGGGCTACAACCAGTATATGGGGGAGTTGCTCTCTCTGATCAAGTCCTCAAGCCATATAATGCCAGGGCATGGTACAAAAAAAGTTGCGGTCTACATGGTACAGGTTCCCATGTACAACTCTTTTGTACTGTCCCAGTACGCTGGCAACACAGGGACATTCCTGCAGTTTAAAGAAGAAGTTCTAAAGAGCCTAATCTTTGGTGACCGCAAAGAGCAGGTTAGAGCACCTCTGAAACTTCGGTTCCCCAGATCGTCCCCAGCCAACACTTTCCAGGTGAGGTCCCTCACACTGGAAAGAAGGGATCCCAGAAAAAATGTAGAGTGTGTCACAGGAGGGGGATTTGGAAGGACACCACCACTTAGTGTGACACTCACCCCGATCATCCGGGCCTCTGCATTAGAGATTGTTTCAGGGAGTATAACACTTCCATGGAGCACTAACTTTTTAACAGTTTTCCCTAATTTTCAATTCCCCAGAATTGGACTCCAATATACCAGTCCAGAGGACATTGTCTTCCAAATTGTAAAACCAACCACCCCCCACAAAAAAAAAAAAAAAAAAAGAAACCATAAATCTATTTCCCAATACCCCTGATTATATATATATATATATATATAATTATTTATTTTTTCCAAAAAATGGGTCTTGGGACACAAAGTCAACAGCATCGGGATTTTGCAGTTGCCTCGAATGTGCAACGCGCTCTCCCCACCTGAGCGGGGTGCGCATTTGAGGTAACAGAAAAGGGACAGCCACACACATCACATTCCCATAATGATGATTCAGAGCATAGGGGTTGGGGCGGGCATATTTTTACTTTTGGCTGTACTCTGGGTCATCATTCTGGGAAAATAATTGGCATATCAGTTATAAAATAGCAATTTTCAGTTTCCCCCAAACTACACTTCATCCATTCCTGGAAAATAAATTTAGGGAACACCCATCTGTTCCAAATGTCCACTTCACCCCTATACACCTTCCCTAGGGGGTGTACTGTTTGTAACAATCTCACATGTGGGTGTTCCTTTCTTGTATTTTCCTCTGAATGTATGTAACTGTTAGGTCCGTAAGAAACATAGGCCTCAAATGAGTTCTCGCTCATGAGCTCTGTCGTATTTCCAGGCGACAATTCGGAGTTACATGTTAGTTGTTCCCAGAAAGATGAAGCAGAGCATAGGTTGAAAATAGCAATTTTCAAAAGCTACCCTTCATCCATTCCTGGAAAATAAATTTAGGAAACACCTGTGCATTCAAAATGTCCTCTTTACCCCTATACCTATTCCTCAGGAGGGTTATTTTTTATAATGGTGTCACATGTGGGCGTTTCAGATTTTTCAATTTACGGCACACTGTTCAAAAAAACCTTGAGGCCTAAGTACTCACTGTATCCCTTGTTACCTTCCTTGGGGGGGGGGGGGGGGTGTAGTTTCAAAATTGTGGTCACTTGCCAGGGGTTTTTTTTTTTTTATGTCAGCACTTCAACCATTGCAGTGCAAATTACCACTTTAGGCTCTCACTCCTAAGCCCTATTTTGCACCCGCATAGTGCTTTTCTGCAATATATTGGGTATATCCTTTTTCTGGAGAAATTGGGCTACAAATTTTGTGGCGCTTTTTCTCTCACACTACCTGTGAAAGTTAAAAAAAAAAAAAAAAAAAGTGTAAACACCAACAATTCAGTGTTAAAAATAAAATTTTTAACTTTTACAGCCCACTGTTCAAAAAACGTGAGGTGTAAGTACTCACTGTAACCCTTGTTACGTTTCTTGACGGGTGTAATTTCTAAAATGGTGTCACATGTGGGGTTACAGCTGTTATTGCATAATGAGGGCTTTGTAAACGCACATGGCCCCCGACTTCAATTCCAACAAACTTTTCACTTCAAAAGCTCCTTCTATTCTGAGCATTGCAGTGCGCCCAGAGTACTTTACATCCCCATATGGAGTATTTTCCTTCTCAGGCGAAATTGCAATATAAATTTTGGGGGCCTTTTCCCCTATTACCCCATGTGAAAACGAAACATTTGGGGTAACACTATCAATATACAGTAGTACCAAAAATAAAATTTTTCAATTTTACGTCCCTAAAACCTGTGAGGTGTAAGTACTCATTGTAACCCTTGTTACGTTCCTGGAGGGGTATAGTTTCCAAAATGGTGTCCCAAGCGGGGGATTTCTGCTGTTCTGCTGGGAGGTTTGTAAACGCACATGGCCCAGACTTAAATTCCAGCTAAATTCTGTCTCCAAAAGTCCAATGGCATTTCTTCTGTTCTGAGACCTGTAGTGCACCAGCAGAGCACTTAAAAAGGGGTATTCTAAAAAAAAAAAAAAAGTTTTCCCAGGCTACAAATTTTTTTTTTCTCCTTAGACCACTTTTAAAAATGGAAAAAAATGGGGCTACAAGAAGTGTAAAAAAATGCAGATTTTGATTTTTCTCCTCCACATTGCTGCTATTCTTGTGAAACACCTTAAGGGTTAACAAACTTTTCTAAATGTCATTTTGAATACTTTGAGGGGTGTAATTTCTATAATGAGGTCATTTATGGGGTCTCTCTCACAGAAAGGCCCCTCAAATCCACTTGAAACTTAACTGGTCCCTGGAAAATTCAGATTTTGAAATTTTCGTGAAAATTTTGAAAATTGCTGCTATACTTTGAAGCCCTCTAATGTCTTCTAAAAGTAAAAACATGTCAACTTTCTGATGCCAACATAAAGTAGACATATTGTATTTGTGAATCAATATAGAATTTATTTGGAATATCCATGTTCCTTATAAGCAGAGAGTTTCAAAGTTAGAAAAATGCTAAATTTTTAAGATTTTCATCAAATTTTGGGATTTTTCACCAAGAAAAGATGCAAGTAATGACGAAAATTCACTACTATGTTAAAGTAGAATATGTCATGAAAAAACTCTCTCTGAATCAGAATAAAAGGTAAAAGCATCCCAGAGATATTAATGCATAAAGTGACAGTGGTCAGAATTGCAAAAAAGGTCTGAATCCTTACAGGTTAAAATGGGCTAAGTCCCTAAGGGGTTAATAAAGTGGCCATTTCATGTAACATCCAAAGATCAGGTAAAGATCAGTTGTTCTGTATATACTGTCTCACTTATGATGCTCATAAGGCCTGCATTGAAATCCCCAGAAAGGGTATGCATACACTTTCCTTGTAATTTTTTTATTTGTGTAGACTGCTGTACATGTTCACACACCAATTCCTAAATGAGAAGCTGCTTTATAAGAAGAAAAAAAAAATAAAAATTTGAAAAAAAGTAAAAAATAAAGAATAAAAGTTAAAGAATACAGTTTCTAAAAATCACTACAGAATATATATCAACTAAAGAGAAAAGTTTACAATTCAATAAAACACAGTGACTTCTTACCACTTCCTGGACAAGACTAATCAATTCCATTAACCGTCGGCGAAGCTTGGCCACCTCTTCATTTACTTTTGTAACATGCTGCTCATAAATTTCTGCAAGCGGCTTGAAAGTGTGTCCGCCATGCTAAAATAAAAACCAGTAACAGTGTTACCCACATAAGTAAGGTCAGACATTAAAAGGAGTACTCTGGGATATGAAAAAACTTAACTTAAGCCCCAGAGCTTGGACCGCCCGTGATCTCCCGTATGGGGACCCTGGCTCTGCCAAAATAGTGAACGTCAACCACCGCATGACACGGAGGCCAACACGGCCCCTCAATACATCTCTATGGCAGAGACAGAGACTGCTGAATGCAGCGCTCCTGCTCTCCCATAGATATGTATTGAGAGGGCATGTCAGTCGCAGCGTCATGCAGTGGTCAGACATGCCCCCTTGCCGCTGACTGCAGGGGCCACGTACAGGAGATCGCGGGGTGGCCCCACCGGTTGGACCCCTCGCGATCTGAAACTTATCCCCAATCCTTAGGATAGGGGTTAAGCTTTCATATCCCATAGTACTCCTTTAACAGAGAAGATACTTTTATTTTAGTTTCAAAAGAAGAACATTTATTGACATGAGAATTAAACGTGTACAAAAGTATAAAGTGCATACAATAAAAAAAAACTGCAAAAAATAACGTAAAGTAGCAAAATAGGCTACAAAATATGGGAAAAACAAAGTGGGAAAATACTGGGGAGGGGCAATAAAAGGGGAAAGGAGGGGAGAGGAAGGGACAAGGAGGTGGGGTACAATAGATAAATGGTAATGGTGAGAAACAGGTCAGCACAACAAAGTGAGATCTGGGTAGGTCACAAAAAAAACAAACAAACAAAAAAAACAGAAAGCTATGTAAACCAGCTCACAATAGGACATATCAGTCTCATAGGGAGAGGAGATCCAAGGGCCCCAAACCTTATCAGAGTGTGTCACAGTATCAGCCCGAATTGCATTTAATCGTTCAGATTGCATGATATTGTTCACACAGGATATCACCAACAGGATACTTTTATTTTAACCCCTTAAGGACCCTTGACATACGCGTACGTCATGACACCCTGGTACTTAAGGACCCATGACGTACGCGTACGTCATGGAGAATTCCGGCCCCTGCCGCGCACCGGGGGGGGGGATCGGATTGGGATGCCTGCTGAAATCGTTCAGCAGGCATCCTGTGCAAACGCCCAGGGGGGGTCATCAGACCCCCCATGTCGGCGATCGCGGCAAGTCGCAAGTGAATTCACACTTGCGATTTGCGTGATTCCGGGTCATTACGGGTCTATAGTGACCCGGAATGTAAGGGGGATCGCGGTTGTCTAAGACACGCACGATCCCCCTGAAGGCATAGGAGTGAGGTGGCAGGGGTGCCACCCCTCCTATCCCTGCTATTGGTGGTCTAGACGCGACCACCAATAGCAGATCGGGGGTGGGGGGGGGGTTAACTTTCGTTTTCCCTGTCCTGCCCACCCACAATAGGAGGGGCAGAACGGGGAACGAAAGGAGACCGGCGCCAAGGATCCACTTACCGATCAGGGCCGGCGACGGAGATCGGCGGTCGGCGATGACGTGCGGCTGGATCCGGCGGAAGCCGTTGAGTTGCCTAGCAACATCTGGAGGGTACAGTTTGAGATCATTATACAGTGGTCTCTAACTGTAGCCCTCCAGATGTTGCAAAACTACAACTCCTAGCATGCCCAAACAACTGTTTGCTGTCTGGGCATGCTGGAATTTGTAGTTTTGCAACAGCTGGAGGACCACAGTTTGGAGATCACTTTGCAGTGTTCTCTAAAACTGAAGCCCTCCAGATGTTGCAAAACTGCAAATCCCAGCATGCACAGACAGCAAAAAGCTGTCTCGGAATGCTGGGAGTTGTAGTTGCATACCTCCAGCTATTGCATAACTACATCTCCCAGCATGCCCTTCGGCGATCAGTGCATGCTGGGAGTTGTAGTTTTGCAACAGCTGGAGGCAGACTGGTTGGAAAATACTGAGTTAGGTAACAGAACCTAACTGAAGGTTTTCCAACCAGTGTGTCTCCAGCTGTTGCAAAAGTACAACTCCCAGCATGCATGGTCTGTCAATAAATGCTGGGAGTTGTAGTTTTGAAACAGCTGGAGGTTCCCCCCCCCCCCCCCCCCCATGTGAACGTACAGGGTACATTCACACAGGCAGGTTTACAGTAAGTTTCCTGCTTCAAGTTTGGGCTGCTGCAAATTTTTTGCCGCAGCGCAAACTCCTAGCGGGAAACTCACCGTAACACACCAGTGCGAATGTACCCTAAAAAAACACTACACTACACATAATAAAGAGTAAAACACTACATATACACCCCCTTATACTGTCCCCCCCCCAATATAAATGAAAAACGTATTGTATGGCAGTGTTTCCAAAACGGAGCCTCCAGCTGTTGCAAAACAACAACTCCCAGCATTTCCGGACAGCCACTGACTGTCCAGGCATGCTGGGAATTTAGCAACAGCTGGAGGCACCCTGTTTGGGAATCTCTGGCATAGAACACCCCTATGTGCTCCCTAATTTAGTCCTCAAATGCGCATGGAGCTCTCTCACTTCGGAGCCCTGTCGTATTTCAAGGAAACAGTTTAGGGCCACATATGGGGTATCTCCGTACTCAGGAGAAATTGCACTACTAATTTTTGGGGGCTTTTTCTCCTTTTACCCCTTATGAAAAGGAAAAGTTGGGGGCTACACCAGCTTGTTAGTGTAAAAAAATAAAAAAAAATTACACCAACATGCTGGTGTTGCTCCATATACTTTTTATTTTCACAAGCGTTAAAAGGAAAAAAAGATACCCAAAATTTGTAACGCAATTTCTCCCGAGTACAGAAATACCCCATATGTAGGTGTAAAATGCTCTGCGGGCGCACAACAAGGCTCAGGAGTGAGAGCGCACCATGTACATTTGAGGCCTAAATTTGTGATTTGCACAGGGGTGGCCGATTTTACAGCGGTTCTGACAAACGCAAAAAAATAAATACCGATATGTGACCCCATTTTGGAAACTACACCCCTCACGTAATGTAATAAGGGGTGCAGTGAGCATTTATGCCCCACAGGTGTCTGGCAGATTTTTGGAACAGTGGTCCGTGAAAATGAAAAGTAATTTTTCATTTTCACAGCCCACTGTTCCAAAGATCTGTCAAACGCCAGTGGGGTGTAAATACTCACTGCACCCCTTATTAAATTCTGTGAGGGGTGTAGTTTCCAAAATAGGGTCATATGTGGGGGGGGGTCCACTGTTCTGGCACCACGGGGGCTTTGTAAACGCACATGGCCCCCGACTTCCATTCCAAACTATTTTTTTACCAAAAGCTCAATGGCTCTCCTTCTCTTCTGAGCATTGTAGTGCGCCAGCAGAGCACTTGACATCCACACATGGGGTATTTCCATACTCAGAAGAGATGGGGTTTCAAATTTTGGGGGGCATTTTGTCCTATTACTCGTCATTATGGAGGACATTCGCGCGATCGCGGATGTCGGACATTACCGGCGGGTCCCCGGGTGCTGATAGCAGCCGGAACCTGCCGTGTATGACGTGAGCACCGCTCTGATGCTCGCGGTCATACACAGGATGTAAATGTACTTCCTGGTGCGCGAAGTACCACCAAACCAGGACATACATTTACGTCGTTAAGGGGTTCAAAATCAAAATGTTCACACAACATGTAGAAAGCACTAAAATAATTGATAATAGTTACAAATGTAGTCAAAAACATTGGTCAATTATTTGAATGCATAAAAGGAATGTGTGTGTTCAAATCCATATCTAATGTTAAAAAATGTTCCCAAAAAGTCTTAAATATGTTGTTAACATTTGTAATTTTAGCACCAATATTATGAAATTGTCCTAAAATCTTGCAGTTTTCATTCAGACCACTCAGCCTAATAATAAAAGGGGTTATCCAGAGGGAGGTTTTTTTTATTATACACATTTTGCCCACTTAACAGCATATTTAAAAAAAAAAAAAAAAGCTGCACTCCTCCACAATGTCACACTGCCCCTCATCCAATCACTGGCTGCATCGATAAGTGGGCAGAGTTGTAAAAACAAAACAGAAACCCTATCGCCGGATAACCCCTTTAAAGGGGTACTCCGGTGCTTAAACATCTTATCCCCTATCCAAAGGATAGGGGATAAGATGCCTGATCGCGGGAGTCCCATCGCTGGGGACCCCCGTGATCATGCACGCGGCACCCCGTTTGTAATCAATCCCCGGAGGGTGTTCGCTCCGGGTCTGATTATGGTCGACCGCAGGGCCGGCGGCGTGTGACGTCATGCTCCGCCCCTCAATGCAAGCCTACGGGAGGGGGCGTGATAGCTATCACACCCCCTCCCATAGGCTTGCATTGAGGGGCGGAGCGTGACGTCACACGCCGCCGGCCCTGCGGTCGAGCGTAATCAGACCCGGAGCGAACACGCTCCGGGGACTGATTACAAACGGGGTGATGCGTGCATGATCACGGGTGTCCCCAGCTGTGGGACTCCCGCGATCAGGCATCTTATCCCCTATCCTTTGGATAGGGGATAAGATGTGTAAGCACCGGAGTACCCCTTTAAGCAAAGACTTTTTGTTCTATAGTGGTCACTTTCCAGCACTCTGCTCCTTATTATCACAGACAGAACAGTTAAAGGTGATACCAATATATAGTATTGCAGAAAGTTCAAGCATTCGGCTCCGCTTCCCCTATATGCAGAGGGAGAAAAAAAAAAGGGGGAGACAGGGGACAATGCCTCGTGTATTACCCTTAGCACCAAAGTCCAAGGCAGGTCTGTATTAGACGTAGAGTCTATAGAGTGGTCGCTCACCACTCACCAGAAAGCAAAAGAAACAGGCATATCAACCCCTTAGGGTTACTCAGATGTAGGTGGTAGCAAGCTGCAAGCCCAAGGTCCAAATGGGAGAGGATGAAGTCTTATCCCATAAACATGCAGACAGGAAACAGAAAAAAGGACGGAACCTTAAAGAGGCGCTGCTCACGACCAAAGTATATGGCACAAAAGGTGTAGAGAGAAAAGTGCCGTATACTTTGGTTGTGAGCAGCGCCTCTTTAAGGTTCCGTCCTTTTTTCTGTGTTTACTATCCGCTTCCCCTATGACCATCAACAACACAATGACTCCTCAAGATAGGAAACCACAGGTGAATCTTCACCACATAAAGCAGCCTACGACCGGTTGACACATTGGTGACAACAGGATTCCAAAAGCCCAAGAGAGAATAGTCCATCAATCATCCAGACAGGAAGAAATAAAGGGCGTCACTCACCGGTGTCAGCGTCACAGAGAACTTTATCATGGATGCAGTTTCACAGGGTGCACACGCGGACGTTGCATAGGGAACGCAGCTTGTCAGCAATGAGCCGGGTATGCACCCTGTGAAACTGCATCCACAATAATGTTCTCCGTGACACTGGTGAGTGATGCCCTTTATTTCTACCAGTCTGGATAGCAATATACTGTATACCTTCCCCTCAGTGTAAAGTTACCTTATCAAAGGATCACAGAACATGCCAAGAAAACATTTCCATTCTAGTAAAAAGGGTCTGGGTCAGTCCATGGTGTTCATAGGGCTTACTGTAAAGCATATCTCTGAATGCTGTTTAACAGGCAAGATGATAACCCTCGTAATTTACAAAAAAAATATACATTTACAATCAAGCAGTTTGGAAAATCACAAAAATCATCTTTCTGTCCCTGAGATATGAGGGTTTATTGTTTGTCTAATATATCAGGGAATAAGTCAGATGGGCATGAAAATTTAAAGAAGAAGTATAATGGACAAAAATGTATCCCCTATCAGCAGGATCGGGGATAAGTTTTAGATCACTGAGCGTCCGAGCGCTTTGGGGATTTTTGGGGATTGGCCATAGGTCCTCTAAGTTCAATAGTGTAAGGACTTTGTTAAACATAAGTTAACTCACCATTCCTCCCCAGAGAGCACATTGATGGCAGATGCAAATTTTACAAGTCCAACAAAATACGCTGAGCTTTTCATGATGATTTTCGCATCTTAGAAAAGTAAAAAAAAAAAATTATATTGAGAAATGCATTCTAGAAAACCTATTTATGTGACATTGCCAAGCTTTCTCTATGATGCAAAGTTTAGTTTAGTTTCTCTGGTCGCCATCCTTTTGGATCTAATAAAGTTCTAAAAGATAATGTACACAGGGGTAAATCGGACACATTTTCCTCTTTGTAGATACACTGATCAGCCATAACATTAAAATAAAGTGAAAAATCTGTTCTTTAACTTTATGTGTAGAGAGCAAGAATAGGAACATCTAGTTATCTGAGCAATGCTCCTGACATGCAGTGGATAATACCTGCCAAAAGGAAGCCCATAAAAAGGACAAATGCTTACTATGACACGACCACATGTACCCACAGCTCATTTAAAGGAGATATCCAGCCAAAAGTGGTAAATGTATGTATGTATGTATATATGTATATATGTATATATGTGTATATATGTATATATATGTATATATGTGTATATATGTGTGTATATATGTGTATATATATATATATATATATATATATATATATATATATATATATATATATTTTTTTTTTTTTTTTTTTTTTTTATACATTATGCTCACCATGATTCTACAGGGCATGCCAGCTGATTTGTTTTAAACTCAGACCCCCGTAGCTCTCATAAACTGCCTTTAATAAATCAAGCTAAAAGCGAAAAAAGACTGCACAAACCATGAGCCCCTGCGCTTCTTTCCCGTGCGAGTTGCAGGAAGGGGCTCCCTTGAGCGAGTTTAGGGAGGCAGTAAATATAGATGAGGGTGGTGTGTGTGCCCCAGGGAATCAAGGATAATCACACTGTGCATGCTCTGAGCTGAAGAGAAAGTGACAAAGAGTTGACCTGGTATCCAAATTTTTCAGATCTCAATCTGAATGACCATCTGTGAGATGTGATGCAAATACAGTCAGAGCCCATGGTAGCCCCACCTTGCAACCTACAGAACTCAAATGATCTGCTGTTAATGTCTTGGTATCAGATACCACAGGAAACCTGCAGGGGTCTTGTGGAGTCCATGCCTCAACAGGTCAGAGCAGATTTGAGGGCACAAGGGGGACCTTCACAATGGCAAGTGGCTTTAATGTTATGGCTGATCGGGGTATATTGCTCAGACCCTAATTCAACAACTGTATTAAACCCCAGATCATATTCATCAATAAACTAGAAACAGTTGACGGCCCTGTTAACACACACATACCTAGCAGTAGCTGTTATGCTGCAGCAGATTACTGTATAGTGTTTAGTGTAAAGAGATGATGCCCAGAGTGCAAATCCCCAGGGTCATAGCAGTGCAGGCCAGTTTTTTGTGATCAATATACTGGAGCATTTAAGTTCTAGGGCTAAGACACCTGAAACAGCCATGAGCAAATAACTAGAAAGACCTTAACTTGCAGTGTAAAACAGTGAAAGACTATGCCAACAGTGAACAAGTTAACTGGTAATGCTATGAATGACAACCTACCGATTCTCTTTACAGATTATAAAATGTTGCTGGTTGTCAGATTTGCATACATTTTGATTAGAAGTCCTATGGCATATAAGAGGGTAGTCGTATAATACATGCCAATGAAATATTAACTGCAAAATACATATAATATTTTATCACTTACTTGTCCTTCTCATTTTCTTCATGTTTGTTAAGACTGCATAACTGTAGTGTGTCAAGTCGCTGAGTAACTTCTTCGGCCCACCGACAATTAACCAACTCCCTGAGCTGCAAAGGAGCTCTAAATAGAAAAGCAGAAAAATAAATCGTTGATGACCTTCATCAATGGATATTATCCCATTAGACTGTTGGAAACACTAAACACCATAAGGCCAGGTTCCCACTGGCGAAAAATGTACGGACATTCCGCAAATTTGACTAACTGGCGAGCGATAGAACCGCTCGGAAATGTGTCATCTGATGGACAGCAATGCATTTCCTTGCGGACTCCGCAGAGAGAATACACTTGACTAATCATTCTGCCGATAATGGAATCTGAATTTCTGTACCAAAAACATCTGGCATGCAAATTCTGCCGAGTGAACAGCGCAGCAGAATCCCATTTAAATCAATGGGACACTGCTGCTGGGGAAAGTCTGTGCAGAATATTAATGCAGAATCGCGCATGGCCATTCTGGCGTGTGAAAATAGCTAAGGGTGAAAATCTGGGGATCTGCAGTATATTTTATTGACAACTCTATGACAGCCCAAGTGAGACTTATCTTTATAAATGTTGTTGGGAAGAGCTCCAGACAATATGCTAAAATATCATCTAAACAGCTATAGTAACCAAGAAAAAAAAAACTCTAATTGTTTAAGCTTTCTGGAAACAAGATTGTTAGATAAAGTATGTGTTTCTAAGGCCACATTTACATGTAACAGTCAAAGAAGTCTATTCATCCTAGTGAATGACCTGCAGAGCGCTGGGACCAAAGTAACAAAGGCTACCATCAGTAACATACTACGCCGCCAGGACTCAAATCATGCAATGCAAGAGAGCACTTGGATCATCTTGAACAGTGGTTCTCAACCTTTTTGGCGACTGTACCCCCAAACACTGAAAATATGTCCGCAGGTACCCCTCATGCGGAACTTACACGCGAAGGGTACCCGCAGACAAAAGGCATGTGCTTACCTTTATACTAATGAGATACTTAATCACCTTGTGCCAATATTCCCCCCCCTCCCTCTGATCCCCATTGGCCATTATTCCCCCCCTCGAGCCATTATCATCAGATATGGCAAAAGTGAATCAGAGGGAGGGGGAATGATAGCACAAGGGGATTAAAATGGATGGGGGATTATCTACCCCCCTCCATATTAATCCCATTGACCCATTATTCCCCCTTACCTCTGATCCCCTTTTGCCATTTCCCCCCCCCCCCCCCTCCATCTTAATCCCCTTGTTATCAGATATGGCAAAAGGGAATCAGAGGAAGGGTGAATGATCGCACAAGGGAATTAAGATGGAGGGGGGGGGGGTGCTAGAGGATCAGAGGGAGCGAGTTAGGATTAATGGAGCAAGAGATTAAGCTAAGGGGGGGGGGGTTAATCATCATCCCCTCACCCCCTCCATATTGATCCTTGGGTTATTATCGGATGTGTCAAACAGGGATCAGAGGGAGGAGGAAATAATGGCACAAGGGGATTAAGATGGAGAGAGGGAGGGGAAATTATGCAGTGACAAATACTGGACAATGCATGGCCAATACACGTACAACCGGTTAAGCACCCCTGATCTAGAAGAGTATTGGGAGAATGTCATACGGTCAGATGAAACCAAAGTATACAACTTTTTTATATAAAAAAAAATTTACATCCAAAGAAAACCATACCTACTGTGAAGCATGGGGGCTGAAACATCGTGCTTTGGGGCAGTTTTTCTGCAAAGGGACCAGGACGACTGATCCGTGTAAAGGAAAGAATGAATGGGGCCATGTATTGAGAGATTTTAAGTGAAAACCACCTTCCATCAGCAAGGGCATTGAAGATGAAACATGTCTGGGCCTTTCATCATGACAATGATCCCAAACACACCACCCGGCCAATGAAGGAGTGGCTTTGTAAGAAGCATTTCAAGGTCAAGGAGTGGCCTATCCAGTATCCAGATCTTAACCCCATAGAAAACATTTGGAGGGAGTTGAAAGTCCATGTTACCCAGCGACAGCCTCAAAACATCACTGCTCTAGAGGAGACCTGCATGGAGGAATGGGCCAAAATACCAGCAACAGTGTGTGAAAACCTTGTGAAGACTTACAGAAAACATTTGACATCTGTCATTGCTAACAAAGAGTATATAACCAAGTACTGAGCTGAACTTTTGTTATTGACCCAATACACTCTTCAAAAAAAAAAAAAAAAAACAAAGGGAACACTCAGAAGAAAACATCTTAGATCTGAATGAATGAACTAATATGAAATACTTTTGTCTTTACATAGTTGAATGTGCTGACAACAAAATCACACAAAAATTATCAATGGAAAACAAATTTATCAACCCATGGAGGTCTAGATATGGAGTCACACTCAAAATCAAAGTGGAAAAATCGCACTACAGGCTGATCCAACTTTGATGTAATGTCCTTAAAACATGTCAAAATGAGGCTCAGTAGTGTCTATGGCCTCCACATGCCCGTATGACCTCACCACACTGCCTGGGCATGCTCCTGATGAGGTGGCGGATGGTCTCCTTCAGGATGTCCTACCAGACCTGGACTAAAGCATCCGCCAACTCCTGGACAGTCTGTGGTGCAACGTGGTGTTGGTGGATGGAGCGAGACATGATCTCCCAGATGTGCTCAATCGGATTCAGGTCTGGGGAACGGGCGAGCCAGTCCATAGCATCAATGCCTTCCTTTTGCAGGAACTGCTGACACACTCCAGCCACATGAGGTCTAGCATTGTCTTGCATTAGAAGGAACCCAGGGTCAACGGCACCAGCATATGGTCTCACAAGGGGTCTGAGGATCTCATCTCAGTACCTAATGGCAGTAAGGCTACCTCTGGCAAGCACATGGAGGGCTGTGTGCCCCCCCCCCCCCCCCCCCAAAGAAATGCCACACCATTACTGACCCACCGCCAAACCGGTCATGCTGGAGGATGTTGCAGGCAGCAGAACATTCTCCACGGCATCTCCAGACCCTGTCACGTCTGTCACATATGCTCAGTGTGAACCTGCTTCCATCTGTGAAGAGCACAGGGTGCCAGTGGCAAATTTGCCAATCTTGGAGTTCTCTGGCAAATGCCAAACGTCCTGCACAGTGTTTGGCTGTAAGCACAACCCCCACCTGTGGACATCGAGCCCTCATACCACCCTCATGAAGTTTGTTTCTGACCGTCTGAGTGGACACATGCACATTTGTGGCCTGCTGGAGGTCATTTTGCAGGGCTCTGGCAGTGCACAAAGGCGGAGTTAGCTGTCCTAATGCTGGGTTGCTGCCCTCCTACGGCCTACTCCACATCTCCTGATGTACTGGCCTGTCTCCTGGTAGCGTCTCTATGCGCTGGACACTACGCTGACAGACACCGAAAACCTTCTTGCCACAGCTCGCATTGATGTGCCATCCTGGATGAGCTGCACTACCTGAGCCACTTGTGTGGGTTGTAGACTCCGTCTCATGCTACCACTAGAGTGAAAGCACCGCCATCATTAAAAAGTGACCAAAACATCAGCCAGGAAGCATAGGAACTGATAAGTAATCTGTGGTCACCACCTGCAGAACCACTCCTTTATTGGGGGGTGTCTTGCTAATTGCCTATAATGTCCACCTGTTGTCTGTTCCATTTACACAACAGCATGTGAAATTGATTGTCAATCAGTGTTGCTTCCTGAGTGGACAGTGTGATTTCACAGAAGTTGTTTTTTAACCCCTTAAGGACCAAGCCCATTTTAACCTTAAAGGGGTATTCCAGGATATTTAACTGTGCTACAGGGGCTGTAAAGTTAGTGTAGTTCATAAGTGTTTTTTTTTTTTTTTATGATAGGGGACTATCAATAGCAATCAGTTGATTTCTTATACTGTTCAGCACTATGCATAGGGCATAGCACTGATCAGTATTATCAGCTATCTCCTGCTCTGGTCTGCTCGATCTCGGATCAGAGCAGGAGACGCTGGGGGACGGAGGCAGGTGAGGGGACCTCCGTCCGCCATTACCCCATTACCAATGATCTGATCCCCGTGGCAGCGCTGCGGGCGATCAGATCATCTATTTTAACATGCACACTGCCTCAGATGCCATAATCTGTACTGATCACGGTATCTGAGGGGTTCAGGAAGGACATCCGCGTGATCGCGGATGTTGGCCATTACCGGCGGGTCCCCGGCTGCTGCTAGCAGCCGGAACCTGCCGTGCATGACGCGAGTACCGCTCCGATGCTCGTGGTCATACACAGGACGTAAATGTACGTCCTGGTGCACTAAGTACCGCCGCACCAGGACATACCTTTATGTTCATGGTCGTTAGGGGGTTAAGTGTTACCTTTATTTTTATGAGCAGTGGACTTATTCACCATAATTTGCAAATAAATTCCTTAAAAATCAGACAATGTGATTATGGATTTTTTTTTCTCATTGTGTGTCTCATAGTTGAGGTATACCTATGATGAAAATTACAGGCCTCTGATCTTTTTTAGTAGGAGAACTTGCACAATTGGTGGCCGACTAAATACTTTTTTGCCCCACTGTATAAAAACTGAAAAACACATAGTACATGGGTAAAGTCTCAATGCCTGAAAAAGCCAATATAAATACAGAATTCAATAATCAAGAATCACTTCCTTTCTGAAACTGAGGCTATTGGGGCTCTCAGTAGTCAGTAGCAACATACAATATGCCTCATAATCTCAGAGATAGCTTGTCCAGACTTATCAACGTGCTGTATAACCTACACATTAGGGTAGGTTTACACTATGTTAGAGCAGCGGACCCCATTGCTTTCTATGGGAAAGCAGTCATCTTGTGACACCATTCTGGACCTATGCTGTATTTAAAAAAAAGAACAGCAGCCCACCCTTTGAGTCCGCTTAAAATATCGCATAGGTCTTAAACTAGGTGATTCCATTGAGTCATAGAAATCAATTGGGTTTGATGCTCCCATTAACAGTATATGTTCCTAACCTGTGGTATTATTAAGTATAAGCTTTTCAGTCTTTTGTGCTGGTGGTTGTACTGTACTGTAGTGTATGACAACTAGCCATATATATTTATTATATGCATATGTATGTTTCCCCCCCCCCCCAGTGTACAATGTTTTTAGCCTTAGGTTTTGTTATTTTGTCTTTTTTGGAGTAATACAAGAGGTTAATACACAAGCTTATTTTATTTAGCCTGAGTAATGCAAGTCTTAAGATGGCAACTTTGTTAATGCTTTTATGACCCTGATGAAGGACAGTTAGCTGCTTAACAGCAGCATGTAGTTGGATGTTTATAATGTTTTTCAAAATTAATCTGCTAGTTTATGGGTACTGCTGGATCTACTTGCTTGAACTGTTGCTGATGCTTGGCTTCATGATCAGACACTGGATCCATTGCCTAGACAGCAACCAGTATGCAATGTGGGTGAGCTGGTTACCTTTTTTTGTGTTTACACAAAGTTTGCATTTATTTGCATATTCCAATACAAAAAAACCTTCATCAAATTTCAGTAGAGTACATGTGGACGGAGGTCACAAAACGTTAATTTGTATATTTCTCAGCGCAGTTATTACCCTTTGCAATACGAAGGGTGAAATCTGTGACAGATCCACTAGAATGGGTTAGCTAAGCTAAGTTTACAATACATAATGCAAGGAACTAATTTTATTTTCCTCCCAAGTTTCATTATAAAGGTTGCATTCACTTGAATTCCATTTATTATTTCCTCTTGGTTAGAATTGTAAGGCAAATATTTATTCTTAAGGGTTCGTTCACACGTACGCAGATTTGATGCGCAGGATTTGATGCTCAGGATTTTCTGCTTCAGATTTTAATGTAACCAAAATGACTGAGCACAGCTTCTAATCGGCAGTTACATATCCTGCGCATCAAATCTGCGCAGGATCCGGTATGTACGTACCCTTAAAAAGGAAATCTGTTTATTGTCACCTGCACTAACCTGTCTGTACTTACCATGTCCCGCTCCGTGCCGTTGTTCCACAGCCATCCTCTTTGGTATCTTCAGCTCCAGGCCCAATTTGGAGCATGGGTGGAGCTTAGTGACATCGCCACTGCTGTTTGAAGCGGAACCCAGCAGGGAACTGCAGCAGTGACGTCACTAAGCTCCACCCATGCTCCAAATTGGGCCTGGAGCTGAAGGTACCGAAGAGGATTGCCAGAGAACGACATAAAGGGACCAAGTAAGAATTGTTGTCATCGGTGTCACCTGCTCTACCTGTCTGTCCCGACAGGTTAGTGCAGGTGACACTGATGACAGATTTCCTTTAAGATTAAACACCATGAAACGAAGGATGCCATTGCACTGCATTTAACCTCTTAAAGACGCAGGGCATACCTGTACACCCTGCACCCGCTCCCCTTCTATGAAGCCGGGTCAGGGGCTGACCCCGCGTCATAGCAGGGTGGTCCTGGCGGCCATCAATGGCTGGGACCAGTGTCTAATGCCGGACATCACCAATCGCGGTGATGCCTGGCATTAACCCCTTAGACACAGCGATCAAATTTGAGCGCCACGTCTAAAATGAAAATAAATAAAGTATGGCATAGCATTGAACAGTGTATGCAATCAGAAGATTGCATGTAATAGTCCCCTATGGGGACTTAAAAAATGGTGTGTAAAAAAAAAAAAAAAAAAAAAATAATAATTTTTTTTTTTTTTTTTTAAAACCTCAGTTAATAAATGTGAATTAACTGATCATTTTGTATACCCTAAAAAAATAAATTAAAAAAAATAAAAAGCGATCAAAAGAGTCCCATCAAAACAAAAATGGTACTGGTAAAAACTACAGACCACAGCACACATACTAATTTTGGTGCATGTAGTTAAAAAAAAAATTATAAGTCTTAAAATAAAATCTATATACATTGGGTATCCTTGTAACCGTATAGACCTACAGAATAAGGAGTCATTTTTACCGAAAAGTGAACTGCGTAAAAATGGAAGCTGCTAAAAATTACAAAATGGCTTTTTTTTCTCAATTTAGTCCAACAAAAATTTTTTGGGGGGGGTTTTGCCATAGATTTTGTGGCACAATGACTGATGTAATTACAAAGTAAAATTGGTAGCGCATAAAACAAGCCCTCATATGGGTCTATAGCTGGAAAACTGAAAGAGTTAGGATTTTTAGATGGTGAGGAGGAAAAAAAACTTAAGTGCAAAAATGGAAAAACCCAGAGTCCTGAAAGGGTTAATATACTGTTAGAGCAGTGTTTTTCCCAAACAGTGGGCCTCCAGCTGTTGCAAAACTACAAATCCCAGCCTTTGGCTGTCCGGGCATGCTGGGATTTGTAGTTCTGCAACAGCTGGAGACACACTGTTTAAAAACACTGTTAGGGTAGGCCTCTGCTCTCTTTAGTAGGAAGATTGTAATCTTCTTGGTGCTGATGCTGCAGAGCAGCTTCCATTATAAGCCAAACTCAATGCACAGGTGGGCAGGCCCTGAGAATCTTTTTATTATCGTACACTGTTCAGTCAGATGACACGTATTGACTATATACTGTATATCTGTTTTATAGTAAATAGAAAACTCTGGGCGCCTGTACACCTATCCTGTTGGTTTTGCTTAGAACTCTTCTGCAGCATCAGCAACATAATCCATCTTTTTAGAAAGGAATGAAGTGGCCTACAGAAAAGTCAATGCAGCAGCATACACCGATCTTATACCCTTGACAATATATACTACATGCATTATGCCTTTTCAGCACAACAACCACAGCAGAGGGCATACATAAATGAGAAAAATGCAAAGAAATCAAAATCTTCTAAAAGTTTTTTTTCCAAATCACAAAATATGCTGGATAGAGACCATAGACATAGACAGACATATCTCAAGTCTGATGTGGGTATGTATGGTCTTTTATATTTTCCAATTTACTTCCAGGTAACATCTGCCCGCAGCTTTTTTTTTATTTACAAAAATGCTGTGTGTCAGCCAAAGGAAGGTTTCCTTCTCTTTTTGGGCTAAATTTATAGATGGCTGATCCAGCATAGGTCATCAGTATCAATTCAGTGGGGGTGCCAACCCCATTCCTCTGCGCTCCCTCCTCCGCCCCACAGGGCTCCTCCTCTGCGCTCCCTCCTCCGCCCCACAGGGCTCCTCCTCTGCGCTCCCTCCTCCGCCCCACAGGGCTCCTCCTCTGCGCTCCCTCCTCCGCCCCACAGGGCTCCTCCTCTGCGCTCCCTCCTCCGCCCCACAGGACTCCTCCTCTGCGCTCCCTCCTCCGCCCCACAGGACTCCTCTGTGCTCCCTCCGCTGCCCCACAGGACTCCTCTGTGCTCCCTCCGCTGCCCCATCAGACAGGGGAGAGCACGTAGGAATACTAGCCCACCCTCACTGTCAATGCCTGTACTTCAGCTTGGATAAAGCCATGATTTCTCTAAAAAAGGAAATACTTTTTCCTTCTGTAGTTTATCAGAAATGTTAATGTTTTGCCAAGATGTACTATATATAAAAAAATAAAAAGTTTTTGAACCTGACAGTGTCCGTTTAAGTGGCTCATTGCATGCCAGGGGTACAGCACTGGTAAACAGCTGATCAGCAGAGTGATGGTAGCAGCACTCACCCTTGTGGAGAGAGACCCTTGAAAAAATAAAAATAAACCTAGGGACAGATCATTAATAAATTTATGCCAAAAGCCCCATTAATCAAACTTACATAATCTGCTATGGATTTCCGGCTGCGAAAAATCCACAGCAGATTTTACTGCTACCCACTGACAACACAGATTGTAAAATAGACACCATATCATCAGTATACCTGCAGTGGGGGCACTGTGCTCTCTGTTCAGTAAGCCACCTCTGTAGACCAAAATAGAAAAAGGTTATAATCAGTTTTTAAATGAATAGCTAAAAAGTTATTTAACAAGTTGTGGGTTAACCATTCAAATTTTTACGGCAAGTAAATTCAACATTTTCTGCAGTCCTTTACAAAAATATGGGGCAGGACTGCATACAGTCTTTGCAAGAACAAGATAAATCTGCAGTAAAGACTGATTTGCACATGGTGTAAAACGGACACATTAGAATACAATGTTTATGTTAAAACACATCACCTTACAAAACTCCTACCATTCATATACTTTCTAAAAGTCTGCACCGCACCAACATTAAATAATTCATTGGTATAGACCTGTTTAGGTTTCAGCTGTCTAACACCATCTGCTTACTATCACAATGGACGGAATACGAAACTAGTGTATAGAACCAACATTGCTACCATCGCATGTAAATATTACCTTCTCCAGTACAAGCTAAAGCCATGTCTCATTGTAAAATTCTTGGTCCTTTTTTATTTTAAATCTTAATAGCTTGAAGTATAAACTGAAAAGCTTATACCGGACAGAACCTCTTCTGCCACTGATAATGTGCAAATTTAGGTTTACACCAAGCTTTTTGTGATGTTTGCACATATTTGGACCAAATAAAAATGTGAGAAGTGTATGACAGCAAGGCAATCTGACTGCTGGGGCGCAGACCACATGTGCCCTTCTATTCACTGTCTATGGGGGCTGACGAAGATAATGGTTTTCTACTTGAAGGAAATTTGAGAGAAAAAACAAAAAAACCACCACAACAGCAGGACAACCCTGTAAATAGCAGCGCTTACCCGAATACAGCTAAAGCAGCAGAGTTTGGAACAATGTGGACAGAGGCGAGCATCTCTCAGCTTTTCCATGCAGATGAAACATCTAAATACCTCTGCTATACCCTAAAAAGAAGAACACAAAGAAACAAAAAAGATTTAGCTACATTTGTAAAAGAAGCCAATTCATAAAACATACAAACAGCAGCTGACTGGCAATATTTACATGAAACAACTAATTACAGTACCGAAAAATAATAGAAAGGTATCCTGTTAAGAGAAAAATGCATCTCTGCTATAACCGACTATTATACTTTCGTAAGGAATCTCTCTACTCACTAAAAACCCATAATGACTGAGTATTAAAATCAACCGGGAGATCAATTTACACATGGCATATTTTTCATTTCAGAAAACATGCAATGAATGCAGAGGGTGGTATTTTTATTCTATTTTATCTGTTTATTTTATTTTGACATGATTTAGACTTTGATTAGACCAATTCAGTGGAGCTAAATCAGGGCCGGACTGGTTATTGGCACACTGGCCTTCCGTCTGCCTCGATGGCATATTTTTTTATCATAATAATCATAAAAAAAAAAAAAAAAAATTATAAAAGCGGTGGTTGCGAGCCTCCCTTCTCTAGACTCTTTAAAGGAGGCCACGCCCCGAGCCTGTCCCCAAGTACGTCAGGCAAAAGACACTGCTACTTTAAGAGCAGCAAAAATCCCGGAGCCTGATTTGCTGCAGAGAGATGCAGCTTGACGTGCCTATGGAGCACTGAGTCTTTTCTAGAAGGTGAAGAAGAGGACAGAGGGTCTGAGGGTACTTCGGGGTCTGAAGGAGGAGGGAAAAGATTGGTCTGCGGAAAAGATAGGGCTAAAGGCGGAGTGTACAGTGGTGGAATTCCACCAAACTGAGAAGAAACAGAGCAAGGCATTCATTTCCATGGGGCAGTGCGTACGGCAGGGTTCTATCCATGGGGCAGTGCGTACGGCAGGGTTCTATCCATGGGGCAGTGCGTACGGCAGGGTTCTATCCATGGGGCAGTGCGTACGGCAGGGTTCTATCCATGGGGCAGTGCGTACGGCAGGGTTCTATCCATGGGGCAGTGCGTACGGCAGGGTTCTATCCATGGGGCAGTGCGTACGGCAGGGTTCTATCCATGGGGCAGTGCGTACGGCAGGGTTCTATCCATGGGGCAGTGCGTACGGCAGGGTTCTATCCATGGGGCAGTGCGTACGGCAGGGTTCTATCCATGGGGCAGTGCGTACGGCAGGGTTCTATCCATGGGGCAGAGTTTTGAGCAGGGTTACACAACTCTGGCATAGTGTCTCTTATGCTATGTGCACTTGCAACATATCCAAAATTTGATAATAAAAATTCAGAAGAACTTCAAACACATTAGATTGCCAGCCAAAATTGTAAGGTCCAGCTGACACTCTAATGTGTATGGTCAGCTTTAGTAAGCTCTACAGCTCCACAGATATATGGATAGAGCTGTGCCTCCATTATGATGATTATGTTATACCATGTGTTACCGGTAAGCTAAGCCAGTGGAGGGAGACAGAGCATCAGACAGATACCAATCAAACATATTTTAAATAAAAAAGATGATGTAGGATATACAGTGGGGGGAAAAAAAAAGTATTTAGCCACCAATTGTGCAAGTTCTCCCACTTAAAAAGATGAGAGGCCTGTAATTTACATCATAGGTATACCTCAACTATGAGACATAATGAGAAAAAAAAAATCCATAAAATCACTGTCTGATTTTTAAAGAATTTATTTGCTAATTATGGTGGAAAATAAGGATTTGGTCAATAAGAAAAGTTAATCTCAATACTTTGTTATATACCCTTTGTTGGTAATGAACGAGATCAAACATTTTCCTTAAGTCTTCCCAAAATACACTGTTGCTGATATTTTGGCCCATTCCTCCATGCAGATCTCTAGAGCAGTGATGTTTTGGGGCTGTTGATGGGCAAAAGACTTTCAACTCCCTCCAAAGGTTTTCTATGGGTTTGAGATCTTGAGACTGGCTAGGCCACTCCAGGACCTTGAAATGCTTCTTACGGAGCCATTCCTTCGTTGCTCAGGCGGTGTGTTTGGGATCATTGTCATTCTGAAAGACGTTTTCACTCAAAATCTCACGATACATCGCCCCATTCATTCTTTCCTTTACATGGATCTGTCGTCCTGGTCCCTTAGCAGAAAAACAGCTCCAAAGCATGATGTTCTCACCCCCATGCTTCACAGTAGGTATGGTGTTCTTTGGATGCAACTCAGCATTCTCTCCTCCAAACACGACAGGCTGAGTTTTTACCAAAAAGTTCTACTTTGGTCTCATCTGACCATATGACATTCTCCCAATACTCTTCTGGATCATCCGAATGATCTCTAGCAAACTTCAGACTGGCCCGGACATGTACTGGCTTTAGCAGGGGGACACGTGTGGTACTGCATGATTTGAGTTTCTGACAGCGTAGTGTTTTACTGATGGTAGCCTTTGTTACTTTGGTCCCAGCTCTCTGCAGTTCCTTCACTAGGTCCCCCCATATGGTTCTGGGATTTTTTCTCACCATTCTTGTGATCATTTTGACACCATAGGGCGAGATCTTGCAAGGAGCCCAGATCGAGGGAGATTATCAGTGGTCTTGTATGTTTTCCATTTTCTAATAATTGCTCCTACAGTTTTTTTTCACACCAAGCTGCTTGTCAATTGCAGATTCAGTCTTCTCAGCCTGGTGCAGGTCTACAATTTTGTTTCTGGTGTCCTTCGACTGCTCTTTGGCCATAGTGGAGTTGGGAGTGTGACTGTTTGAGGTTGTGGACAGGTGTCTTTTATACTGATAAATTCAAAGAGGTGCCATTAATACAGGTAACGAGTGGAGGACAGAGGAGACTCTTAAAAAGAAGAAGTTACAGGTCTGTGAGCCAGAAATCTTGCTTGTTTGTAGGTGTCCGAATACTAATTTTCCACTATAATTTGCAAATAAATTCTTTAAAAATCAGACAATGTGATTTTATGGATTTTTTGTCTCATTATGTCTCTCATAGTTGAGGTATACCTATGATTAAAATTACAGGCCTCATCTTTTTAAGTGGGAGAACTTGCACAATTGGTGGCTGACTAAATATTTTTTGCACCCCTGTATATTTCTATATAATACATTATACATCCATACATACTTGGGTGTATTTTTTTTAAGCTTTTTTCACACCACATTTTTCTGAAGAGCATGAAGATGCATATGACATATCCGTTTAACGGATATTAATTACCGCGAATAACCGTAATGACTATAAAACGCACCATTTTTACCACAATTAAGGTGATTCGCAGCAAAACACATGCAGTAATTATAAGAAGTGCCACTATTTAGCCGCAACATGTGAACAGTCATATTGGAGTTTATCAGTTAAAAATATATTCAGACACATGACAGCTTATTCTGAAAATTCATCATGAATGTTAGATATGCCTTAAAAGGAGATGTCATATTAAAACTTTTCCCCTATCCGCTGGGGCTCCCTGCGATCTCCTGTACGGAGCCCCGGCTCTCCCAGGAATGGCGCGTCACAACCTCTGACTGAAGTGCGGGCTGCCATGCCCCCTCCATATGTCTCTATGGGAGAGCTGTTCGACAATCTTCGGCTCTCCCATAAAGATATATGTGGGGGCGTGGCGGCCCCCGCTTCGGGTAGGGGTTGTGGCGTGCCGCTCCCAAGGAGAGCTGGAGCTTTGTACAGGAGATTGCAGGGGCCCCAGCACGCCCCCACCCACCTCCACCCCGTGATCTAAAAGTTATCCCCTAGGGCAGTGGTCTCCAACCTGTGGACCTAGGGAATACATTTTTTTTTGTTAGTATGATACTTCTCCTTTAAAAAGGCATTATCCAGAAGCCGGAAAGGTATTACATTTTTGAGTTCAATGGTACTCCATTTCTGCCTTCTTGTCATCACAGAAGCATAACTTGGCCCCCTCTGGGCAAGCCATGTACAGGCAAGTGCACAGCAGCAGAGGAAACCCAAAGGCCTTGCCCATCAGGATGAGCAGTACGTAAGTGGAGGCAAACCACCGACATTACACCCTGCACAGTCACTGCAAGAAAAATGTAGTATAACAGACATTGGGATGAACAAAGTGGCATAAAAATAGAAGTAATCTTAGTGAGATAACTAATATGTATATTGTAGGCCTGCCTGCTTATAGATTTTCTCCATTTAACTATTTTGCTACATTTATTTTTTGCCTGTCCTTCCCTATTTTCAGCAGGTACATGATCAGTGGGGGACAGGCAGGTAAGTGTTTTATTTTTAGGCTAGCCTGAGCCCTTTAGGGGGAAAAAAAAAATTACCACTGTACAACCCCTTTAACACAGTCATCTTTAAAACTGACAATTCCTGTAGTGCTCTGCTTGCTGTCATAATGACCAGACCCCTGACAGACACCATTATTGTCATGTGTGAGTGCTGGTTTAAAAACTGATCTGTCAGTACAAATGCCATTATGCTAGTGTGAACAGATCACGTCCTTTGCGAACACTGAGAACTTCTTATTGTGTCCCGAGGACACAGCTAATATATTCTAATGAAGGTTGGAACCACTTTGTGAACTAGATTATATAGCCACATCGACAAGTGTGAACAAGTCCCAGTTATTATTTACCAGTCTCTAAGAGCTACTCCAACACATCGCCTGCTTCACAATAGATAGAATGATGCTCTGGTTGCTAAACTCATGTTTACAATACAAGCAACTAGCCACAGTTCAGCCTGTCAAGACAACAGTCCATCTCACCAAGAGCTACTATACAGCTGGTCAGGAGGAAAATAACCCGTCATTAAAGACCAAATGCTACTACCGTGTTTCTCCGAAAATAAGACTGGGTCTTATATTAATTTTAGTCACAAAAAACACACTAGGGCTTATTTTCAGGGTAGGGCTTATTTATTTACGGTATGGGGGGCTGCAGGAGTGGGAAGGATGGGGGGGGCTGCAGGAGTGGGAAGGATGGGGGGGCTGCAGGAGTGGGAAGGATGGGGGGGCTGCAGGAGTGGGAAGGATGGGGGCATCCTCCACACTCCTGCAGCCCCCCCCCATCCTCCCCTTCCCCTCTCGTCCTCCACACTCCTACCGTACCCTACAGCAGTGTTTCCCAACCAATGTCCTCCAGCTGTTGCAAAACTACAACTCCCAGCATGCCCAGACAGCCTTTGGCTGTCTGGGCATGCTGGGAGTTGTAGTTTTGCAACAGCTAGAGGCACACTGGTTGGGAAACACTGCCCTACAGTGCCCCCCACCCCTCTGCCATAATAAACTTGGGTAACGGTACTCATTTCACTTTCTAACCGTACTGTACCCTGCGGCGAGATCTTCTCCTGTTGCTTAGCAGCCAGGGGCAGGGACACGTCCGTGACGTCGGCCATGCATACGCGCCGACGTTGTAGAACGTCAGCGTCCCTGCCCTGGCTGAATTACGGTAAGCTAACTTGCCGCGGGGCCAGCCAAAGGAGGCGGGGGGGGGGGGGTGGCCAAGGGGGGCTGTGGGGTCTGCGGGCATTACTGGGGTGGACGGGGGCGATGTGGAATCTGCGGGCATTACCGCACTGTGGTGTCCGGGCGCAGTGTCGGGTTTGCGGGCATTACTGTGGCGGCTGGGGGGGCGGGAAGGTGTGTGGAGTCTCCGGGCATTACTGTGGTGGCCATGTGGGTCTGCGGGCAATACTGGCGGCCGCGGTCCGGATCTGGACCGCAATCCGCCAGCAGATTACCCCTGGACTAGGCCTTATTTTCGGGGTAGGGCTTATATTGCAGCCCTACCCCACAATCCTGCTAGGGCTTACTTTCGGGGTAGGGTTTATTTTCGGGGAAACACGGTATGAAAGTAACTCTGGCACAGTAGTGTCTCTTATGCTATGTGCACTTGCAATATATTCAAAATAATATTTTAATTATAACAAGGCTCCTTTCACACTATGAGCATTCATCCGTTATTAAATGGCCGTTTTCTGTGTGAAAACGGATGTATAACAGATGAAATAACTAGTGCTAACGGATGAATAAATAGCCCCCCAGCGCATTTATAATATGCCCCCCGCAGCACATTAATAAATATATACCCCCCGCAGCGCATTAATAATGTACCCTCTGCAGCGCATGTATAATATACCCTCGCATGTATATACATATGCCACCGCAGCGCTATATGTGAAAAGCATTCTAAAAGCATCGGCCTGCCTGCCCCCAGCACATCTATATACATATACCCCTGCAGCGCTATGAATTAAAAGTATTTCTATTAGCAGCGCATAGTGTCCAGAGAACATTTCCCCCCCATCTTTGCAACAGACTTCGGACTTCTGCCAGGCCAAGTCCAAACACAGGAAATGCTGAGAGGGGTGTGTGCAGCACTAAAGGGATTATCCACCATAAGGTGATTTTAGTACGTACCTGGCAGACAGTAATGGACATGCTTAGGAAGGATCTGCGCTTGTCTTGGGGCTAAATGGCTATGTTGTGAGATTACCAGAACACTGTGGCTAGCTTTCTGTGAACTTGTATTTCCTGTTTGACTTTTCTTGACTACAAATTCCACAATTCCATTTTCCTCCCTTCCACACATCAGCCACCCCATCCATTGAAATATAAATGAGCTGCATCCATTCAAAAGACCTGTGGTTTTCAATCAGGGTGCCTACAGCTATTGCATTAGTTGCAGATTGATCCCTCCACCCATTGAAGCAGACAGGATCCCTGTCATCAGCTGACTAGTGAGTCAGGTCTTGGCAGCATTGCAAGCTGGGAAAAATCCGAGACAACAGTCATTTTGTATGCTGATAAAAATAAATATTGGGGTGAAAATCACAGAAGAATTGTGAGAAAACTGTCACACACAGGTACA
This sequence comes from Hyla sarda, assembly GCF_029499605.1. Lineage (NCBI taxonomy): Eukaryota > Metazoa > Chordata > Amphibia > Anura > Hylidae > Hyla > Hyla sarda. The sequence continues at coordinate 245,668,328 of NC_079190.1, read as the reverse complement.
GACACTATATTATGAACTACACTAACTTTACAGCCCCTGTAGCATAGTCAAAAAGGAATACCCCTTTAACCAATCATAGCTCATCTCAGGCTAAGCTGCACACTAAACGACGCGAAGTAATTCTTCATGACTCTCCCGACGGCAGTCACACTGCCGTGTACTATTGGCAGTGTGAAAGAAGCCTAAGGGTGCGTTCACACTGAGTAATTCACGAGGAATTTACTCGAGTAATTTCTCATGAATTCTCCACTGAAAAAACTTGAGCATTTTATATAACTATAGACTATAATGTATTTTGCGCTTTTCAGTTCCCACTGTGCAAATTTCACTCGAGAATTCCTCTTCGCTTGAAGAAAGAGCATGTTCATTCGAATCCGCGAGCAGAATCCCATTGCAGTCAATAGAAAAAAAAAAATTTCGCCCGACACTGATTTCGCGCCTAATTCCACCCAAAAAAATTAAATCAAAGAAACATAACAAGGTAAATTCTAATTGGTGGTTTTAGTCCAGCAAAAAAAATAAATAAAATAAAACTGTTTCCTCCTGTTAACTCCGCGTAAAAAGAACGTAAATTCTACGGCAGAATTTTTACACAAGGATTCCTCTCCAATTCCTCAGTGTGAGCACACCCTAAAGCTTTATCTACTTTCTATTTGTTTGGGAATCATGTCCTCCGGTGTCCCCAGTGAAAAGCCAAGCACCAGCCGGGTGAAACACGTTGCTGAATTTGGGCGACACCACTTTGGTCGCCACATTCGAGTCATTTAGCACCCTTTGTTCTTATATACTGGGTGAAGCAAGAAGTGGAATATACATGTATCATTTTGGTGTTTGATTCCTCATATTATGTGTTTTGGTGTCTGTCTTGCATATTATGGACCATAGATTTCATATAATTCCATATTAAAAGTTACGTTTTAGAACTGTGCGAACTAATGTTCTGTTTTGGCAGTGTCTTTTGTGGTTATGTAAAATTTCCCATTTTTCTTTAACATTAGTATGGCTAGTATTATCTCCATATAACCTATGCACTCATGTCTGCTGCACTGTACCTCATACACAGCTGCCCTATTTTAATAGCAGTAATTTACAAATCTGCATACCTTTCTAGCACCGGATGATTTGATTAGGGACTGATATTCCGGTATACATTATCGCCTATTTATCCACCCCCCGCTGCAAATTATTGATTTATAGCGGGCGCTTTAAATCAATGAACTGCAGCGGATTTTGCGGTGCCATGGGCCGCCGCCACCCGCTTCTCTCTCCCTGCCTGTCCGGGGGTCCTCGAGTCCTATCACCGCCACCGCCCCGCCCTGGCCCCATTGCCTCCCCCATCCCCCATTTTATAATTACCTGTTCCCGGGGTCCACTCTACATCTGGCTCCGGTGGCGTCCTCCCGAGCTGTCACTGTGCGCACTGATGGTGACGTCGCGTCACGTCACTCGTCATTGCGCACAGAGTAACGCAGGATGCAGCAGGAGCCAGAAGAAGGTGGTGCGGCACGGTGCGGTGGGGGCGGGGCATTATCTGATTATCGGCAAGGTAATTGCTGATAACGCCCAAAGTCATGAATATCGGCCGATAATATCGGCCAAACCGATAATCGGTTGATCCCTAGATTTGATGACATCATTTCTCCAGAAGATCCCTTTAAATAGACTTGATACATGACTAAGGAGATCAGCCAAACCAGAGACACCCACATGTAGAAAACTGTTTGAGGTTATGCTCCCATAAGTACAAAGCAGGGTACTGGCTGGCTTGAGTGCCACTAGACAATGTTTTGTGCATACTTTTTACTTTCTCAAGGAGCACTATTTTTCAAGGAGATTGTGCACCGTGAGAAGAGAAGCAAGATGTTCAAAACAGAAGTGATACTTACCTACCCCGGTCCCCTGAAGGCACCATTGCAACTCCTTCCAATCCCCCCACTGCTCACCACCTTTCCCTGCAGTTGTCAGAGGAGATCCTGCCACAGGATACCAGGAAGAGGAGGGCACCGGGAGAGAGGTGTGAGGCAATCGTTTATTTTTTAAGATAGGGCAGAATGGAAAGGTTGGGGGAAAAACCCTATCCCGGAGTACTCCTTTATAGCACACCTGTCAGCAGGAAAATAGGGGTGTAAATTAGCACGTGACCGAGGAGGGCTAGTCATCATTAGGATTTCAGGCATATTTTTTTGCTTTTTTTTCCATCTCCATAGTCCTGTCCAGTGCTGAGATATAGACTTTTTTTGCCGTTATGTGGCTCCAAAGCCCGGGGGTGTTATTGAGCACAGCAAGAGCACCGGTACGGGCGCAGTCACATCTTAAATTGCAAATGAAGCAGGAGAATTTCAAAACCGCCTGATGTCAAGGAGCAAACTAGAGTCAGATAGGGTCGACGTTCGGCTCATTTTCCAACCATATCTGGTTTTTGAACTGGTCTGAAAAGTGTAGCACATCATAGTTTATGTTCTGGTTCAAAAATCAGATTCAATAAGAAATGAGGAGACCGGGACATTGAAATCAATGATGTGGATCCGACAGGAGGTGGTTTTAAAATTCTCCTGCCAAACCAGTGTCAGATTCTCAATCCAGGTTGTGATTGCATCCTATGTCCAGCCCATGTCCTCTTTATCTAGTGAGGTAAATAGATGCGAGCAGGCTGGTGTGAAACATGAGATGGCATGGGCTGGACTTACCTGGGCTCTTGCCATTCTAGGAACTCCCCCCTCCAAGCACTTAACCCCTTAACGACGCAGGACGTATATTTACGTCCTGCGCCGGCTCCCGCGATATGAAGCGGGATCGCGCCGCGATCCCGCATCATATCGCGTGGGTCCCGGCGCTAATCAACGGCCGGGACCCGCGGCTAATACCACACATCGCCGATCGCGGCGATGTGCGGTATTAACCCTTTAGAAGCGGCGGTCAAAGCTGACCGCCGCTTCTAAAGTGAAAGTGAAAGTGACCCGGCTGCTCAGTCGGGCTGTTCGGGACCGCCGCGGTGAAATCGCGGCGTCCCGAACAGCTGATCGGACACCGGGAGGGCTCTTACCTGCCTCCCCGGTGTCCGATCGACGAATGACTGCTCCGTGCCTGAGATCCAGGCAGGAGCAGTCAAGCGCCGATAATGCTGATCACAGGCGTGTTAATGCACGCCAGTGATCAGCATTAGAGATCAGTGTGTGCAGTGTTATAGGTCCCTATGGGACCTATAACACTGCAAAAAAAATGTAAAAAAAAAGTGTTAATAAAGGTCATTTAACCCCTTCCCTAATAAAAGTTTGAATCACCCCCCTTTTCCCATAAAAAAAATAAAACAGTGTAAAAAAAATAAAAAATAAACATATGTGGTATCGCCGCGTGCGTAAATGTCCGAACTATAAAAATATATCATTAATTAAGCCGTACGGTCAATGGCGTACGCGCAAAAAAATTCCAAAGTCCAAAAAAGCGTATTTTGGTCACTTTTTATATCATTAAAAAATGAATAAAAAGTGATCAAAAAGTCCGATCAAAACAAAAATCATACCGATAAAAACTTCAGATCACGGCGCAAAAAATGAGTCCTCATACCACCCCATACATGGAAAAATAAAAAAGTTATAGGGGTCAGAAGATGAAATTTTTAAACGTATAAATTTTCCTGCATGTAGTTATGATTTTTTCCAGAAGTGCGACAAAATCAAACCTATATAAGTAGGGTATCATTTTAACCGTATGGACCTACAGAATAATGATAAGGTGTAATTTTTACCGAAATATGCACTGCGTAGAAACGAAAGCCCCCAAAAGTTACAAAATGGCGTTTTTTTTTCGATTTTGTCGCACAATGATTTTTTTTTCCGTTTCGCCGTGCATTTTTGGGTAAAATGACTAATGTCACTGCAAAGTAGAATTGGCGACGCAAAAAATAAGCCATAATATGGATTTTTAGGTGGAAAATTGAAAGGGTTATGATTTTTAAAAGGTAAGGAGGAAAAAACGAAAGTGCAAAAACGGAAAAACCCTGAGTCCTTAAGGGGTTAAAGAGGTACTCCACTGCAAAAAACTTTTAATCAACTGGTGACAGAAAGTTAAACAGATTTGTAAATTACTTCTATTAAAAAAAATCTCAATCCTTCCAGTACTTGTCAGCTGCTGTCATGATCCACAGGAAGTTCTTTTCTTTTTGAATTTTCCTTCTGCCTGACACCTCTGTCCATGTCAAGAACTGTCCAGAGCAGGAGCAAATCCCCATAGAAAACCTATCCTGCTCTGGACAGTTCCTAAAATGGACAACAGACAAAAGGTGTCAACAGAGAGCACTGTGGTAACAGAAAAGGAAATTCAAAAAAGAAAAGAACTCCCTGTGGATCAGAACAGCAGCTGATAAGTACTAGAAGATTTTTTTTTTTTTTTTATAGAAGTAATTTACAAGTCTGTTTAACCTTCTGGCACCAGTTAAAAAAAAATAAAAGTTTTCCAGTGGAGTACCCTTTAAGCCTTATTTGCATAATACCTAAAAGGCTTATATCTCAGGGCTGGAAAGAACTATAGTCATAAAAATAGGTATGCCATAATCCTGATGACTAGCCCTATCTAACCATGGGCCCATGTTTTCCTACCAGCATGTCCACTTGATCACAAAGTCAAGCACCAAGACATTACCGATATATCTACAACCACGTCACAATGAAGAAAAAGCAGGTGGAGCAGCACTCAAATAGACGTGTTGTAGAGGGTGCAGGCTGTGGATGGGCCCTGGTCCTCAAACCCCAATTAGATACAGTTAACAGGTAAATGCAGCAGCACTCCAGCGAAGTGAGAAATAGTGACTATCACCAAAATACATTGCGACGTTTCAACCACCTCTCGTGGCCGTCGTGGACGGCCACGAGAGGTGGTTGAAACGTCGCAATGTATTTTGGTGATAAATAAAGTCACTATTTCTCACTACGCTGGAGTGCTGCTGCATTTACCTGTTTGCTACAACCATGTCACACCGCATCCTCCAGAACAAGATCTACACTAGAAGAAAACCTATATGGGCACCAAAGCCCCGGATCCAGGGTGCAATGCTGCTTTCATCACCAGACTGTGGCCATTGCAGTAAGTGACTCTAAATAGGAGCCAAGCCAAGAGCTCTCCAGGCCATGATGGGTTCTTACAGACATAAGCCCCATCTACATCTGCAGAGGGTTTATTCCTATTGACTTCACAGGAGAAATATAAAAGCCTAGATGTCAGGACTCTGTGGCCACTCTATAGCCCCCTCTAGCTGGGGTATGAGGGCAGTGCACCCAGTTGAAGCCCAGGGAGGCCATAGCCCTGTCCCCTCATATCCATAGCCCTGTCCCCTCATATCCATAGCCAGCCACCTGTCATACCTCCACGCTCTGCTCGTCCATCTCCTCCAGTTTGGGTTCCCTTATCTTGCAGTACTGAAGAGATTTCTTCCTGGACCTGAAGTAGGTCAGGTACTTGATGGTGCTGCAGAGACAGGTGAGGAAATTATCAGTAAAACGCCCCCTGTCAGCTGCAGACATGCAGCAGCCGGGGAAGGGGAGAGTCAGGGGTGGTGGAGGCCGGGGAGATGCAGTAAATGTGCCGGGCTACTCCGTGTGCGGACACAGGAGGAAAACAACAGCGCTACCGCTCAGCACAGAGAGAGCTCGGCCGCCATGTTGAACCGCGGCTCGTTACTGAGAGACGAGCGACGCCAGGGCCGAGCGAGCGATGGAGAGGCGGGGCTAGTGACGTCAGCGCGCCGGCGCCTGAGCTCCCACACTGGGTCTTGTAGGCAGCTGGGAAGTGCCGCACTGTAGGGGGCAGTAGTGAGCGGTTCATTGAGGAGTGTAGACCGAGCCCAGGCGCCCTAGAGCAGTGTTTCCCAAGCAGGGGGCCTCCAGCTGTTGCAAAACTACAACTCCCAGCATGCCCGGAAAGCCAAAGGCTTTCCGGGCTTGCTGGGAGTTGTAGTTTTGCAACAGCTGGAGGCACACTGGTTGGGAAACACTGTCCTAAAAGCTATATATATAGCTACATGTGTATAGAAGAGCTTGTAATATGAGGAAAAGTCTATTCAGCTACTTTTGTAACTTTCATCTTTAACCCCTTGGGGACGGAGCGTTTTTCCGTTTTTGCACTTTTTCGTTTTTTCCTCTTTACCTTTTAGAAATCATAACTCTTTCAATTTTGCACCTAAAAAAATCCATATGAGGGCTTATTTTTTTGCGCCACCAATTCTACTTTGTAATGACATCAGTCATTTTACCCAAAAATCTTCGGCGAAACGGAAAAACAAATAATTGAATGACAAAATTGAAGAAAAAACGCAATTTTGTAACTTTTGGGGGCTTCCCAAATCATAACTACATGCAGGGAAATGTATACGTTTAAAATTGTCATTTCTGACCCCTATAACTTTTTTATTTTTCCGCGTATGGGGTGGTATGAGGGCTCATTTTTTGTGCTGTGATCTGAAGTTTTTAGCGGTACTATTTTTGTATTGATCAGACATTTTGATCGCTTTTTATTCATTTTTTATGATATAAAAAGTGACCAAAAATACGTTATTATGGACTTTGGTATTTTTTTGCGTGTACGCCATTGACCGTGCGGTTTAACTAATGATATATTTGTATACTTCGGACATTACACAGTTTTTTTTCTAAATGGCAAAAGGGGGGTGATTCAAACTTTTATTAGGGAAGGGGTTGAATTAGCTTTATTCACTTTTTTTTCCACTTTTTTTTTTTTTTTTTTCTTGCAATGTTATAGCCCCCTCTAGTGGCCATAACACTGCACACACTGATCTTTTACATTGATCAATGGTTTCTCATAGGAAACCATTGATCAATGATTCTGCTGCTTGACTGCTTATGCCTGGATCTCAGGCATTGAGCAGTCATTCAGCAATCGGACAGCGAGGAGGCAGGTAGGGGACCCTCCTGCTGTCCTACAGCTGTTCGGGATGCTGAACAGCCCCCTGAGCTAACCGGCATTAGTTAACTTTCACTTTAGACGCAACATTCAACTTTGAACACCGCGTCTAAAGGGTTAATAGCGTGCAGCACCGCGATCAGTGCCGCGCGCTATTAGCCCGACCCACTATGACGCGCTCCATCCCCAACAGGTTAAATGGGCACTGTGGTAACCAAAACCTTGTTACTGATGAAAATTAAAGCCCTTTTGAAATATGGTTCTTTAACCTCTTCAGGACCCATGACGTATGCATACGTTATAACACCCTGGGTCTTAAGGACCCATGACATATGCATACGTCATGTCTTTTCCTGGTCTCCGCCGCTCACCCGGCGGAGATCGGAAGCGGTTCCCTGCTGAAATCCTTCAGCAGGGATCCAGGGCAAACGCCGAGGGGGGCCATGTAGGCCCCCCATGTCGGCGATCGCCGCAAATCGCAAGGGAAATCGCCCTTGCGATCTGCGGCGATACTGGGCTGATCGGGTCTCTGGGACCCGACCGCCCGGTAATTTCGCATGATCCCGGCTGTCACAGACAGCCAGGACCATGCTGAAGACTAGGAGCGAGGTGGCAAGCCTGTCACCTCCTCCTATACCCTGCGATCTGTCGGTTAGTTAACCGACCAATCGCAGGAGGGGGGGGGCGGTTACTTCCTCCCGCCCTGCCCGGCCCCTGAAAGTCCGGAGAGGACGGGAGGAAGACCGGAGGACGTGGCGGGGGACGGGGGAGTGCTGGGGACCGGCCCCGGTACTTACCTCGTCCCTGAATACCCGGATCCCGGCGAGGAAGATGGCGGCGGCGGCGACAGGTGAGTTGATCTTCAGCCGCGGTCGGGCCCTTTACAGCAATGCACATCGCCGTAAAGCGACATGCATTGCTGTATTGGGACCCTATATATTACAACTCCCAGCATGCCCAGACAGCCCTTGGCATCTGGGCATGCTGGGAGTTGCAGTTTTGCAACATCTGGAGGTCCACAGTTTGGAGACCACTGTGCCCTTCCAGATGTTGCAAAACTACACATTCTCAGCATGCCCTTACTGTCCAGGCATGCTGGGAGTTGTAGTTCTGTAACATCTGGCCCTTCAGATGTGGCAGAACTACAACTCCCAGCATGCCTGGACAGTTTTGGCATACTGGGAGTTGTAGTTTTGCAACATCTGGAAGGGCACAGATTGGGAACCACTGTATTAGTGGTCTGCAAACTGTAGTCCTCCAGATGTTGCAAACTACAACTCCAAGCATGCTGGGAGTTGTAGTTCGGCAACATCTGGCTCTAAAGATGTTGCCGAACTACTACTCCCAGCATGCCTGAGAATGTTTGGGAGTTGTGGTTTTGCAACAACAGGAGGCACACTGGTTGGGAAACATTGTTTCCTAACTCAATGTTTCCCAACCCGTATGCCTCCAGCTGTTGTGAAAACTATAACTACGAGACTTCCGGTTCCGGCGCGGCCACGTGAGGAGCGGAGGGACGGAGCTCCTATACCCCACACCCCAGAACGGCACAGTACCGGGCGACTTTGCCCCGCTCGAGGTCCCTGCACGAACCTGCACTCCCGTGGGGGTTACGGAGTTCAGCCAGCAGCGAAGATCTCGCTCCCCGTGATTCACCGGGCAGCACAGCGATATCGGAGTTCCGGAAGCTGACTGCGATAGCGAGGACCGGGATTACAACTGGGCGGCCTAAGGAAGACTGCGGAGAACCCGGTGAGCACAATAACGGGTGCCCGCAGTCAGGACAAGCTCCGGTGCGGAGAAAGGGGGCCCTCATCGGGTGCGCTCAGCTGAGTACCTGCACAGCGCCACTCAGCGCCATCTTGGCCCCTCTGAGCCACCACTGACTATTCTTCCCTGTTCCCTGCTGAGCTGCTATTACAACAGGACATTCCCACACTGACCCTAGGGAGTGAATACATACCGGACATAACAGCCAGGTCATGGATAAATTTGTCCACAAGGGACCTCAGGGCCCGGCAGTCTCTGGATCGCACGTATCTTCTGCGCCCTCTGGACCCCCCCGCCCCCCTACCCCTCAGCACGGGACCACAAACGGCGCCTCTATTCCTGCTGCAATGGAAGTGACTGGTAGCCAACTCCTGTTCTCTCAACTTGCAGAATCCCCTGGTCTGGGGGTCCAGCTCTCAGATGCCACGACCACAGGACCCTCTGTGGGGGGTTTACCGGCCCACCCTGATTTACAGGCACTGGCCGCAGCGCTAGTTTCTCTCATCACCCCCACGATACAGAAAACTTTAGAAAATACCATACGTGACACCCTAACGCAGATACGCACGGACTTGGGCGCTCAGGAGGGCCGCATTGGCGAGATGGAGCATAGAATTGTTGCGCTTGAGGATGAGAACAGCGGCCTGGCTACCAAATTGCGCCAAATGGACACGGATTTATGCTATGTTAGCGGAAAGCTGGAAGATTTAGAGAACCGTTCACGGCGCAGCAATCTGCGTTTGGTAGGCGTTACTGAGTCTCTCCTTCCTGCGGACCTTCAAGACTTTTGCGAGAGTGATCTACCTAAGGCGCTGGGTCTGCCACACAAATGCAGGGTGGAAAGGGCACACCGTATAGGCAAATTGCCTGACCGTAATGTTGCTTCCAAGGCGGGTGCAGATAGCCGTCCGCGCCAAGTCATATTTAAACTGCTCGACTACAACGACAAGGTTAGCATCCTGAGGGCGTTTCGAAAGCGCACAACACCTCTGACATTCCGTAACAAGAAGATGCTGATATTTGAAGATTTTTCGGCTGATGTAGCGAAGAGAAGGAAAGCTTTCAGCAATGTTTGCACTGCCTTATACAATGCCAAACGCCGCTTTCAACTGCAATACCCAGCCACATTAAAAGTGCACATGCCGGATGGATCTGTTCGCTCCTACCAGACTCCGTCAGCAGCCGAGGCGGAACTGCGAGATGTGCTAGCGGACCACCAGAGACACCCCAGACATTCACCTGCCCGCCAAGACCCCTCAAGAGATCAAGGTCCCCTGGCACAGAGACCCGCCCGTCGTAAGGAGGGGAGAGACCGATCCCCTGCAGAGGGTAGGAAAAGAAAGAAGTCTCCAAAACGGAGGAGCAGAAGCCGTAGTAGCAGATCCTCATCACCGGACTGAATCCAGGTCTTCCAGCTATTGTTTCCACGCACCCCCCCTCTCTTTTTTCTTTCTTTTCTCCTAGCTTCCGATAAATTACACGGACGTGCTTGCAGAGCAGCTGATCCAGGATGACATCATAGAAGCTACTCTCATTTCTACCATGGCTGTGAATATGGGACTGCACTGTATAACGGGTACTGTTCATCCTTATCCCCTGTGCTGGACTCTTGGGACTTGAGATTTTGAGTTATTGGCCATAATATTTTGAGGGGACTGTTCCATTATTACAGATTGGGCCATGGCGACTCTTTGTATATCATTGATGGGCATGTTTCGGGAGCGGGGCGGGGTCATGTATACGGGTGGGTGTGGGGAGGGGTGTTCCTGTCTCCTCTCATGTCTGAAAAAAGTGAGGTCCACATCCAGTCAGAGGGTTGCCATTTTTCCACACAGGGCTTCCCTCACTGTTGGAGTTACAGATATGGTTTTTTCATGTTTTTTTTTAATATAATTTCAAAGTTTTTTTCTTACGAACTGCGCAAGCAGGGGCACACTCTAAGTTGAAAGGTTTAGGATTACTGTGGCGCTCCCCTTCTGCGAGCTCTTGTCATGTGCTGAGGTACTTCGATAATTTGCGCTGGCGATCCCTGCTCTTCCCCTGTCTGCCCATAGTCCTGGGAGTTTCCCTTGAGTGGGTTTTTGTGTTGTGTCCCTACGTCTCCCTGTGCATTACTGTTACCCTTCCTCACTGTATTCACGATGTGTAGAATTGTTTCGTGGAATGTGAAGGGTCTAAGATCACCTCAGAAGAGAATGTCCATCCTTCGATATCTCAAGCGCTTGAGGCCGGATGTGGTTCTTTTGCAGGAGACACATCTGACTGCAACCGATTTCCCTAGGATGAGGAAGTTGTGGGTGGGTAGTGTGTATGGTTCCCCGGCGGTGGACCGAAAGGCGGGTGTATTGATTCTGATACACAAGGCATTCCAACACCATTTGATCTCCCATACACATGATGATGAGGGACGTCTTTCCCATATTTCCTTAGTACATGGCGAGCAATCTTATGCTGTTTATAATGTATATGCACCGAATGGAGATAACGCCTCTTTCTTTCGTTCCCTAACAGATGAGTTAACTAGTTCAGCAGGTCTACAGGTAGTGGTTGGAGGTGACCTGAACTCGGTGGTGGATCCTCTGGTGGACAGGAGAGGGGCGACATCGACGCCAGTGGCCATCCGACAGAGTGACAGGGTCCTGCAACCGTTCCTATCCAGTACAGGCTTGGTGGATGCCTGGAGACATTTTCATCCCGACGGTCGTGAGTACACGCACTACTCCCACACACACAATTCCTGGTCCCGAATTGATTACCTCATGATAAGTCCTTCCCTTTGCCCTAGGGTGACTGTAACGGACATCTCTGACCTGATCATTTCTGACCACTCCCCTGTAGTGTTGGAGTTTCGGCAATCACACCCGAGGGGGACCGACTTTTTGTGGCGCTTCCCTTCTTATTTGGCGAAGGATGAGTCTTTTCAAGATCTTCTTCGGGGGTGGTGGCTGGAATTTCAAATTGACAATGCCCTACATGAAGGGGACCCTGCCCTTTTCTGGGAGACAGCCAAGGTAGTCCTGAGAGGTAAAATAATGGCCTATCATTCCACGTTAAAACGTAAGTCGCAAGAGGGCCATGCGGCCGCCAGTTCTCGCTTAGCCGCAGCATACTCCAAGTTTGTGTCCTCCTCGACCCCCCCCAATAAACTGGAGTGGCAGACAGCACATGCCGACTATGAACTATGGTTAGATAGGAGGGAGCGGGTTTATCGCTCACATTACGATCTCCAGATGTTTAAACAGGGAAACAAGGCAGGTCGCTTGCTGGCTAGACTAGCGAAGGGCCCACATTCATCCGCGCATGTGCTTGCTCTGAAGGACACCCAGGGCCACATTAGTAGAGATCCGAAGGCTGTAAGTGCTTTATTGGGTGCTTACTACACGGACTTGTATTCCGCTCCACCTGACGCAGGTACAGAGGGCCGGGACTTTTTGGACAAAGTGAGTCTTCCAAAGCTGTCTGAGGACCAACGACGAGAGCTGAACATAGCCATCACAGTAGAAGAGGTTAGGGGGGCTATCAGATCTCTAGCCAATGGGAAGGCCCCGGGACCGGACGGTTATCCGGGGGAATTTTATAAACCCCTAGTTGATCAGGTCACTCCTGCCCTGACGGCTTACTTTAATGGTGTCCTGTCTGGTGGGAACTTGTCGGCGGGAGCAAAACTAGCCTTCATTAAGGTTCTCCCCAAGCCGGGCAAGGATCCGCTAGATCCCGGCTCCTATCGTCCAATATCACTTATTAATCAGGATGTTAAATTACTTACCAAAATATTAGCGGACCGGTTAGCGAAACTGTTGCCCGAGTTGATAGGGGATCATCAAGTGGGCTTTGTAAAAACGCGTTCAGCTGTCACGAACATACGGAAGGTTCTAGCAGTCATGGATGGTGTAGGCAGAAGGCCTGCGGTTATGCCCCACCCTGCACTGCTCGCTCTAGATGCGGAAAAAGCGTTCGATAATGTCCGGTGGGATTGGTTGCATTTGGTTCTAGAACGCTTTGGTATCACAGGGAGGTTCAGTGGTTTCCTGGAAAACCTCTATTCTGGCCTGGCAGCCAGGGTGTATACCCCGGGCTTTTTGTCTCCATATATCCAACTGCATAGAGGGACACGACAGGGATGTCCTTTATCGCCCCTTTTGTTTGATTTAGCAATCGAACCCTTGGCGCGCTTTTTGCTCGCTTCGGATACGTACAAAGGCATAGCGGTGGGTTCCAGAGAACTCAAAATATCCTTGTTTGCGGATGATGTGCTACTGTTCTTGGATGACCCAGGGCGGGATGTTCCCAAGGTATTGTCTTTTCTAGCCGGGGTGGAAGGTTTCATGGGCTATAAAGTGAACGCATCCAAAAGTGTGCTCCTTCCTTTGGGGAAGGGCCCGCCTCACTGGGAGCGTATGGCCGGGGATTTAGGGATCACTTATAGCACTTCTTCCATTCTCTACCTGGGGATTAGGATAGGGAGAACCGCAGATACACTATATGCGTTGAATTTTACCCCGGTGATTAAGAAGATAGGGTACGAGTTAGCACGGTGGAAAGACCTTCCGCTGTCCTTTATGGGACGTTGTCATCTGGTGAAGATGATAAGCTTTCCCAGGCTACTTTACCCTTTGCAGACACTCCCAATATTGCTGAAGCACGTAGATGTCAGGACACTCAACGCAGCATTCACTAAATTCATATGGCATGGGAAGAGACCCAGAATTGCGCTTAAAAAGTTGATGCTGTGTAGGATGGAGGGGGGGGTCAACCTTCCCAATGTGAGGGGTTACAACTTGGTGTGCTTGTTCCGCAATGTGATGGATTGGTTGCATGATTCATCATACTTCTCTAACCTATTGATTGAGCGAGAGCTGGCGGCACCGTGGTCATTGACAGCCCTACTACATACTTCCTACGCTAAGTTACCCCCGCAGGTCAAGAGCTCGCAGGTCCTTAGGGATACCATTATTACATGGAAGGAACTCCGTAAGACTTTTGGCCTATCGCACTTGTTGTCCAAGCGAATGCCACTCAGAGGACACCCTGAATTTTCTCAAGGGACTTCATCTACCTGGCTTGCTCTTTGGGAAAGGGAGGGGGTTTTGAGGGCTAGAGATTTATGGGACGAGGATCGAAGGTCATGGCTTTCACCTGCAGAGATGGTAACTAAATTTTCTTTACCCCAAACTCAATTGATCTATGCAAATCAATTATACTCCTTTTGCTCGACCCGACTTAGGAACCTGACAGTTGAAGCCCCTGTCCACTCTTTTGATGACATAGTGGGGGATGGTCCGAGGAAGACTTCCATTTCCCAACTATACCTAGCTTTACGGGGGAGACTTTTAAAATTTGACCCAAAACGCCTGTTTACCACGTGGGAGAGATGGACTGGGGACCCAGACATTCATGAGACTATACTTACGGGATGGGAAGCGGTCTGTAAACAAGTTATAAATGAACGTTGGAGGGAGACCTATTTTAAAGTTTCCCACGCAGCCTTGTACGGCTTTAACATCCCACCGTCGCCTTGTTTCCCTGAGCGTATAACACACTGCCCCAAATGTCTTACACCTATGACGAATCTTTTTCACGGGATCTGGGACTGTGCTCACCCGGCTGGCTACTGGCGTTCGGTCTGCTCCTACATCAGAGACCACTGGCGGGTAAGTCTTCCTTTTAAAATTCAGACCCTTATATTTCACCAGCTTCGTCCTCCGGAGGAGGATCAGACGGGGATCCAGAGGATCCCTAAAATAATACATGTGGTCTTGCTGGTTGCTCTCCGATGCTTGTTTCTCCGGTGGTTGGAGGACCGGGTACCGGACCTGCAATTATTGATAACTCAACTGAAGTTCTTTTTAGGGGTGGACAGATTGGATGCTGAACGCCATTGCAACTCTGGCACGGCACGCTTCTTTGAAAAATGGACACCGTTCATTCTTACCCACTATAATCCCCGGGAGGTAGCGGACATAGTATATCCTTTTAGACACACCACATGGTACCTTACGGAATCATTGAAAGGGACGCTGGGGGCATTACAACTTCCTGATTCAGTTTAGACTGTAAGGATTAAGCTTATTGAATCCTCGGGGAGAGAGGGAATCCTGCATCACTTCATTACAGCACCTCAATATTTGTCATTTTTAAGACAGTTGTTGTATTGTATGTTGGATCGCGGTCCATTATTTTTCCCAGATGGGGATCGTGATATTTCTGATATGTTTTTGTATTATTCTGAAAATGTTGAATAAAAATATATTGCAAAAAAAAAAAAAAAAAACTATAACTACCAGCATGCACTGATAGACTGTGCATGCTGGGAGTTGTAGTTTTGCAACAGCTGGAGGTCCCCCCCCCCCTTGTGAATGTACAGGGTACATTCACATGGGCAGGGGGCTTACAGTGAGTATCCGGCTGCAATTTTGCGATGCAGCAAATTTTGCGCGGCAGCTCAAACTCGTAGCGGGAAAATCGCTGTAACCCCCCACCTGTGTGACTGTACCCTAAAAACACTACACTACACTAACACAAAATAAAATAAAAAGTAAAAAAAACACTACATATACACATACCCCTACACAGCCCCCCTCCCCTCCCCAATAAAAATGAAAAACGTCTGGTACGCCACTGTTTTCAAAATGGAGCCTCCAGCTGTTGCAAAACATCAACTCCCAGTATTGCCGGACAGCCGTTGACTGTCCAAGCATGCTGGGAGTTTTGCAACAGCTGGAGGCACCCTGTTTGGGAATCACTGGCGTAGAATACCCCTATATCCACCCCTATGCAAATCCCTAATTCAGGCCTCAAATACGCATGGCGCTCTCACTTCGGATCCCTGTCGTATTTCAAGGCAACAGTTTAGGGTCACATATGGGGTATCGCCGTACTCGGGAGAAATTGCCTTACAAATTTTGGGGGGCTTTTTCTCCTTTCACCCCTTATGAAAGGGTGAAGTTGGGGTCTACACCAGCATGTTAGTGTAAAAAAATAAATTTTTTACACTAACATGCTGGTGTTGCCCTATACTTTTCATTTTGACAAGAGGTAAAAGGGAAAAAAGCCCCCCAAAATTTGTAACGCAACTTCTCCCGACTACGGAGATACCCCATATGCGGGCGCAATGTGCTCTGGGGGCGCACAACAAGGCCCAGAAGGGAAAGTGCACCATGTACATTTGAGGTGATTTGCACAGGGGTGGCTGATTGTTACAGCGGTTTTGACAAACGCAAAAAAAAAAACACATGTGACCCAATTTTGGAAACTACACCCCTCACGGAATGTAATGAGGGGTGCAGTGAGAATTTACACCCCACTGGTGTCTGACAGATCTTTGGAACAGTGGGCTGCGCAAATGAAAAATTTTGTACAGCCCACTGTTCCAAAGATCTGACAGACACCAGTGGGGGGTAAATGCTCACTGTACCCCTTGTTACGTTCCTCAAGGGGTCTAGTTTCCAAAATGGTATGCCATGTGGGGGTTATTTTGCTGTTCTGGCACCATTGGGGCTTCCTAAATGCGACAAGCCCCCCGAGCAAAATTTGCTCTCAAAAAGCCAAATATGACTCCTTCTCTTCTGAGCATTGTAGTTCATCCGTAGTGCGCTTCAGGTCAACTTATGGGGTACCTCCATACTCAGAAGAGATGGGGTTACAAATTTTGGGGGGTATTTTCTGCTATTAACCCTTGCAAAAATGTGAAATTTGGGGGGAAACACACATTTTATTGAAATTTTTTTTTTTTTTTTTTTTTACATATGCAAAAGTCGTGAAACACCTGTAGGGTATTAAGGCTCACTTTATTCCTTGTTATGTTCCTCAAGGGGTCTAGTTTCCAAAATGGTATGGCATGTGGGTATTTTTTGCTGTCCTGGCACCATAGGGGCTTCCTAAATGCGACATGCCCCCGAGCAAAATTTGCTCTCAAAAAGCCAAATATGACTCCTTCTCTTCTGAGCATTGTAGTTCGCCCATAGTGCACTTCATGTCAACTTATGGGGTACCTCCATACTCAGAAGAGATGGGGTTACAAATTTTGTGGGGTATTTTCTGCTATTAACCCTTGCAAAAATGTGAAATTTGGGGGGAAACACACATTTTATTGAAATTTTTTTTACATTTTTTTTACATATGCAAAAGTCGTGAAACACCTGTAGGGTATTAAGGCTCACTTTATTCCTTGTTACGTTCCTCAAGGGGTATAGTTTCCAAAATAGTATGCCATGTGTTTTTTTTTCCTGTTCTGGCACCATAGGGGCTTCCTAAATGCAACATGCCCCCCAAAAACCATTTCAGAAAAACGTACGCTCCAAAGTCCCCTTGTCGCTCCTTCCCTTCTGAGCCCTCTACTGCGCCCGCCGAACACTTTACGTAGACATATGAGGTATGTGCTTACTCGAGAGAAAATGGCCTACAAATACAAATAAAAATTTTCTCCTTTTTACCCCTTGCAAAAATTCAAAAATTGGGTCTACAAGAACATGCGCGTGTAAAAAATGAAGATTGTGAATTTTCTCCTTCACTTTGCTGCTATTCCTGTGAAACACCTAAAGGGTTAAAATGCTGACTGAATGTCATTTTGAATACTTTGGGGGGTGCAGTTTTTATAATGGGGTCATTTGTGGGGTATTTCTAAGATGAAGACCCTTCAAATCCACTTCAAACCTGAACTGGTCCCTGAAAAATTGTGATTTTGGAAATTTTGTGAAAAATTGGAAAATTGCTGCTGAACTTTGAAGCCCTCTGGTGTCTTCCAAAAGTAAAAACTTGTCAATTTTATGATGCAAATATAAAGTAGACATATTGTATATGTGAATAAAATAAAATAATATTTGGAATATCCATTTTCATTACAAGCAGAGAGCTTCAAAGTTAGAAAAATGCAAAATTTTCAAATTTTTCATCAAATTTTGGGATTTTTCACCAAGAAAGGATGCAAGTTACCAAAAAATTTTACCACTAAGTTAAAGTAGAATATGTCACGAAAAAACTGTCTCGGAATCAGAATGATAACTAAAAGCATTCCAGAGTTATTAATGTTTAAAGTGACAGTGGTCAGATGTGCAAAAAATGGCCGGGTCCTAAGGTGTAAAATGGATGGGTCCTTAAGGGGTTAAAAAAATGTTTTTAATATTTAACCCCTTAAAGCGTACCTGTCAGATCCCACAGGAAAAAAACTGTTAAATGTTACATGAAGTGCACTTCATGTCAACTTATGGGGTACCTCCATACTCAGAAGAGATGGGGTTACAAATTTTGTGGGGTATTTTCTGCTATTAACCCTTGCAAAAATGTGAAATTTGGGGGGAAACACACATTTTGGGGGGTGCAGTTTTTATAATGGGGTCATTTGTGGGGTATTTCTAAGATGAAGACCCTTCAAATCCACTTCAAACCTGAACTGGTCCCTGAAAAATTGTGATTTTGGAAATTTTGTGAAAAATTGGAAAATTGCTGCTGAACTTTGAAGCCCTCTGGTGTCTTCCAAAAGTAAAAACTTGTCAATTTTATGATGCAAATATAAAGTAGACATATTGTATATGTGAATAAAATAAAATAATATTTGGAATATCCATTTTCATTACAAGCAGAGAGCTTCAAAGTTAGAAAAATGCAAAATTTTCAAATTTTTCATCAAATTTTGGGATTTTTCACCAAGAAAGGATGCAAGTTACCAAAAAATTTTACCACTAAGTTAAAGTAGAATATGTCACGAAAAAACTATCTCGGAATCAGAATGATAACTAAAAGCATTCCAGAGTTATTAATGTTTAAAGTGACAGTGGTCAGATGTGCAAAAAATGGCCGGGTCCTAAGGTGTAAAATGGATGGGTCCTTAAGGGGTTAAAAAAATGTTTTTAATATTTAACCCCTTAAAGCGTACCTGTCAGATCCCACAGGAAAAAAACTGTTAAATGTTACATGAAGTGCACTTCATGTCAACTTATGGGGTAAGTTAAATGTTACTCGGTACCTCATCCTGATCATGGACATATAGGGGGAGATTTATCAAAACCTGTCCAGAGGAAAAGTTACCCAGTTGCCCAAAGCAACCAATCAAATCACTTCTTTCATTTTGCAGAGGCCTTGTTAAAAATGAAAGAAGCAAGCTGATTGGTTGCTATGGGCAACTTTTCCTTTACACAGGTTTAGATAAATCTCCCCCACTATCACCGATACTCTCTATCACCGATATTTCACAAAAAAATAGCATGTCTTTTCCATCTTGTCCTTTTCTTGCCTGCACTGTGTTGACTCCTCCCCCTCCCTAACTCTGCTGACTCACTGCTCTCAGGACCCTGGCAGCCCTGCTTTGTAACCCTTTCCTCTATGGTTTTATGCTGTATATACACACATACAATGATTATTGGGGATTGCCTGTACTCTACCAATATGGTGAGTGTATAACTTACACTGCTCAAAAAAATAAAGGGGACACGTAAACAACACAATGTAACTCCAAGTCCATCACACTTCTGTGAAATCACACTGTCCACTCAGGAAGCAACACTGATTGACAATCAATTTCACATGCTGTTGTGCAAATGGAGCAGACAACAGGTGTAAATTATAGGCAATTAGCAAGACACCCCCAATAAAGGAGTGGTTCTGCAGGTGGTGATCACAGACCACTTCTTGGTTCCTATGCTTCCTGGCTGATGTTTTGGTCACTTTTGAATGCTGACGGTGCTTTAACTCTAGTGGTAGCATGAGACAGAGTCTACAACCCACACAAGT